>NC_044502.1:16112521-16452521 GCF_902362185.1 Chanos chanos
TCCAAATCTGTAATCGCTCCCTACAGTAGTTAATTTACAATCACAACTGCCTCTAATCTTTGCACTACCTGGACCGTGCCCTTACAATAAATTAATCACTACGGACAATGACGTGATCATTGTCAGTCGACAATTGAATGTTGATAAAGTCGAGCTATGCATTTACAGACCAACCGCAGTCTAACTCGCAACGTGTATGACATCCCTTAAAATGAACTAATTCTCCAAGGCAGAAGATTAAATATTAAAAAGACAAATACTATGAAAAAGTTGCCTGAACTAGTCTTGTTCAGATGGTTTTCTCAGTCGAATTTGATCAACACTTCTTCCAGAATTTATACCTTTGGAAACACAATTGCCACAAATAAGTAATCAAAACATTATGTTGAATGATGGAAGGGCTGGCCAACTAACGTTCTAATGAAATAATAACCGACTATTAACACTTAAATGAATGATACATTGGCCGAACGCAAGTTGATCTTGTAAGCAAACTATTTACTTTGTGCACGAAGCACCATCTAGCGATCATTATGTGTCAGTAACAGTGTCCTTGTCTAATGACTCGGCGGTCTTTTGACCGCCTGGCCACGCTATAAGTAAGTAAAAATTGCACAGCGCTCCTAGTAGGTAGTCACAACGGTCAAATGACCGGCACTTGGTGCTTCAAGGTATGAGTAGGTCAAACCGGCGCGGCACTTCTAGTGTTAACAGGAGGTACACCAGGGCACTGACAAGGACTGAAAAAAACACCAGGGTTAACATGAAAACACAGAGCAGGATTCACAGAAAGAATCACAAGAGAAACTGAACAGGAAACAAACAGAGCAAACAGACAGGTGAACTCATGACACTGACTCACAGAGTAACAGTGCTTAATCATAAAGAAAGACTTTGCAAATGAGACCTGAATTTGTTTCCATTTGTTCCCATGCTGGCTTTTGTCATAATGGCAAAATACCGCATGTAAGCATGAGTAGCACCATCAAATTTAAATCCTTTGAGGGCATGAGGTAATCCGTTTTTTTTATAGAATTATTGTCAATGGTGCTTTTTTAAGTAGAGTGGCTACATAAGATTTAAGTAAGATGGTTACATCATGCTGACCATGACCTGCCATCTGTATGGCCAACATTTTTTAGCTGTTTATTTACTTTAGGCTGGCTGTCGAGTGCAGGGCTGCCGAGTGCAGGGAAGCTGCCTTGAGGATTGTTACATACCCTGTGGAGGTGGGATTCCGGGGTTTCGTCAGCTCCTCAACCTACTGACTGCTCCGCGACATGGGTGTCTTAGGAGCAGAACATCGTGAAGCCGTGAAAGAGCTGGTTGAGGAGGCAGAGAAAGGCAGCTTCTGTTTGTGGCTGAGGAGGAAGCACAGGAGTTGGGGGCTGAGCAACACCTAGGGCATTAACAGGGGGTGGCAGGGAGAAACCTCTGCAACTGCCAGCAGGAGATGTACTCGGGTTAAAGGAGTGAAACATCAATGACTGGTGGTCCCCAGCTAGGCGCCTCAGAGGTGTTTGGTCTGGTGTCTCAGATAGGTGCACTAGGGCACCGATGGAGGTGTGGCAGGCAGCAATGCCCAGCAGGTGGACCACCAACCTGTAATGCAAACTGAATTTTCTGGATTACCCAGTGACTAATGTGAAAGGACAGTTGGAGTCCAGGGAAGACTGGGGGACAGCCAGGAAAGTCTGCATCGGGAGTGGGAGACTAGTTACCCAGCCCACAAGTCCCATAAGGGGACACCCTTGACCTAACTACAAAGACGAAGAAAGGAAAACAACTCAATGGCCCTCCGAGAGGCGGGATGAAAGAAGGGCCAAATTAGATGGATTTTTCGGAAACGACTGAAACGGGCCCGTACAATGAGTCTAAGATCTTTAGGAAACACAGGTGTGGATGGGAGAAGGTGACCACCTTCAGAGGGCTATGAATCCACCAAGGAAAAAGGAAGTGTGGACAGGAAGGCCAACAGCAATGTTGCACTGCAATTGCAGGTCACACAAGTGGAACCCAAAGCCAGGTCACAAATCACAGTGCTGAAGGATCCAACGTTGCTGAGGGTGGGCAGATAGCGGGCAGAGGATGGTCAATCGTGGAGAGTTATCCCCCTGAATGCAGTACCATGGCAAACACACACAAAACACCTACCAACTCCAACAGCAAGAAGCCAGGCCAAGAACCTGAGAGAAGAGAACCAGGGCAGAGAGAGGCGATCAAATGGCCAAAAGCGTGTAAGGGAAATTTGAAGTCTTCTGTGTGGAGAGTTGCTAAGTCTCAGAGACTACAAACTTCAGATGTGATGAATCATTTCTTCTTTATTTTATGTGCACGGGAGAAGTACGCCTCAGAGCTGTATCACAGTTCACACTGAGGCTAAGGAGTGCAAAGCTTTTTATATGTTAAGACAGGCATCTATGGACAGGTGTGGAGGTCCCAAGATGACCTTTCAGAGAGCACAGGATAATTGATGTTTGCTCCTTGAGTGGTACAGACACCCAGTTCACCACTCCCTGAGTGGTACACACTAAACACTTTTACTCATGCCTTGTCTTCTACATGATACATGCTCTCTGGTCTAACACACAGACACATTCTTGTAGAATATAGTAATTGCTCTAACATACAGATATGTTCTTACAGCATATAGTAAATAAGCAAGCACAGATCCCTATCATATTTACTGATGATTGTCATGAGGCACTTTTACCCTCTAAGAGTCACAGCTATAAAGCAAAGCGATATTTTTCCCACAGAGTGGCACCATCTCGACAAAGACCTCGGTGGCATGCTGGAGCACTCACTGCATGGCCAGGTGGAAGCCAAGTTCAACCATTGGAGACATCCTGTACGAGGAGTGCAGGGACAGGTTTGGAGTGACCACTCATAGGCAAGGTGTTGTCCCAAGGGGGAAAGGAAGGAGGGAGACAGAAATCTAACAACTGGTTAAGAGGCAGCATCAGTTCCAAAAGCAGTGGAGGAAGGCAACACAAGAGGAGAAGCAAGGCCTGAAGTCACTGTGGGAGGAAGTGAAGAAGAACCTTGCCAGTCTACAGAGGACAGAGCAAATTCGCAAGCGCAGAAGGAGGAAGGAGAAAGAAAGATGCAATTTCTTCAAAAATCCCTTTGAGTATGCTAGGCAAGTGCTGGAGGGCAAGAAGAGCAGGAAGCTGGATGCTACGAAAGCTGAGCTCAAGCAATACATCAGAGAGCAGTACTATGAACCAGCGAAGTCAACCCCATCAGGATCTCTAGGTTATGTCCCTTGCCCAGCCCCTCCAGCCTCCCCATTCAACACTACTCTCCCCAAACTCAGCGAGGTAGCTGAGGTTGTTCGAAAGGCAAGAGCAGCCTCAGCTCCAGACCCCAACAAGAACTGCACCGGTGCCCTAAAAATCCTATGGAATCTCATGAGAGCCACATGGAAGAAACAACTCATCCCTTCAGAGTGGCAGAGAGCTGTCGCAGTTTTCATCCCAAAAGAGCAAAACTCCTGCAGCATCAGTCAGTTCAGAAGCATTGCTCAATGGGTACATTGAAATACAACCTTTCTCTGACAAAACAAATCATCCTCAGAGAGTACCATCACATTTTTGACATAATGGAACAGGTGTAAATGGACAAGAAAACTGATCTCAGTCGTTCCTTCCACTCATTACTGGCCATGGTGTTCTAAAAGGTGATCGGAAATAAGTCTTAAGATTTGGCAGAATTATTCTCTACCCCTCTTTCACTACCCTCTGAGAAACAGAGGAACCCTCTGTTATCTGCAATGCAAAATCTCTGACCACAGGCAGTTGTTTCCAGAGGTTTTACCTGATAACAAACTGCATCTCAGTCATTACTTTCATGAACGATATCCTAAACTAATACAAGAGTTGCAACCCCTATTTTGACTTTTGAACAATTAGATCTGAGGCAAACATTCTTCTGGAGGGCCCCCCAGTGTCTTGTGGCGCCTAGCAGAACGTTCTCTGTGGTATTAAGGTCAGGAGAATAGACACACGTAATTTCATGCTTTTGTCCTCACAAATTCTTTACCCTCACACATAGCAAAGACCAGAAATCACTCATTTTCTCTCAGATATGGGTTAAAGATATTTGTTATCTATGGCAGACAAGGTCAAAGGCCTTGTGGAGCATGGGTATATCTTTGCACGAGAAACTGTTTTCCTTAGTAACATCATGACTCAGTCTGGGTAACATCGTGTGCACAGTGTGCAGGACAGTCTTCTCTCCTCTCTGCTCCTGTTTCGGCTGTATCATCATTGAACTCCAATAAAAAAGACTGCTACTGAAAACCATTTCTGTGCCTGTTTACTATTTTTAACATTTAAAATGTCGATGCCCAACAGTAAGTTCAGCCTTCCGTATCTGTGGGTTTCGCATCAGCGGATTCAACCAACCATGGCCTTTCTCCCTCTTACAAATATTCCAACATTGTTCCACAGTCACTTTGTAGGATTTCCAGCAGCACATTTCAATGTGAGGCCTTCAGGTCCTAACAATACTGGCTACTCCACTTCACTTTGAAACAAGTTACCAACTCATGAACTCAGAAAGTGTGAGTGGCTTAAGGTTTTGTCTTCAGTCATTCAATAAGTCATGTACAGAGATACAGGTACTGTCTGTGGGTGATGTGTTTCTCTATATGCACGGTACACTCATGGTCCTTATGACAGTATTTGGAAACCTCTTATCGATCATTTCTATCTCACACTTCAAACCGCTGCACACACCAACCAACCTACTCATCCTCTCTCTCTCCATCCCAGACCTGTTGGCTGGAATGTTTTTAATGCCATTGCAAGTCATTCTCTTAATAGAGTCGTGACATACAGAATATGACTGTATGTCCTGGAGAGTGCTCTATAAATGTCAGTGCATCATGGGCTCTCACAGATTTACTTTATGTATTTGTTTTCCCGTGCTCTGCAATATCAACTCTCCATATGAGAGCATTTTCAAACGCAAGGAAACATGCCAGAAATATTCAGAGCACCAAAACACATACACACCTGAATCCTGAAGCCCCTGATACCTCAAAAGTATCTGAAAGCAAAGCAGTAAGAACACTCGGATGTGCACAAAGATGTGCAAAGCTTACAATTACATATTATATTTGTATCACAGATTTGTCACTAATCAGTGTACTAGCAGAGAAGCCTACACAATATTAGAGCCAATGTAAATGATTACATAGTTAGATTTTTATGTTTAGTGAATCTTTTTTTTCCATTTGTAGTTTTAAGTAAAATATAAAACTACCTTATGTTCACTGTATGCTCAAAAACAGAGAAGCAAGAAATGCATTTCCTGTAAATTTGTAATACTCTGACTGTGCCTCTCTCAAACTGTAGCATCCACTGCTTTTTTAAACTACTATACTGCTTTAGTTCCATTAATGTGAGAAGCTACTATGTTGTCTCTACCAAACTTAACATCCCTCTCTACAGTTTAGCACCATCTCCCAAAATTATTTATGCACTTGACAAAGTTGAAGAAAAGAGTAAACAAAACACAAGTGTCAGGAAGTGGTTGTGAAACCAGATGCATGTGCAAAACCAGTCAGTCTTTAATCAAGATTCAAAGCAGGTGAACAGAATGGTGGGAAAACAGTTCAACAATAGCTTGAACTTGAACAATAGGTAGGCTCAGAAACAGAGGAACAGGACTAAATCTAGGCTAGGTTTCTTGGATTCATGAACAGGGCTTGTCAGACCATGGAACAGACTTGGCTTCAACAGGTACTTTGCTCAGAAACACACATGGAGTACAGCTAAGGCACTCAGAGCAAACAAGGTAACCAAGTATTTTGCAAGTCTAATACAAATGTGGGGGTATTTTTACAAACTGAGACCAGGTTTAATGAACAGAAAACAGGTAAGGCGTGGACTTAACTGGACAGAAAATAGATTCACACGATAATAAACTCAAGATTATCAGACCGGTGACTGAACAGGAGGCACTGAATGCTGAATGGCAGAACTGGAAGGGGAGGAAACAACATTGTTACAACAAGAAATGAGCCACATGCTGTCCTTAAACATGAAAAAATTCTTTTGTCTAGATGACTTAAACAAAATAAAATTTGCAAAAAGATATATGTTAAAATTATTCAAACTCTTAATAAATCTTTGAAGAAAAACACAGCTTTTCATGCTCTCTTGGGGTATGAAATAAGTTTTAATGTGCTTTCATCCTCTGCTCCTTCCAACTAAGAAGAAATATGTAAACTGTTGGCCAAAAAACAATGAGAGATGATTACACCTCATTAGGGACAGGAAAAAACTGGAAATCCAAATTTCCCAAATCTATATGTAACCCCTATGCAGTGCTACCATAGGTACAAACTGGGCCATGGAAATGACTCTAGGTATCAAGAGAGGCGCACACCTCTAAGATCATTTATTTATAGAAAAACAAGGTAAATTGAAATCTTAACAAATTAGTTACCGGAGTCTGAAACAACAAAAGACATCACCTCTTTGGATATTAAAGAAAATGAAAATCAGACTGTACTTTGGTTAGATGCGGCTCACTAAGTTCACCAAGTTTGTTTGACCTATCAGTTCTAATTTTATTCACTAATTAAAACTTCAATTAGGTTATCTCTAACCTTTTATTGATCCCTATTTAGTTAGAAAAGTACCGGAGTGTTATTTCAATGTGACGAATGTAACAGGAGACCCATGTGCAGAGCTCTAGTACTTTAATAAGTCCATTCAACAAATCCAAATCAGAATCCTCAAGGATAGTCAAAAACACAAGCCAGGGTCGAAAATCCAATGAAGAGCCAACAGGAATCAGTACAAAATCACAGGACAAAGAGCAGAGTCAAAAAGGCAGGCAAAAAGGTCAAACACAGGAACAGAATTTCAGATATAGCAATGGTTCAAAACGTTCAGCAGAGCAAGCTCAATACCTCACAAAGAGGTGCCTGTAACTGCAGTCCTTATATCCCCCAGTGGTGATTAGGGTAATTTGCAGCAGGTGTGTTAAAACTCAGGAGACTCAGAACGTGGGCATGGCTGAACAGAGAATTGGCTGGAAGCAGGTCTGACAGTTTCCCCCCTCCACGGGCAGCACCTGACGCCCCAGACAGCCTTCTGGGTGGGCGACCACGAGGCCGAGGAGCTGGCCGATCAGGGTGGGTGCGGTGGAAGTCCTCAATGAGCGAAGGGTCAAGGATGTTGCGCGCTGGGACCCTTGACTGCTCCTCAGGGCCGTATCCTTCCCAATCCACTAGGTATTGATATTCGTCCTCCGCGGCGTCTGGAGTCCAGGAGTGCATGGACTGAGTAGGCTGGCTCGCCAGCAACATCCGGGGGGGGGGGGGTAGAACCAGCAGGTGGATTCATGGGACTGAAGAAAACGGGCTTCAGTAAAGAAACATGAAAGGTTGGGTTGATTCGGTATCTGGGGGGTAGCTGTAGGCGATATGTCACAGGATTCACACGTTTAATAATCTTAAAAGGACCTATGTACTTGGGACTAAGTTTTTTTGAGGGGAGACGGAGCTTTATGTCCCATGTTGACAGCCACACCCTTTGACCAGGGTGGAATATGGGAGTGGGGCAACGGCGGCGGTCTGCAAACCTTTTCTGATTGCTCTCTGGAGTTGTACATGGGCCGTCTCCCACACCTGACCACTCCTACGAAACCACTCGTCAATGGCAGGAATCTCACTGGATTCTGCTTCCCATGGAAACAATGGTGGTTGGTAGCCTAGTACACACTGGAAAGGGGTTAGTCTTAGAGAGGTGTGAACGAGGGAGTTTTGAGCATATTCAGCCCATGAGAGATACCGACTCCAATCTGCTTGATTATTAGAGCAGTATTGACGTAGATAATGCCCAATTTCCTGGTTGAGCCGCTCTGTCTGGCCATTAGATTGTGGGTGGTAACCTGACGAATAGGCTGACGCTGACCCCTAGGCGTTCACAGAAGGCCTTCCAAACCAGAGAGGTGAACTGGGGTCCTCTGTCTGAGACGATGTCCTCTGGAATCCCATAAAACCTGAAGACTTGATTGAACGCACACTAAGCCAACTCCATGGCCGTAGGAAGGCCAGACAGTGGGATTAGATGACACATCTTAGAAAAACGATCCACAATTACTAAAATGGTGGTATAACTGCTTGACTGTGGTAAGTCAGTAATGAAGTCCATGGCTATGTGTGACCGAGGTCTAACTGGAATGGGCAAAGGCTCCAACATACCTGTGGGTAAGGCACGTGAACTCTTAGACTGGGCACAAACTGGACAGGAGAGAACGAAGTCTTTGACATCATCTGTAAGTGATGGCCACCAGAACCTCCGGGATATCAGTTCTATTGTTCGTGTTATTCCAGGGTGCCCAGAGCTGAGCGAAGTGTGCACCCACTGCAGGAGCTGAGGACGGATGGTGGCTGGGACATAGGTTTTGTCAGGTGGTGAATCCGGTGGTCCTGGGTCTGTGTGAAGAGCATCGTGAATGGCGTCCATTATCTCCCATCTGACTGGTGCCATCACAGAGGACGATGGCATGATCGTATCTGGAACTGAAGACCTGTTTGGAACTTCAAACTGTCTGGAAAGAGCATCTGCTTTGATATTTTTTGTGCCCGGGCGGTAAGTGACAGTAAAATTGAAACGAGTAAAAAACAGGGCCCACCTGGCTTGTCTTGGGTTAAGTCTCCTTGCTTCGCGAATGTATTCAAGGTTCCTGTGATCTGTCAGCACAACAAATGGGTGAATAGCTCCCTCTAGCCAATGTCTCCATTCCTCCAGCGCTAGTTTGATGGCCAGTAACTCCCTGTTCCCTATATCATAGTTTCTCTCTGCTGAAGACAGTTTGTAGGAGTAGAAGGCACAGGGATACAGCTTAGAAGGGGTGCCATGACGTTGTGATAAAACTGCGCCCACCCCTACCTCAGATGCATCCACTTCCACAATGAATGGTAGAGCTGGGTCAGGTTGCTTCAGAACAGGTGCAGTGGTGAATAACTCCTTCAGATGCTGAAAGGCAGTACGGGCCGAATCTTTCCAGTGAAGAGTCTTTGTCGCCTTTCGAATCAGTGCAGTGAGAGGAGCAGCTTCCGAGCTAAAGTTCCGTATAAAGCGACGGTAGAAGTTTGCAAAGCCCATAAACCTCTGTAACTCTTTTACTGTCCTGGGTTCTGGCCAGTTGCGAACAGCAGAAACCTTGCTGTCATCCATATGAACTCCGTCTGGACCCAGCACGTACCCTAGGAAAGGAATGGTAACCTGATGGAACTCACATTTCTCAGGTTTTGCAAACAAGTGATGTTCTCGGAGCTGTTGAAGCACCTGCTGGACATGCTGAATGTCCTCAGACAGACTGGAAGAGTAGATAAGGAGATCATCAATATATACAATCAAGAAGGGGTTAATCATGTCATGGAAGATCTCATTCATGAAAGACTGGAACACTGCAGGAGCATTGGCTAGACCATATGGCATTACCAGGTACTCATAGTGCCCTCCAGTGGTGATGAAGGCGGTTTTCCATTCATCTCCCTCACGTATGCGGATGAGATTATATGCACTTCTGAGGTCTAATTTGGTGAATATATTGGCTTTTCAGACTTGCTCTAGGGCTGCAGGGATCAATGGCAGTGGGTAACGAAACTTTACCATTAGGTTGTTCAAGCCTTGGTAGTCAATACAGGGACGAAGTCCTCCATCCTTCTTTTCTACAAAGAAAAAACTAGATGCTGCAGGAGATGTAGAAGGGCAAATTATTCCTTGTTTTAAAGCCTCATCAATGTACTGATCCAGAGCTTCAGATTCAGGAATGGAAAGTGGATAAATTTTACCTCGTGGTGGTGATGACCCAAGCAATAGGTCAATGGCACAGTCCCATGAGCAGTGTGGAGGAAGAGTGGCTGCCCCCTTCTTGCTGAACACATCTAAGAATTCTTGGTATTCTGTGGGAACATTCTCAGACTTGACTGTATTAGGACTCTCAATTGAAGTTGAACGACATGGAGGTGCTAGGCAGGAGGAAAGGCAATGTGAACTCCAGGACCGAAGTTCTCCCTGACTCCATGAAATGACTGGATCATGTGCGCACAGCCATGGATGTCCAAGTACCAGAGGATCTTTGGGGGATGTGATAACTAACAACTGCAGTTCCTCATGATGCAGTGCACCTACTTGTAACTGTAGAGGGGAGGTTTGCTGGGTCACTGTTCCCTTCCCTAAAGGTTGACCATCCAGTGAGTTGATGTACAGGGGTGGATTAATGGGCTGTAATGACACCTTTAGTTTCCGGGCCAGTTCTTCGTCAATAAAATTGCCCGCAGCACCAGAGTCAACTAGCCCTGTAAGGGATAATGATACAGAGCCACAGGAAATCAGAACGGGTACAGAAAACTGTTTGGCTGATACATTTAGTAGGGCGGATACTCTTACCCGAGTGTCAGGCAGGGAACCGTGCCTAGAAGGGCGCACTGGGCATTCTCTCTTTTGATGACCAGCTCACCCACAATACAAACATAACCTCAATTGGTACCTCCTCATTGGTCAGTGGAGCTCGGCCCAGCTGCATTGGCTCAGGTTCAGTGGTAGTGGAGGAAGCAGAAGGTAGTGGTAGTGTCACGGGGGTAACTGCAGGTAAGGAGTGAGTTACTGAAATTGTTGGTCGTAGTCTCCGGCGGTCACGTAAGAGGTTATCAGTGGCAATGGACATTTGGATATACTGATCAAGGCTTGACGTATTTCCCCGGCAGGCGAGCTCTGTCTGAAGATCAGCATTCAAACCCCGACGATATACTGTGAGAAGGGTTGGTTCACTCCATCCACTCCCTGCTGCCAGAGTTCTGAATTCGAGAGCATAGTCAGCCGCTGAACGATTCCTCTGACGCAGTTCATTACCTATCTCTCGTCCTGAGGCAGGGTGATCAAAAACTTGCCTAAACAATGTTAGGAACTCATTTTCTGAATTTAAAACGGTGCTATTTTGGTGCCATAGTGCAGTTGTCCAATCTAGTGCCCTTCCAGTTAATAATGAAATTGCAAAGTGAATTTTATCTGATTCTGACAAGAACATATGGGGGTTGTGATTGATGTACATGGAACATTGCATGAGGCACTGCGTGAAAAGAGGTGAATCCGGACTGGAATACTACTGTATATTCCCGGATACTCCACAGATAATTGGCTGTATCCGGCACTTTGCAGCTCTGTTACGCGGCATGGAATACTTCTGAATATGTACCGTGTTTGGGGGTCTGCCTAGAGCCCTTAGTTGCCATAGTGAATAATCCCTTGGGGGTGCTTGCAAGGGAACATTTGCACTTCACACCTTGGGTTACCAGGTATCCTGCAATTGGTCAAAAGTCTTTCTTTGGATTGGTGGAGCAATGTCTTGCCCCTCCTCTAAAACCCTTCCCCATTGGTCCATTGTGGGTCCCCAGACATGAATTCATATGGTTTATATTATTATTATTATTATTATTATTATTATTATTATTATTGGTGGCAGTGTTGTTTTATGTTCATAGGTAGATTGTATAGATAGTCTGGCAAACAAAAATGAATTACACACATTTTATTATAAATAAAGCAAATACAGTATAATATAGATTATAAGGCATATAAATTGACAATTATATAAATAACAGCAGGTTTAGCGGAAGTTTACTTTGCCCGGATATTTCCAAATACACCAATTTTCATGCAGTGTATATATATATCTCAATGTACAATATATAACAGAATATACTGTAATATCATAGTTTATAATACAAATGCTTTTTGGGAGCATAAATGAAACTCTAAATGTTGAGCATTCCCAAGAACAACCCAGCTTCCGTGGTCTCTATTCTGTAGCCCCCCACACAGTGCAGACAACTGTGCTAGGCGGGAGGACCCACGCTGACCTTCCATCCAAGATGGCGGCGTCCTCTTCAGAAATTATATCTACTGATGCGGTCCTCCATATGGCAGCCTCTTCCTCAGTTTAAAGAACACTAGCTCTGGCCTTGTGCAGATGCAAAACACAGTGAAAACAGAAATTAGATCACTGAAAATAGCAAATGGAGAAAAAGTCTAAGAACCACTAGAGAAATGATGTTTTGACTTAACTCTTCTCCTCCTTTGCCTCGTTCGAGTGGCGATCCTGCCCCCCTCTTTGTTCTCTGGATTCACCCGGTAACTTTTTCGAATAGTCTCAATAGATCTTGCAGGATTCTAGAGAGAGAAAAAAAGCGGAGAAGAAAGGAAGATTGATTAAAAGTTTGTTTAGAATTCCAAGCACTGCCATGAAACAATCGCGACGATAAGTCTACCAACAAAACACGTTGTCTTACCTTGTCCGTGGATCACATCTGTGCGTGTTGTTTTCAGCATTATGCATTCTCCGCACAGCTTCCTGTAGAAGCAAAATTAATACAAGAGTTAAATTCAACCACATTAAGGGATAAAGCAGATAAAGAAATGTGAACCTATCAGAATGCGCGGCAGTCAAAGACGAAAGCCAGAGGGCTACAGAAATAAACTTACCGAAACAGAGTTATTCCCCGCTCGTCTTCTTTTTTGGGCAGACTCCTCTTGTGCCTCTTTGTTGGGACTCCATCCTGTCCAGCCGCCGAATAACATTCTCCATGAATGTTTACTGCTGTCAGACATCTTCTTAAAAATGCATTTAACGGGGACACCAGTTGTTTGTTTTCGTTCGGACCGGCGTTGGAAAAATTGGATATTCCCGGCGCACGAGTAGCCTCTCCACTCCGCTGTCCGTTCGAAAACTCAAGTGTTCTTTTCCAAGCCATCTTCAAAATGCACACTATCGACAGAATACGGAGTACAACTTGTGTAATCCTGTGACTTGTTTTTCCTACGTACAGGTAACCCCTTCCCCAAAGCAAATTTCGCGCTGCAGTTGCACACAATGCTATTGGTTACTGTCACTCTACACCATGCACGCACAGAAAACTGATTGGACAGGACTCAACCTTAGATTCTAAGTGGGTGGTTTGAAAACGGGGCGCGTCCTCGTACTGAGGAGAAACATTCCAAACAAACAAGCGAGGAACAACAACAAGAACTCCTATGCCCTGTAAACTTTTTTATTAAAAAAAAACTCCTGTATCCTTTGTCCCGCATCCTTCATACTGAGATAATGTCCCGCATTTTCGCTGGTCTTTTGGTTTTTAACTGTCAGAAGTAAAAAATATATGGATCCATTAGTTTACCCGCCCGCACATGAGCCGCTTATGCCGTTGCGGCATAGTCTCTAATCTATTTAATAGCGCTATGTCAAAAGCAGTAAAAATGCAACATAGCCGAGTTTTTTTTAAAAGCCTTGCTTTCACCAAATGGCTGAGAGGAGAGCATTGAGAGCATTAAAACTTTACAGATATGAAGGTAAACGCTGTCAGCCGACGTCATGGTCAAAAAGAAGGGGGAAAGTTATTTTATCTTTTCTGACCATGCTACTCATCCAATTGAGATTTTGGCTTGATATAAAGATTTGCGTTGAAATTGTTTTATTTCATGTAATATTTTATTTTGAGCCTTATTTATTCTTATAGTTGGATTTGGTCAGGGGTTTAACTTGAAAGACTTGAGCTGTATGATGCCTGCTGCTTTGCTTAAGTACAGTTGCCTTTGATGGGCCTGTAATGGCCAATGCATGTTGGATGTCTATCAATACAAGTGTATACAAGTGTTTCTTATTCAGTTAGACTGACATTATATCTAAGTTTTACATCATCTCTCAGCATTAGTAACATGTCCCATATTGTCCCACACAAACTTACTACTTGTCCCCCATTTGGTCTGTTTGCATCTGGTCACCGTGTACCTTTGACCCCAAGTAAAGGACAGTTGCATAACCATCAAATATGAAATTAATGAACCTCTCATTTAGACTTTTTTTTAATGATGTTTTCAGTGTGTTTTTGTATGCTCCATTTGAAGAGTCCATTGTAATTTAGCTGCACGACAGTGCAATGACATTAAAGGCCACATGGGCCTACCACTGCTGTATTATACACCATGCAACACCTAACAAGTTTGTGTGGTTATCAAAGTATAGCCTAAATATTACATATAGGCTAACTGATAGAAAGTTACAGTGAGGAAGGGGACAGGCTTCTATACCCAGTCCCACCTAGACCACTGACTGCTATTAGCATTTGAAAGGCCAAGCCATCAGCTAACGACTGTGGTAATGCGGATGCCCGAAAACTGCCGTCCAACAGCTGTATTCGGACATTTGTGGGAGTTTTCAGGTCTGCACGACAAAGTTCCGCGGGCATCCGAATACCTCCGGAAAACAGCAGGTTTAGCGGAAGTTTACTTTGTCCGGATATTTCCGAATACACCACTTTTCACGCAGTGAGGAAGCCCTTGCACTTATCTGGATTGCCGTCATATCTTTCGGGAATGGCGATGATTGCTGGAGAACTTGGACCTCTACTTGAATTGGACACCGACTCAGGGTGAGCAGAAGCAGCAGACGTAGATGAATCAGTTGAGGGTTGTGGTATAGTTGGGTGCTGTGTAGGAGAGTGCAACAGCTGCACCAGCTCTTCTAACCTCTTCTCTTGTTGTCTCAGAAGCTCCCGAAGCTCTGCTGGATCCATTAATAGGTGAGGTATTCTGTGACGAATGTAACAGGAGACCCATGTGCAGAGCTCTAGTACTTTAATAAGTCCATTCAACAAATCCAAATCAGAATCCTCAAGGATAGTCAAAAACACAAGCCAGGGTCGGAAATCCAATGAAGAGCCAACAGGAATCAATACAAAATCACAGGACAAAGAGCAGAGTCAAAAAGGCAAGCAAAAAGGTCAAACACAGGAACAGAATTTCAGATATAGCAATGGTTCAAAACGTTCAGCAGAGCAAGCTCAATACCTCACAAAGAGGTGCCTGTAACTGCAGTCCTTATATCCCCCAGTGGTGATTAGGGTAATTTGCAGCAGGTGTGTTAAAACTCAGGAGACTCAGAACGTGGGCATGGCTGAACAGAGAATTGGCTGGAAGCAGGTCTGACATTCAAAATGTTATTCTGGAATCCCTAGTGGAAATTCTAGTAGAAAATCCCAGTAGAAAACCAGTAGAGAACCAATTGAAAACCAGTAGAAAACCAACTGGTTTCTATTGGTTTTTATAGGGAAATTGAAACACATTCAACTGGTTTCACAACTGGTTTCTACTGGAATGCCCAGTAGAAAAACCAGTAGAAATTTCTACTGGAATGTATTGGTCTGAACTGGTCTCAGATGGTCTGTATTGGTTTTAGCTGGAGACAACTGGGTTATTGAGTTCATATGAACTCACGTAGTGTGTGAAATGTTACAGTTGGTATTTAAATGGATTAAACTAATTACAGTTGGTGGAGCCTGGAATTATAGTGAATACATCACTGCATGTAATTTATGTTTTAACAGTTTACTTCCACCACGTCCACACAGGCTGAGAACACACACACCTTTGTATACTGCAATCTATATATACACCTTGATAATAACAATTTAACAGAGAATACTGAAATACAGGCAACAAGTAAATGTATAAGGAATGCCTTTATTGTCATCGTAAATGTACAACGAGAGTCAGAGTGCCAAGCAACATAGAAGGAATTAAAATATAACTACAAAATGTAAACATAAAGAAAATATAGAAACATAAAAATACGAATATAAAATCATTTTTAAGTGGCAGTGCAGTGTCTCAGGAAATGTTTTGTTTGATTGATTTAATAGGCAATACAACACGTTGGAGGATGGAAATTTCTAAACATTTAAACGGCAGTGTCAAATTCTAGGCTACTTAATAGGCCTATGGTTATAACCAGGCATACAACATTCGCTGGTAATGGTACAATACAGAATTTCACTTTTAAAATCATGCTTTGTCGTTCTTAATGGTGGTGACCTCCCATCCAGCGTTGCCTTTGTCGTTCTTAATAGCGGTGACCTCCCTGATGGGCAACGCTGTTTCTGTCCTTATTTCGGGGAGGGGGCCCTCTTGTTCTCGCTGTCGTAGCGAGTTCTCGATCGGCTGCATTATATAAAATCCGTAACTATGTACTCACTAAACGCATTAACAGCAGCAGGCATACTCAATATAAAGCCGTATCTACAAACAGCTGTTATCTGGCCAGCCATTATGGTTAACTAAAAACGAACAGTCGCAAGCGTGTGCTACATTGAAATATACAGTCTCGGGACACACAGGAACTAATTCGGTAACGTTATCACCTGTCTTTATAAAGACTATAGTTATAACTATCAATATAACTCTACTAGCATACAAGCCCACGAGGTGAGTACTTGTTTTTTTCATATGTAAAAGCTAAAGTAAGTTAAGTAAGATATGTTAAACACTTAATGCAATGAGTAGCTTACCGGTAGCAAAACCTGGCCTTGGTAATAGGCTCTGTCGTCCAAACACCCAGTACTTGATAGTTTCGTCGAAATTGTTTATACGAGAAAAGGGAACAACAGCTCAATAATTATTTTCCAAGAACCTTGAGCAAACTTTCTTTTTTTACTGTGTGAACGAAGGCTAACTGTAGGTTGCAACTGTAAAGCTGCGTTTTACCCGAAGCGAAATTCGCGGGTTTTGATTGCTTGCCTTCGTGCGACGTTACAGCAAGGATTTTTGAATACACCAATCAGATTACTCAGGAAGGGCTAGGAGCCATGCCCCCTTCCCAGGTATCTCTTCAGTCGAGACGGAGGACAAGCTGATCGTGATCAAAATGCTTGCTCTGATGTAATAGAATTGTTTCAGTATGATCATGTCCAAATAAACAGTGTGTGCACTTCTTTGGTCAGTTATAGCCGGCAAAATATAATTAATAAAAATTGACCCGCAGGAAGGCAGAGAACTTTCTTTAAGCAACATACAACTTTAAAAATTAGTGTTTTTAAACTGAATATGAATTCATGTTCAATTTAAAAACACTTATTTTTAAAAGAAACACTAATGGTTCAAACGTTTTACAAATGAAAGGACATTTAAAAAAAAAAATCAATGTATTCTCTTTAGTGCACTTTGTATGTTGTTAATTGATGAATCAAACAATTCATTTCATTATATTTCATTATTTTTGAGCGCATTCTCAATGTACAGCTCTTTCTCATCAAGTGCAGGCATTGGGTTTGTTAGACCAGTTGAATCCAGTTGAAATGAATAGCAGACAACACCAGTTACATCCTATTGGTTTCAACTGGGTTGAACTGGTGGAGCAGCCACTGCCCATGGCTCTATTGGTCTGAACGGGTTTTAAATGGTTTCAACTGGTATTCTTAACTGGGCAAACCAATAGAATCTGAAAAACCAGTTGGAACCAATAAAAACCAGTAGAGACCAATAGGGCCCTAGTGGAAGTTCCAGTTGAAAAACCAGTAGCCAGTCTATTGGGATGAACTGGTCTCTATTGGTCTCTAACCATTTAAAACCCGTTCAGACCAATAGAGCCATGGGCAGTGGCTGCTCCACCAGTTCAACCCAGTTGAAACCAATAGGATGTAACTGGTGTTGTCTGCTATTCATTTCAACTGGAATCAATTGGTCTCAACTGGTCTAACAAACCCAATACCTGCGCTTGGTGAGAAAGTGCTGTACATTGAGAATGCACTCAAAAATAATGAAATATAATGAAATGAATTGTTTGATTCATCAATTAACAACGTACAAAGTGCACTAAAGAGAATACATTGATTTTTTTTTTTTTAAATGTCCAGTCATTTGTAAAACATTTGAACCATTAGTGTTTCTTTTAAAAATAAGTGTTTTTAAATTGAACATGAATTCATATTCAGTTTAAAAACACTAATTTTTAAAGTTGTATGTTGCTTAAAGAAAGTTCTCTGCCTTCCTGTGGGTCAATTTTTATTAATTATATTTTGCCGGCTATAACTGACCAAAGAAGTGCACACACTGTTTATTTGGACATGATCATACTGAAACAATTCTATTACATCAGAGCAAGCATTTTGATCACGATCAGCTTGTCCTCCGTCTCGACTGAAGAGATACCTGGGAAGGGGGCATGGCTCCTAGCCCTTCCTGAGTAATCTGATTGGTGTATTCAAAAATCCTTGCTGTAACGTCGCACGAAGGCAAGCAATCAAAACCCGCGAATTTCGCTTCGGGTAAAACGCAGCTTTACAGTTGCAACCTACAGTTAGCCTTCGTTCACACAGTAAAAAAAGAAAGTTTGCTCAAGGTTCTTGGAAAATAATTATTGAGCTGTTGTTCCCTTTTCTCGCATAAACAATTTCGACGAAACTATCAAGTACTGGGTGTTTGGACGACAGAGCCTATTACCAAGGCCAGGTTTTGCTACCGGTAAGCTACTCATTGCATTAAGTGTTTAACATATCTTACTTAACTTACTTTAGCTTTTACATATGAAAAAAACAAGTACTCACCTCGTGGGCTTGTATGCTAGTAGAGTTATATTGATAGTTATAACTATAGTCTTTATAAAGACAGGTGATAACGTTACCGAATTAGTTCCTGTGTGTCCCGAGACTGTATATTTCAATGTAGCACACGCTTGCGACTGTTCGTTTTTAGTTAACCATAATGGCTGGCCAGATAACAGCTGTTTGTAGATACGGCTTTATATTGAGTATGCCTGCTGCTGTTAATGCGTTTAGTGAGTACATAGTTACGGATTTTATATAATGCAGCCGATCGAGAACTCGCTACGACAGCGAGAACAAGAGGGCCCCCTCCCCGAAATAAGGACAGAAACAGCGTTGCCCATCAGGGAGGTCACCGCTATTAAGAACGACAAAGGCAACGCTGGATGGGAGGTCACCACCATTAAGAACGACAAAGCATGATTTTAAAAGTGAAATTCTGTATTGTACCATTACCAGCGAATGTTGTATGCCTGGTTATAACCATAGGCCTATTAAGTAGCCTAGAATTTGACGCTGCCGTTTAAATGTTTAGAAATTTCCATCCTCCAATGTGCTGTATTGCCTATTAAATCAATCAAACAAAACATTTCCTGAGGCACTGCACTGCCACTTAAAAATGATTTTATATTCGTATTTTTATGTTTCTATATTTTCTTTATGTTTACATTTTGTAGTTATATTTTAATTCCTTCTATGTTGCTTGGCACTCTGACTCTCGTTGTACATTTACGATGACAATAAAGGCATTCCTTATACATTTACTTGTTGCCTGTATTTCAGTATTCTCTGTTAAATTGTTATTATCAAGGTGTATATATAGATTGCAGTATACAAAGGTGTGTGTGTTCTCAGCCTATGTGGACGTGGTGGAAGTAAACTGTTAAAACATAAACTACATGCAGTGATGTATTCACTATAATTCCAGGTTCCACCAATTGAAATTAGTTTAATCCATTTAAATACCAACTGTAACATTTCACACACTACGTGAGATCATGTGAACTCAATAACCCAGTTGTCTCCAGCTAAAACCAATACAGACCATCTGAGACCAGTTCAGACCAATACATTCCAGTAGAAATTTCTACTGGTAGAAACCAGTTGGTTTTCCACTGGTTTTCAATTGGTTCTCTACTGGTTTTCAATTGGTTTTCTACTGGGATTTTCTACTGGTTTTCAACTGGAATTTCCACTAGGGAAGTATCTTCAACAAAACTTGTAATCCGTTGTTTCTTTTTCTTCTTTTCTAGGAGTCTAACCTGGATGACCACGGTAAGTATAAACACTAAAAAATTTACTTTTAGCGTATTGGGTCTCTTGGATTTCTTTATTTCTCTCTGTTCATGTCGAACGTCTTCTCTTCAACTTGATCTCTGGCAAGTTCTTCTGTTAATTTATCTAGTTCCGTTCTCATATCTCCGGTAGGCGGAGCTAAACTGTTAATTGGTCATTTATTGAATCTGACATTTGCAGTGCTATTTATTATTACCTGATTGGTTATAACTTGTCTGCATTACTTTTATGGTTTATTCCTATTCTATTTAAATATATGTCAACTTCTCCTTTCTTGTAGGCTACTACATTTTAAGCCCTGGTTACATATACAAACATACTTGTCAGAAAAAGGG
The DNA here is from genome assembly GCF_902362185.1 of Chanos chanos. Taxonomy (NCBI): domain Eukaryota; kingdom Metazoa; phylum Chordata; class Actinopteri; order Gonorynchiformes; family Chanidae; genus Chanos; species Chanos chanos. The sequence goes on from NC_044502.1 coordinate 16,132,553, forward strand.
CCTCTACTGAGTGTATGGACAAAGAAAACTTTTTACTAAATATTGAGCCTGGTGTTAAAGCAGCTAAGCTTTTTGCTAGGACATGTGAGTGGCAATCGATAATGAGATAGTAACATCATGGTGCGTTTAGTATCTGCAGGACAGTACAATCATGATCTGCAGATAACACATCTGGGAAGCATAAGCAACGGTGAGTGTCCAGAGTTGTTCATAGTTCTACAATGGCACCATGGGTTTCATTCAAAATTAGTAAAGCACCATGACTGTTAGTTGTGATGCACTGTAAATGACACCCTACTAGCAAACTTGAAACAAAAATGTTATGTTTACATTTAACTGGCTGTTTTAGAGATAGCATAGTGATTTGGCTGTTAGGTACAGACTCTTAGGTACAGGAAGCATTGGCATACATTTTTTTTCATAGCTATACTTTAATTGGCGGCTATAAATGGTCCAGCTGAAAATGCTACCTGTTATTTCATCACAATGGATATACTAGGTGATTGTTTGGATGCTCTTAAAAATACATCGTTTGGAAACAGACGCAATATACATTTATTTCATGCAAGAAGAGATACCAAAGATCAACTGCTTGCTCAGAGATCAGTGTATGAGGCTTTTGATCATTTCCAGTGTCACTTTCGAGGTTTCCAACTTCTGATTGCACAGGTATAGGCACAGACACTAGGTCTTTAAACTGGTAGGAGGCAAATCAGCTTCATGACAATGCACTGCATCTGTAATATCAATGTCTTATTCCCCTTGAACTGGTTCAGCAAAGCACACTCACTCTCACTCACTCGTTATCTAAGCCGCTTATCCTAATTAGGGTCATGGGGATGCTGGAGCCTATCCCAGCATTCATTAGGCAAAAGGTGGGGAAACACCCTGGAAAGGTCACCAGTTCATCACCGCAGCAAAGCACAGTGAAAGTTACATGAGTTTACCACTCTGAAGATGTTGGACCTTCAGGATGAGCTTGTCATGATGTTTACAGAGGGAGAAACAGTCTATGTTCGCTAACTCCAGGCATCACCACCAGCATTCCCCATGGAACAGTTTATTTCGACCTGCAAAACCATCACGTAAGTGGTCTGGCTTGAGCAGAGTAACTCATCTAAGGACCTGTTACACTGGTGGACCTGGTGTGCAGGTGCATGTCAGTGCAATCATCTCCAGACAGCACATCTGGGAAGCATAAGCAATGGTAAGTGTCCAGAGTTGTTCATATTTCTACAATGGCAGCATGGTTTCCATTCAAAATTAGTAAATCAGCATGACTGTTAGTTGTGATGCACTGTAAATAATACCCTACTGCCGAACTTGAAAGAAAAATGTTCACATTTAATTGGCTGTTTTAGAGATAGCATAGTGAATCCAGCAGCATGCCACCACTTGCATCTAAAAATCAACATGTGGCTGCTCAGAGATTGTGACGATCTGCTTGTGGTACTGGGTGTTCAGGGGTTATGGGCAGGAAGCCTCGTCCCTTCTCTGCTCCACCGAGCCGGACTGTGAGGGGGGTGTGAGAAGACACAGGGCAGCACACATTCGTGTGGCATGAACTGACACAGACAAAGACTTGGGACAGCTTGGCAACGGCTCTTCATTTAGGGCACAGACGGATAGGGAAACCACAAGAGCTGTAATATGCGACGTCATCATGCTCGTCACAATATGTAGGATGCATGTGCAGGGAAAGTTTATTTCAATCCAAAAGCATAATCCAAAATCCAAGTCAAAATATCTGGCAATATTTAGTACACATTAGTCACACTACAGAAGGCTAAACAGGAATAGGTAGGGTAAGAGGTAATAGGAAAGCTGAGAAGAAGCAGGGAAGCAAACAGATACTAGCTAACAGGAACAAAGAATCTCAGCATGATCTACACAGCTTTGTAAGCTCAAGTGAGAGAAATTTTACAATAGCCTGATGGAGAGGCAGGGGGGTGTATATGACAGACTCAATGAAACAATGAAGAGGGGAATGATGAACATGGTGATTGGATAATGAATAAGTTGTCTAGCTCTGCTTGACCCGGTTGTAAGGGTGTGCTGACACCAAGCATCCTCCCCAATATGTGGCTCCAGCCACAAGCAATGCCGACAGGGGTAGAAGGGACGATTTTATTCCAGGGTACTCAAGAGGAAGTTTGGCTGACGGCCAGAAGGACCAGGAGGATCAAGATGACAGGAAAACCAAGAGGTTCTGGGTTAGCTATTAGCCTGGAAGAAACAGGCAAATCAGCAGGAAGAAGCGATATAGTAGGACTTAGGGGGAACTCAGGGACCCTGACCCTGTATGGTCAAGTGGAATTTAAGGCTGTCCCAGAGGCCACAGGGCAATGGAGAAGGACTAGAAAATGCTACAGGCTGTGTTACAAAGATTGGACTATATCAAACAGGGACTGAAATCAGCCATGGAGGGACTGGTGACAGGACTGAAGACAGGGCTGTGTGTGTGTGTGAGGGACTAGGATCAGCAGGCTTGTCGGACTGGAGGCCTAGAGGTGGGCTAGCCAACAGGCCTGATGATGCAGGCAGTGCTCCTGATGACATGGGCAACAAGACTGATGACCCAGGCAACAGGGCTGAGGCAGCCTTGGAGGAAAAGTACCTGGAATTGGAGGCTGCACAGGACAGACTGGAAATACTGACATCGGATTAATCAACCTGGTCTGATTGGATTTGTTTTCTCTTCTGTGGGCATCACCTGCCTAACTAGAGCCCTCTCTGCCGCTGACACCACTGACTGCCAAGCGTACGCGTGTGTAAGTCTCCTTCCTCACATTTGTATGCTGGCCCCTGTCCTCTCTGGCTAATTTGCTGGCCTCTACATGTCTGTCAGCAGATGGCCTTTTTGACTGTCATCTCAATTTGGCTGTGTGTAAACTAGCTATCTTAGCAATCTATGGGGTGTTTTTGTAACGAGTCGTGGTTGCTTTGGCTCGGATAGTCTCACTCTTCTCATCCTGCTTCAGATGCAGTGGATTATTTACACTTGCAGCCTCTCTATACTACCATACCTGTCTATGGGTTACTCGTACAACTCAGCGGACCTTCTAAAAATGAACTCGTCATCCTTCCGTCAACCGGCTGAAGTTTATAATCATTTGTCAATTTATGCATCGCTTGCCAGCCTCGCTATACACATTGCGGCTCACAACGTAGATTTTGCCGACAGGCTGAACTATCTGTCGGCATCATCCCCACCATTTGGTCTGCGCTACCCACTCGTCCCCAAGCCAGGTGTTGTGATTTTCAGATGGGGGGTGTGCTGCTATCCTTTTGGGGGCGTCTCTGCCTGAAGGGAGGAGATACTCCTTGGAATTTGGGAAGTATTAATTTGAGCTCGCTTGAAATAATTTTACATAACTTTTTACCATTAAAGAATAGTAAAATTACATCCACGTACTCGTATCTGCCGCATTTTCTGTTCCTGAACAAGACAAAATATGGTTTCTTTATCATTAAAAACAGTACAGTTACACCGATGGTCATAGCTGCGTGTGACTTGGCTCCTGGTTAATTTTAAATTTTACCGTGCATTTATGACTATATGAACAGTTATGACTCGATACGTGTATTTAAGTGATAATATCATATGGTTAGTTTCATTTCTCTTTTGTTCTACATAGTTTGTGCCCGAGTGGAGTAATGCAGATGGGGCCTGTGGCATGGTCTGAATTCCATTCTTACAGGGAAACTAATCTCCCGAGGTGATCTAGTCTTCCTCGCAATTAAACGTTATCAGCATTTGACCAAATAATCTGGGGGATGCTGCACTAAAACATGGAGCCTGGCATCTGTTAGGTGTTACAGCGAGTGGTTTCTGCCTCGGTGTGCATTGTTGCTGAATGCAGGTAGGCCTGGGCCATAAAGAGAGAACTGGGATCAAAGGGGATGGGGATAGAAAGGCAGAGTGAGAGTGATAGAAACAGATAAGGAAGGGTGAAAAAGAAGGACAGAGTTTACACAACTGCAACTTTAATTACTAAAGAACACTTAAGGTTAACAAATGTCCTTTTCTTTCTGAAAGCTGCACAGTGTCTGCCCGACACTATAATTAACCAGTGAAGTTAAAGTTGCAACTGTGCAAGAGTACATTAAACTTAGGCAGGAAGTTTGGTACAAACATCTCGTTTAGTTGTTTGTTTGTCCTTGTCTTGTGCAGAGAAACGGTGTCTCTTTATGCAGGTAGGATCACTCGCCAGAGATCCAATGCCAGAAAGTAACAGTGTCTCTTTATGCAGGTAGGAACACTTGCTAGAGACACCCACTGCTAGAGAGAACTGCTGCCAGCGAGCTGCTGCTAGAGACAGAGCTGGAGAGCTGGAGAAAGAGAATTTGGTTTTAAGGTGGTTTTAAGGTGAAATTGCTTCATCACTGTATCTGGTCATATTGCTGTATGAAATACCATTACAGTGAAAGCAGAGAAGATGGGTTCAGATTACCCATGGGGTCAAGCAGGGAATTATAGGTAGTATGATCTACAGGGCTGGCAACCCCTACAGCAGATTTGTGTCTGTCGATGTATACTCTACTTTTGAGGTGCAACTTATTATGATTAATGTCTCTACCCCTGTCTTATGTGCACTGGTGTACAGACCACCCAATAGGCGCTTTCGCACCGGAGGAACTTTTCATAGTTCTTAGAACTGTTGGAGAAAGTACTCCCTTTCTGGTGTGTTCGCACCGCAGGAACTTAGAACGATTTTAGTTCTAAGAACGCCGTTTTGAGGGGCTTTTTTCGCCCCTACTCCAGGGTAGGTACTTTTGCAGCACAATAGGAACCTTGTGACGTGGGTGTACAGCCATTGGTCCAGACGCAGGTATACGATGATTGCAACCGCCATTTTTAAAGATCCGTGCAAAATATAAAGTCTTAGAACGTATTTCATTTAGCTTTTGATATTCATGTCTCAAAATGTCTGGAATTGTAGGAGGGGGGACATAGTTTTTATGTTTTATTTTACCGGTATTTTATATCCCCCAACAATGACCATTTTGCAACGTCCAATGTATATATGTACATTGAAGAGGTAGCGTACACTCCGCTTCGGTAGGTGCTTGTGTGTCCGCTTGTGTGGCTGTGATCCGCATTTTAACCTAAAATAAGAATGTGTTTATCCAGCTTACGATTTTAGGGTTGCGGCGGGGAAAAAGGGGAAAACAAAACACGATGCCGCGAGCAAGGGTCAGGCACACGCGGTATGCTAGCACCCGAAAAGTACTATGCCCATCAAGTCATTCACTGCTACTGCGGTGGTAAATGCATAAATGCATTGGGAAATTATTTTCTCCATTGGACTGGGTCTATCGCCATACACTTTTATTTTCGTTAATGAGAAGGCAGTTATAGGTTATCTAATGTGCAATCAATATTTCTGTCACTCAAATTCAAAAGCTCTATTAAGTCAGCTAAGACACATTACTATGCTGAACTATTTGATAAAAATGCCCATAGATCCAGAATACTCTTCAACACAATTAACTCTATCTTAAATCCTACTGCTGCTACTTCTGCTTCCACCCCTGAAACATGTGAGAAATTTCTGAATTTCTTCATTGACAAAACTGATAACGTAAGATCTCTCATCTCACCCCCAGACTTTGATCCCTCAGAGACACATCATCCAGTCAGCCGCCTCCAGCGGTTTCAAGCTGTGTCATCCTCTCAGCTGTCTGAGGTGAATCCTACCTACTGCCCATTAGACATTATACCATCATGCCTCTTCAAGTTTTTGCCTCAATCTGCCCCCTTATCTTGCCATTAATCAATGGCTGCCATTAATTAATGGAGTTGTCTCGCCCAGTTTTAAACAAGTAATTGTGCAACCCTTACTCAAGAAACCTAGCTTAGACCCCAATGACCTTAAAAACTACAGGCCAATCTCGAAGTTACCATTTATTTCTAAGATTTTGGAAAAAGTTGTCTTTTCTCAGGGCTCTTCCTACATGAATACTTTTAACATCTTTGACAAATTTCAATCTGGTTTTAGAGCTCTGCATTGTGCAAAATCTGCCCAGCTGAGGGTACATAACAACATCCTTCTCACTGTTGATTGTGGTTAATGTGCTAATTTAGTCCTGCTTTAGTCCTATGACATTCTTTTAAAACACCTGGAGTACAAAGTTGATCTGCAGGGCCCAGTCTGGTTTACCTCCTGCCTAAGAGAAAGAACCTTTTCAGCTAGAATAAGAAACTGTTCTTCATCCCCTGCTCCCATTAAATGTAGCATCCTCCAAGGTTCAATTTTAGGGCCTCTTATTCGCACTTTACATGCTTCCCCTCGGCTCTATCTTTGATAAATACAACATTCAGTATCGCTGTTATACAGACGACACACAGTTTTACCTACCAGTTACAACTGACAGCGCTTGCTTACTGAAAAATCTTTAAGTGTCTAGACGACATCAAATGTTGGATGGCAAGGAACTTCCTTCAACTAAACAAAAGCAAAAGTGAAGTAATTATATTTGGCCCTCCAAGCTCTGTCACTAGGCTATGCAATGGGCTTGGTCCCTTGTCTGCAAATTCACAAAATGCAGTTAAAAACTTTAGAGTCTTTTTGGACACTTCTTTGAATTTTAACAAACAAGTCAGTGGTGTTGTGAGGGGCAGCTTTTTTCAGCTCAGATCCATATCCAAATTAAGGCCGTTTCTATCTCATAAGGACCTGGAAACAGTCATCCATGCTTTTATCACCTCAAAGCTGACCTCAAGACCTCAATTCCGTGTATATAGGAATGACCCAGTCCACCCTGTCCCAACTACACATGGTCCAAAACGCAGCTGCTAGGCTTTTAACTGGAATCGATAAAAGAAAACACATCACTCCTGTCCTGGTTCACTTGCATTGATTACCAGAGAAATGCAGAATTCATTTTAAAATTTTACTTTTTTTTTTTTAAAGCTCTCAACAGATTAGCTCCACAATACATCACTGATCTGCTGATTCCATATTCTGCTCCTAGATCACTTAAGTCATCTTCACAAGTTCCCCACTCACGCCTCAAATCCAAAGTATTAGTAGCAACAGGTGCAGGGACTGGCAGCCTCTTGGAGACGGGCACCCAAGTATTAAGCATATCAGGAAACATTTCCATTAATGCTGGCTCCAAAGGACATGGCTCCACAAACTTAAGTAATATAACTTCACTACAGGTCAACACCCAGGAAGTGTAACAGATGCAGAAGAAGCAAGCACATGGTTTGTTGACCTAGTTTTCCAAAAGGAGCTAGGAATTTTAACACAGACAGCTGGAGTAACAGATCTACCCCCTGAATGGGCTTGTTAAATGTTGGGTCAAACCAAAAAACAGATCAAAAAACAAACCAAAACAAAGAAATCAACCACTTAAGATTGGGAGAAAGGAGGGGAGAAGACTGAAAATTTCAGCTGTCCAGTTCAGGGTACAACCTATGAGCAGACAAACAATGGAAACTACCTTGAAATCCTCCCCAGGAGGGACTCCAAATGATATGCAAAGTATTGTGATCACTCGTGGAGAACACTCTTGCACTTGGAGTTCCATTAAATGTACCTGGAAACACTTGGTGAGCATTTGGAGAGGCAGAGGGAGAAGGAGCAGACTTGGCAACAGAGGGAGCCAGAGAAATGAGGAAGAGGAGGTGAACTGCCAAAACATTTGCATTATTTCACCTACAGCTGTTCCAAGTTGCTTCAGAGTTCTTTGATTCTGTCCAATAGGATGCTCTTCTTCAGTGACAGAATTACAAATGTCTGAAACTGCAGCAACATCCTCGAGAACTTCTGAATTGCTCACGGCATTCTTATATAGATGAAGTCTATTGTGGATGCCCAAAACGTTACATCATCACAGGAAATGGTTAATCTTTTTTTTTTCAATACTTTGGTCACTTTACATGACATGAACATGTAGGAATCAAACTCCAGTCCCTCAAATATGGGCAGAATAACTTTGCCAAATATATTCCCTGATATAGTGATCTAAACTAGATACCAATTCTGAGCAGGGCTGAACTGAGGTTGGGACACACTCATACACTCCATGCAGTGTGAGCAGAAGATCTGATAAAGAATGATTTCTTATCATTTGAGGTAAATATTTGCTTGGGTAATATTATTCTTTAGTGGCAGCCACAAATTCACATAGGCTACACATACACACACTAGACAGTGGCAATGGAAAGTCAAGTGATTCCTTAAGCATCATGTCCAGACCTGACTGTTTGACATATTTATCTTTGAGAGGCAGAAGTAACAAAGAAACTTGCGCTTAATGATAAATGAGGTAGAATTAACAATAATCACTTTATTGAATGATGAATGATCTTTTTTGTCAAATCTCCTTTGAAGAGATCAAGCCACTTGTTTTTCCCCATGGCAATGCGCCTAAGATGGCTGTCGTTTTCTGGGCTCTTCCTTAACTTCAATATTTTGTTCATTTATTTGAGAGACAGACACAGAACAGGCGCACAAAGACATGTCAAACTAAAAGTCCAGAATGGAGGTGCAGGCTGTGACAATGATGGGGTAGATTTGTTGCTAACATTGTTAAAAGCTAAATTTCTAGCTGTATACAATTTAGCTTGCTTTAGTGTAGAAATCTTAAATAGTTTGTCAGTGTTCTGTTGTAGCGTGTACCAAATGTATGCATTTGTTTACTTATTTATCTATTTGTTTAGCCTACGTATCGTTCTACCTTATTATTATTTTTTGTTGTTATTGTAGTTTTGTTTTCTGTGTTTATGGTGTCACAGAATCTTAATCTTAGGATCTTTATGTCAACTGTTAACAGGATTGTTTACATCATACATGCTACGCTACGCATCTATCTTCGATTAAATACCGCATTATGCAACAAACTGTTACTTTAGGCCTAGTTATTGTTAATGTTTCTTGACAGTCAAATAATGTTCTTTTCCCTCCTCATCTTCTGTGTGTGTGTGTCTCATATGCTTGAATATGAATGCCCTGTGTGAGTGTTGCTGTCTTCCTTCTAGGAGTGCCCCACTCACCTCCATACTCTTCATCCCTCCCTGTTAGCCTCGTCCTCATCGCCATCCCCCTCATCCTGCTTTTGTTGTCATTATTTTGTCTTTTTGCTAGTGTATTTTCTTTTGAATTATTATTGTATTACTTGTAATAAAAACAACCACTGTCCACTGGGTTGGCAACTATTGCACTCCTGTCTGGCCAAAAAGGGGTCTCCTCTCTTTGTGGTCCTTCTCAAGATTTCTTCCAATTTTCCCTGTTGGAGTGTTTTTTCTTGCCCACTATGAGGATTAAGTCAAATGGCAGTATTGGTTTATGAATCATAAACGGATAACAGAAAACAATGATGAACTACAAATTGCATTTGATCTAATCTACATGTTTTATATTGAATAATCTTTAAATTTATTACATCAAATGTCTATTTGTCACTTAAATTTTAGATTCACATGCATTTTAGTCAAGTCGGTTTTTATTTCAGATGCATTTTCACCAACTTCATGTTCAACTTTTTTTTTTTTGTTACTTCCAACCCTCAATATGTCAGAAAGGGGAGGAGTGTTAAGTCTAACTTATATTAAGCAGGCATGGCTTTTCCATGTCAAAGTTTCACCAGACACTGGAAGCCTTCCTGCAAGCCTTTAAGGGAAAACTTTGGACCAAGAAAGCATTTGATTCACTAGTATTTACAAAGAGGTACATGAATACATGGATTCACAACTAAATCAAAGTCATTATTGCATCAGGAACTCCAGTTCCTCCTGCTTGGAAAAATCTGGGTCTAGAAAAGTAGATGTGATAATCTATACGTGTGCTGCAGTCCTTATTCTGCTTACAGTGTGTGGAAACCTGCTTGTCATCATCTCTGTTTGTCACTTTAAGCAGCTCCACACTCCAACTAATCTGTCGATTCTCTCTCTGGCTGTATCTGACTTTCTTGTTGGAGTTTTTGTTATGCCTTTTCATTTCATCCAGATGATTGAATCCTGCTGGCTTTTTGGATTAACTCTGTGCAAGTGTTTTGCTTTTTTCTCCGTTCAAGTACCCACTTTGTCTATCCAAAATGTTACTCTCATCGCAGTGGATCGTTATTTTGCTCTAAACAACCCTTTTCTTTACTTCAAAACAGTTTCACTCAATGTAATGCTTCTTTCTACTTCACTTCTCTGGTTAATGTCAATATTGTATAGCTTTGCTGTTTTCTACACTGGTGGAGTTGTTTATGATCCCTCATGTCTGGGGAAATGCTACATAATCATGTCTGGAGACTGGCCTATGGCTGATCTAATCCTAATGTTTGTATTGCCCTGTTCAATTATAATATTCCTATATGTTCAGGTATTTGTCATTGTGAGGAGACATGCTAATGCTATTAGGAAAGCAAAGAAACAAGAAATCACAGAAAACACAAAGCATACCACTGATGCTCTGACCTCTGAAAGAAAAGCTGCCAAAGCTCTCTGCACTCTAGTGTTTGTTTTTTTAGCATGCTTAATTCCACTTTATATATACATGCTTGCAGCTGCTACAAGCTCGACATTTTACGATGTGATAGACAAATTCATTATCCTCTTTAATCTAAACTCCTCCCTTAACCCTATAATATATGCATTTTCCTATTCATGGTTTAAAAAGACCACAAAACTTATTTTAACGTGTCAGATATTCAACACTGATTCTTCTTTGATGAATGTCCATTTGAATTAATGCTAATCCTTTTTATCAGCTTATGTTTCTCCTTATTAGTGTACATATCTGACACTGTCCAGGTATTACTGTAGCTTCTCTTCACAGTTTTGGTTAAACTGCTATTGTTTAACTGATTTGTTGGAAAATGTTCCAGGTAAAATCTATTTGTAGTGAAATGCTTTTGTATTAGACCCATTTAACATGTTTTTCATGTTATAATGTGACTTTTGACTCCTGTATTTTTCTCAATATTAATCTCGGATGACAATCATTGGCTATAACATGGTGATGACCAGCACAGTTGTACTTACAAACTTGTCAGCACCTACTTGAAAGTGTGTGCGTGTGTGTGTTTGAGAGAGAGGGAGGGAGAGAGAGAGAGAGAGAGGGTGTCCTTACATGGTTGTTGTGTTTTGGCACTTTTTGGTCCCTTCCAAAATCTTACAGTGCTTAGATTCTGTTTTTACGTATATTCAAGCTATTTTTTTAAATGGTGGTATGCATATTACTGAAAAGAAACAACCCATTAATACGCTCTTTAAACTCCATGTATGCAGAACCACTGGCACTGTGCACTTACAACTTCCATTTATTTTATCTTCTGTTCTTCCAGCAAACACTATTGAAACTGAATGATTCCTAGAACCTTTTTAAAAGCAGTTTGCCAAAGTATCAAGTGCATGAGTGTTTAGGACTGGAATGCAGAATAAAAATAGATGTAAAATAGCACAAAACAATAAAGCCACTCATTTCCCCTTCATTTCATGTGATAGTAAGACTCAAACCAGTTGAGGTTCATATTATTCATCTTTACTCTGGTTAAGAACACTGCGTTGTTTAATTGTACTAGACGATGCAACTGGTACAAAAATTTACACATCTGAAATTTTGCGTTTTGAGACATAAAACAACTTTCACTGTCCTTGAAAACCCCAACCTTGGAAGAATACTCCCTTTCTAACAGCTTTGTTTGTGATAAGTCTACATTAGTTAACCGTCTGACGGAGAAGACTGTAGCATTAGAGATGTGCATCCAGATACTAGAAAGGCTTAGTAAGAGTGAGAATAGCCTAGTTCCTGTAGAGAAAAATCTGGATGGTTCAGGCAGAGTTAGCAACCCCCAAACTCCGGTACTAGAGCCCTCACAGCGGGGCAATTGGGTGAGTGACGACTTGGCGGCATAAGTGCAAAGCCAAAGCTAACACTAAGGCTAGCCCACGGGAGCAACACCCCTCCCCACTTCACGTGTCAAACAGGTTTGCCCTCCTCAGTGAAACACCCACTGAGAAACCTGAAGAGCTCTGGTTATAGGAGATTCCATTGTACAGCATGTGAAATTAGCTAGACCTTTAGGGGCACCAGCAGCCTTAGTTAGCTATATACACCGGGAGCCAGGGCACCGGACATAGCAAGTAATCTTACGGTATTATCACGCTGGTGGTGTGGTGCAGGACCCAAGTGCAAAGACACGATGGCTGAAGGTGACCAAACAAAGATTAAAATACAAGTGCAAACTGATAACAAAAGCCGATAACAAAAAGGTGCAGCGTAACAGTGTGCACTAAAACACAAACAACGATAGACAAAAGGACAAGTGAAACACAAGGGCTTAAATACAAGGGAGAACTAAACAGGGCAAAACAGGATTGGGTGAAATTAACAAGGTTAATAATTAGACAAACAGGAACAGGTGAGGGGCAGAGACAGACACAGCAAGAGCACAAAGACATAGCAAACTAAAAGTCCAAAATGGCGGTGCAGGTTGTGACAGAGCCCCCCCCCTTAAGGGGCGGCTCCCAGACGGCCCAAAAGAAAAAGTCCAGAACAGACCGGGTGGGGGGGCGCACAGAGGGAAGACCGAAGGTGCTGCTGATGGGTCCCCTCTGCGGCCAAGCAGGTGGGGGGTTGGCTGGAACAGACTTTCCAAACCGGCAGAGGAACAGGAACGGAGCAGACTCTTCAAGACAGCCTCGACGTCGGCTGAGCTGGATCGGGGAAGCGGCCTCGGGAACAGGACAGGGCATCAGCATGGGAGCTGACCTGGGCCAGGAAAGCGGCCTCGGGAATAGGGCAGGACAGCGCACCCTCCATGGTGCGCCGGGCAGCGCATTCCTCGCGCTGGGCAGCGCACCCTCCATGGTGCGCCGGGCAGCGCATTCCTCGCGCTGGGCAGCGCACCCTCCATGGTGCGCCGGGCAGCGCACCCTCCATGGTGCGCCGGGCAGCGCATTCCTCGCGCTGGGCAGCGCATCCTCCATGGTGTGCCGGGCAGCGCATCCTCCATGGCGCCTTCGGAGACACTGCTTGAAGAGGTGGATTCAGGGTGGCAGAGACAGGAGACCCAGGAGCGGACACAGCCCTAGAGATGGTTGGGCCCAGCACCACAACCCATGTGGTGCCTGGGTCTAGGGCTGGGAGCCCCCCCCAAAAAAATTCCCCCCCCGGTTAGGGGCTGGAGAACCTACCGAGAGAGGGAGCCCCACCGCACCCAGGTCAGGAGCTGGAGCCGTCTCTGCCTGGGAGACAGAAGTGTCTGCTTGGTCCTTGTTGGGTCTATCGTTCTGTCACGCTGGTGGTGTGGTGCAGGACCCAAGTGCAAGACACGACGGCTGAAGGTGACTAAACAGAAGACTTTACTGACAAAAGAAGATTAAAATACAAGTCCAAACTGATAACAAAAGCCGATAACAAAAAGGTGCAGCGTAACAGTGTGCACTAAAACACAAACAACGATAGACAAAGGACAAGTGAAACACAAGGGCTTAAATACAAGGGAGAACTAAACAGGGCAAAGCAGGATTGGGTGAAATTAACAAGGTTAATAATTAGACAAACAGGAACAGGTGAGGGGCGGAGACAGACACAGCAAGAGCACAAAGACATAGCAAACTAAAAGTCCAAAATGGCGGTGCAGGTTGTGACAGGTATTAAGTAAGCATAGGTTTTCAAAGACAGTTTTTCATGTAGGAGCTAACGATATACGCTTTTGTCAATCAGAGATTACTAAAAGTAATATCATAGAGGTGTGTAAATTAGTGACGGCGATGTCCGACACAGTAATATGCTCTGGCCCCATCCCAATGCGGTGAGGCAATGTAGCTTACAGAAGGTTATGGCCACTGAACTGCTGAATGTCCAGGTGGTGCTCTGAAAATAATTTGGGCTTTCTAGACAACTGGAATAGTTTTGAGGGCAAGGCTGGCCTCAAGGCTGGATCAAACCAAATGAGCATCATTAAATGAAGCTAGTCCTCCCGGATACAGTTATATACACCAGCCTCGTCTAACCATCAGAGGAGGCAGCGTTGCAGTTATTTATAATGATAATCTAGGTGTCATACAAAAACCTTTACATAAATTCAATGCGTTTGAAGTTCTTCAAACAAACATATGTAGTCAGAAAAAATAAGTCTACCCAGTCTATCATACTAATTATTAATTATAGACCCCCTGGGTCTAATATTCATTTTGATAATCCAGAAGATCCTCTGAGAACAGCATTCGTGTCCATTCTAGATTCAGCAGGGATTGATCAGATGGTCATAGGGCCCACTCATAATGGTGGTCACACCCTCGATCTTATACTAACACACGGATTAAATATAGAAAGTATGGTCACATTATCACAATCTGAAGCTCTCTCAGATCATTATCTTATCTCATTCAAAATGTTTCTTAGTAATAATATACGCACCGCGCCTCACTATCGTAATAAACTTATGTTTACGTCAACTACTACGCAGAGTTTTATCAATAATCTTCCAGACTTATCAACTTTGACTGGATCACTGTCACACCCCACAGAACTCAATCAGGTAACTGAATCCTTAGAGTCAACATTCCGCAACACCTTAGATAATGTGGCTCCACTTCAAAGGAAAATAATTAGAGAGAAAAAACTAGCTCCCTGGTATTATGATCACACACGCACCTTAAAATTTACCACTTGAAAATTAGAACGTAAATGGCACCAAACTAAATTGGTAGTATTCCAATTACCATGGAAGGAGAGCCTCCTGAGCTATAGAAAAGCTCTTAGTGCCACTAGATCAATGTATCTTTCCACCCTAATAGAAGTTAACAAAAACAGTCCTAAATTCTTATTTAATATTTTATCAAAACTAACTAGGAATAAGAGCACCTCGCAAACATGCACACGGTCAATATACAGTGGTGACAATTTCATGATTTTTTTCAATAGCAAAATTGAAAATATCAGGCAAACAATTCAGACTATAAATTTAAAACCAGGTAATTTGATAAGTAACACTGTAGATCACTGGTTCTCAAACTATGACGCGCAGATCCGCGACAGGAAACAGCCGGTCCGCAAAACCCCCACTGCACCAGTCAAATTATGCTTGGTGCTTCTGTCAGTCACAAAGTAAAAACAGTAACATTAAGTAAGTTCTCACGGGCAGGGACAATTAACATTCTAAAGTCTTGAATAAAATGTTACTATTTTCACCTGGCGAGTGACAGAAGCACTGAGCATAATTTGACTGGCCAGCGGCAGTGCTCTGCGGACCGGCAGTTAGAATTGTTACTATTTTCAAAACAAGAAGTTCAGTCAAGGAGGCTGGGAACTAGCAACTTCTTCGCCCCGCCCCTCCGTGGACTTGAGTTTGAGAAACGCTGCTGTAGATAACAATATAACTATATCAGATCTGCGATTATAATGTTGTACTCCCCTTCAAGCGACCGAATTAACCTCACTTATCTTTTCATCAAAATCACCAACTTGTGTATCCCTTACCTATTTATTTCCTCAAACAGGTACTACCAGTAGTCATCAAACCTCTTCTAAAAATAATCAATTCCTCCCTTAGCACTAGATATGTACCTAAATCCTTTAAACTAGCAGTTATCAAACCCCTAATTAAAAAACCTGACCTCGACCCCTTTTGCTGACAACTATAGGCCAATATCAAACCTCCCCTAGGATCTCCAAGATCCTAGAAAAGGCTGTAGCACAGCAGTTATGCTCATACCCATTATGTGGAAATGAACATGTGGAAATAACAATGTCTGTCTCTTTCTCTCTCTCTCTCTCTCTCTCTCTCTACTGCAGTCTCTGCACTTTGCTACTTCTGACAAACAACTAGACTAACAAACTAACAAAACAGCACATGACATGCGATATTCTGATTGGCCGAGGGCAAACAGGTGAGCAGGTTAAACCTAAACAGGCAACTAAATGGGGAAAGTTAAACTCACAGATAACCCGATTTAACACCTGGTGTTACAGTCAAGAGAAAATAGCTGAGCTTTTTGCTAGGACATGTGAGTGGCAATCGATAGTGAGATTTTGTTACGACATAGGGTATTTAGCATGTGCAGACCAGTACAATCGTCATCCCCAGACAGCAAATCTGAGAAGCGTAAGCAATGGTAAATGTACAGAGTTGTTAATATTTCTACAATGGAACCATGGTTTCAGGTCAAAATTAGTAAACCAGCATGATTGTTAGTAGTGATACACTGTAAATGACACCCTATGGACAAACTTGAAACAAAAATATTATAATTACGTGTAATTGACTGTTTTAGAGATAGCATGGTGAACTCCACAGCGTGCCACTGCTTGCATCTAAAAATTAACATTTGGCTGTTCAGAGATGTAGGATTCATGTACACGGCAATATATTTCAATCCAAAAGCATAATCCAAAATCCAAGTCACAATATTTAGCAAAATTTAGTACACAGTAGTCAAACTACAGAAGGCTAAATAGGAGCAGGGAGGGTAACGGGCACTAGGAAAGCTAACAAGGAGCAGGGAAGTAAACAGGTACTAGCTAACGGAAAACAGAGAATCTCAGCAGGATCTACACAGTTTAGTAAACTCAGATACAAGAGAAACTTTACAACTGACTGATGGGGAAAAAAGGGATGTATATGATAGACTCAAAGAAACAATTAAGAGGGGACTGATGAATATGGTGATGTGATAATGAATAGGTTGTCTGGCTCTGCTTGACCAGCCTAGAAGGAGTGTGATGACACTAACCATCACTGCATGAAAAGTGGTGTATCTGGAAATATCCAGACAAAGTGAACTTCCACCAAACCTGCTGTTTGCCGGAGGGATTTGGATGCCTGCAGAACTTTGTTATGCGGACCCGCAAACTCCCGAAAACGTCCGAATACAGCTGTTAGACGGAGGTTTTCAGGCATCCACATGACCACAGCTGATGGCTTGGCCTTTCAAATGCCAATAACAGTCAGTGGTCTGGGTGGGACTGGGTACAGAAGCCTGCCCCCCTTCCTCACCATAACTTTCTATCGGATTGCCCATATGTAATATTTAGGCTATATTTTGATAACCACACAAACTTTTTAGGTGTTGCATGGTGTATAATACAGCAGTGGTAGGCCCATATAGCCCTTAATGTCATTGTACTGTAGTGCAGCTAAATTAAGACTGACTCTTCAAATGGAGCATACAAAAAGACACTGAAAACATAATTTTAAAAAAAAAAGTCTAGTTGAAAGGCTCATTAATTACATATTTGATGGTTATGCAACTGTCCTTTACTTGGGCTCAAAGTATAGGGTGACCAGATGCAAACAGACCAAATGTGGGACGAGTCGTAAGTTTGTGTGGGACAATGTGGGATATGTTACCAACGCTGAGAGATAACATAAAACTTAGATATAATGTCATTCTAACTGAATAAGAAACACTTGTATAAACTCGTATTGATAGACATCCAACATGCATTGGCCATTACAGGCCCATCAAAGGCAACTGTCCTTAAACAAGCAGTAGGCATCATGCAGCTCAAGACTTTCAAGTTATACTCCTGACTAAATCCAACTAGAAGAATAAATAAGGCTCAGAATAAAATATTACAAAAAATAAAACAATTTCAATGCAAATCTTTATATAAAACCAAAATCTCTATTGGATGTGTAGCATGGTCAGAAGGGATAAAAGACGCGCCTGTTTTCAAACCACCCACTCAGAATCTAAGGTTGAGTCCTGTCCAGTCAGTCTTCTGTGCATGCAGAGTGACAGTAACGAAAAGCATTGTGTGCAACTGCAGTGCAAAATTTGCCTTGGGGAGGGGGGTTACCTGTATGTAGGAGAAGCAAGTCACAGATGGATTACAGAAGTTGTACTCCGTATCCTGTTGATAGTGCACATTTTGAAGATGGCTTGGAAAAGAACACTAGAGTTTTCTAACAGACAAGTGGAGTGGCTACTCATGCGCCGGGAATATCCAATTATTCCAACACCGAGTCTGAACAAAAACAAACAACTGGTGTCCCCGTTGAATGCATTTTTAAGAAGATGTCTGAGCAGCAGTAAACATTTATGGAGAATATTCAGCGGTTGGACAGGATGGAGTCAGACATCAGAGAGCTTAAAGAGGTGCAAGAGGAACCTGCCCCAGAAAAGAAGACGAGTGGGAAGTAACTCTGTTTCGGTAAGTTCATTTCTGTAGCATGCTGGCTTTTGTTTTTGACTGTCGCACATTCTGATACGTTCCCATTTCTTTATCTGCTTTATCCCTTAATGTGGTTGAATTTAACTCTTCAACTAATTTTGCTTTCACAGGAAGCTGTGCGGAGAATGCATAATGCTGAAAACAACACGCACAGATATGATCCACAGACAAGGTAAGACAAGGTGTTTTGTTGGTATATCATCATGATTGTTTCATAACAGTACCTGGAATTCTAAATGAACTTGTAATGTTCATTTGATCTCCTCTTTTTTTCCTCCTTCTAGCATCCTGCAAGACCTATTGAGACTATTCGAAAGAGTTACAGGATGAACCATGAAGGGAATCTAGAGAGCAAAAAGGAGAGCAGGATCGCTCGAATGAAGCAAAGGAAGAGTAAGTCAAAACATAATAATTTCCTCAGTAGTTCTTAGCAAACTCCATTTTCTGTTTTCAGTGATCTAATATCTGTTTTCACTGTGTTTTGCATCTGCACAAGGCCAGAGCTAGGGTTCTTTAAACTGAGGAAGAGGCTGCCATATGGAAGACCGCGTGAATAGATATGATTTCTGAAGAGGGCGGCACCATCTTGGATGGAAAGCCAGCGTGGGTCCTCCAGCCTAGCAGAGAGTTGTCTGCACTATGTGGGGTGCTACAGAATAGACTGGACGCAGACCAAAAATACGTTGTGAATCACCAGGCACGAGTTTGTGTGGATAGATTCAGAATGGAGACCACTCTTGGGAATGCTCAACATTTAGTGTTTCATTTATGTTCCCCAAAGCATTTATATCATACGAATACAAATACGAAATTCAAGTGTCGCAACAACACCGTCAGCACACACCAAACACAACATATTATATTCTACTATTCTTTCTAAGATAAATAGGAAATAGAAATAAAATTAAAACAAGATAAAATAAAGGTTGTTTCATTCACTCATTATCTAAGCCACTTATCCTGATTAGGGTCGCGGGGGGTGCTGGAGCCTATCCCAGCGCTCATAGGGCGAAAGGCAGGGAAACACCCTGGACAGGTTGCCAGTCCATCGCAGGGCAGACACACACTCACACAGACATTCATACCTAGGGGCAATTTAGTGTCTCCAATTCACCTAATCTGCATGTCTTTGGACTGTGGGAGGAAACCGGAGCTCCCGGAGGAAACCCACGCAGTCATGGGGAGAACATGCAAACTCCACACAGAAAGGACCCTGGCCGCCCAGATGGGAATCGAACCGGAGACCTTCTTGCTGTGAGGCGACAGCGCTACCCACTGCGCCACCGTGCTGCCCATAATACAATTCTAAACCAGGTACCCGTGGTAAGGAGTGAGATAGACAGAAATAGTTATTGTCCGTTATGCCCTTGTCCATTATGCAATTGTCCATAGTGCAATCATTATGTTGAAGTAGGAGCAGCATAAGGCATCAGGCATCAGTCTAACCCTTTGCTGCGGCAGAGAGGGGAGGAGTTGTACAATTTGATGGCCGTTGGCAGAAACGACCTTCTGTATCTCTCAGTGGAGCATTTGGGGGAGGTCAGCCTGCCGCTGAAGGTACTTCTCAGTTTAACAAGCTTGTCATGAAGGGGACGGGAGTAGCTGTTCAGGATGCTCACCAGTTTCTTAAGCATCCTCCTCTCTGGCATCACCCCCAGCAAGTCTAGCTCAGTTCCACCTCCTATGACAAAGCTGGCTTTCCCGACAAGATTGTTCAGTCTGTTACCATCCCCAGCTTTCAGTCCACACACCCAGCACACCACCGCGTAGAAAATGGCACTGGATACCACTGACTGATAGAACATATGCAGCATCCTGGCCCCTCTTGTAAAGGGCCTCTGTGTTCTTAGTCCACTCCAGCCTGTCGTCCACGTCCACCCCAGCCTGTCGTCCACGTGCATTCCAAGGTATTTGTAGGAGTGGACTACCTTGACATCTTCTCCATGAATGGAGACGGTGGTCAGGGTAGGCTTATTCCTGCAGAAATCCACAACCAGCTCCTCTGTCTTGCTGACATTCAGCTGTAGATGGTTCAGGCTGCACCACTCCACAAAGTTGTTTACCAGTCCTCTGTATTCTGCCTCCTATTGCCTGCTGATACACTGTACAATGGCAGAGTCATCAGTTAACTTCTGAAGGTAGCATGACTCTGTTACTGAAGTTGGAGGTGTACAGGATGAACAGGAAGGGAGAGAGGATGGTTGAGGCTGTATGGTGTTGAATGCACTGGAGAAGTCAAAGAACATGACTCTCACAGTGCTCTCAGCCTTGTCCAGATGAGAGTAGGCTCGGTGCAGCAAGTATATGATGGCATCCTCCACTCCGACGTGTTCCTGGTAAGCAAACTGCAGGGGGTCTAATGCTGGTCTGACCAGGGGTTTAAGGTGGGAGAGGACCAGCCTCTCCAGGGTCTTCATCACGTGTGATGTTAACGCCACTGACCTGTAATCATTTAAGATCTTGGGGTGCCCCTTCTTGGGGACAGGGACCAGGCATGACATTTTCCAGAGTATGGGGACCCTTCCCAGTCCCAGGCTCAAATTAAAGATGTTTTAGAAGACACCACAGAGCTGTTCGGCACATCCCTTGCTCACGCCATCGGGGCCTACAGCTTTTCCTGAGTGGAGCCTTTCCAGTTGTCTTCTCACCTGGTCAGTTGTGATGGTTGTGGGGAATGGTGAGGGGGGAGGAGAAGGAGTGAACTGAGAAGGGCTGGGGGGGGCTGCATGGTGATTTGGGAGGTGTGAATGGTCAAGGGGCAGGGGGGTGAGTGGGCAAGGGGCCCAAGGTCAAACCTGTTGAAAAACAGGTTTAACTCATTGGCCCTGGGCAGGCTGTCCTCTCTCATACAGCTATTGGTCTGATTGTAGCTGGTGATTCTCCTCATACCGTTCCACACTTCCCTTGTGTTATTCTGTTGCAGACTGTACTCCATCCTCCTCCTGTAGGTGTCCTTGCCCTCCTTGATCTTAGCACTCAGTGCTTTCTGGACCCTCCTAATCTCCTCCTTGTCCTCAGCTCTGAAGACCCTCTTTTTTTCATTGAGAAGGACCTTTATGTCACTGGTGATCCAGGGTTTATTATTCGGGAAACACCGTACTGTGCGGGTTTGGTTGACATTGTCCACACAGAAGTTAATGTAACCCGTAACATATTGTGTTAGCCCCTTTATGTCCTTACCATGTGGCTCAGTCAGAACCTCCCAGTCCATTGCCTCAAAACAGCCCCTCAGAGCCTCAATTGCATCCTGCAACCATCTCTTGACTGTCTTGGTGGTTTCAGGTTGCCACTGGACAAGAGGCTTATACTGGGGTGAGAGGTGGACCAGGTTGTGATCTGATCTGCCAAGTGCGGGGAAGGGCTGTAGAGCTATATGCGTCCTTAATGTTAGCATATAGTAAATCCAGGGTTTTATTGTCTCTGGTTGGACAGTCAACAAACTGGATGAAGTCATAATAGAGGAGTGTCACATGGTTGAAGTTCCCAGAAATCATGATGAAAGCGCTGGGGTGCTGTGACTGAAGCTGCGCTGTGACCGAGAGTGTGACGTCAGCCGCTGTGTTCGCGTCGGCAGATGGTGGAACATAAATAGCGATCAACTTGTGAGAATTCCCTCGGCAAATAATAGGGACGTAGGCTCACTGCTAAAAGTGCAATGTCCGGGCTGTAGACTTTATCCTTGAAAGTAATATGCCCTGGATAACACCATCTGTTGTTAACGAGAACAGCAAGCCCCCCTCCTTTCCTCTTACCGCCCTTCTTTCGGTCTCTGTCTGCCCGTATCGTCTCGAAGCCAGCGACGGTAGAGTTGTAGTTCGGGATGTCTTCGTGTGGCCATGTCCCCGTGTGGCCATGTCTCCGTAAAACACATGATACTGTTCTCATGAAATTCCCTCTTATAGTGGCAAAATTTCATTTTTGTGTTCATTATAATTAAACCACTTCTTTCACGTGGGCACAAAAGGTAATTCTGACTCGCATCCGTATCCACTTGTAACTTTTATCATTCACCAGAGCCTTGAAGCATGCAACACACAACCAAGTCCCGGTGAATGTCGGCGCCGTTTATTTTCAGTTTCATCAATCAGAGTCGTTGTAATTTTACAGAAAAGCGGTCAAAAAGCTGTTTGCTATAATGTGCGCACATGTCTAAGAAAAGCATTCACCTTGAAGCGGCGTCCACACTTTCTTACCAACCTGATCCCACACATGCGCACCAGAGGATCCACAATCAACCAATCACAATCCACCATTTGCACTAATCCCGACTCCACAATTTACAGGCAGCACAAAAAATGGCCTAATTCAAACAAAACAATATAAACAAATAACGATAACAATATATGGCTCTTACACCTCTGACTCCTCACCAGTGCCGTTAATTCGTCCATCTTATTCACCAGCGATCTCACATTTCCCATAATGATGGAAGGGAGATACGGCTTGTATCTCCACTTCTTCATTCAGCGCTTTAATCCTGCTCTGCAGCCATGGTATTTCCTCAGTATTTCTTCTGGAACATGTTGCTTGTATCTCCCAGGGGAAAATGCTGTTTGCCATGATAGTAATTCCTCCTGAGTGTAAACAAAGGGAGCCTGCAACCCCCCTACACTCGGTTGCATGTTGTTTGGGCAAAAAAACGTCCCGATGAGCAGGCGCATCCGAATAAACTTCAATAAAGTGAGCAGAGTGTGTTCTTAAGAGACTAAAGCGTACAAACACGAAAAAGTCCTAAAGCTAAAGTAAATAGACAAAACAATACAAACAGGACGAAGCGGTTGCCACTGGCTGCCACCTTGGTTAGTGCTGGAAACATCTATATACTATGATATTACAGTATATTCTGTTCTAAATGTATTCTATTCTGTTGTGTTGTACACTGATATATAAAATTGCCTTATAATAACCTTATAATTTATATTATACTGTATTTTCTTTATTTATAATAAAAACACCACCAATAATAATAACCATATGAAATCATGTCTGACACACAATGGACCAATGCGGAAGGGTTTTAGGAGGAGGGGCTAGACATTGTTCCACCAATCCAAAGTAAAACTTTTGACCAGTTGCAGGATACCTGGTGGCCCAAAGTGTGAAGTGAAAATATTCCCTTGCAAGCAGCCCAGAAGGGATTATTCACCATGGCTACTAGGGCTCTAGGCAGACCCCCAAACCTGGTACATATCCAGGAGTATTCCAGGCCGCATAACAGAGCTGCAAACTCCCGGATACATCTGATTATCTGTGGAGTATCCAGGAATATACAGGAGTATTCCAGTCCGGATACACCTCTTTTCACACAGTGCATCTTCCCCAACATGTGGCTCCAGCCACAAGCAATGCC
This sequence comes from Chanos chanos, assembly GCF_902362185.1. NCBI lineage: Eukaryota > Metazoa > Chordata > Actinopteri > Gonorynchiformes > Chanidae > Chanos > Chanos chanos. The sequence continues at coordinate 16,156,028 of NC_044502.1, forward strand.
TACAGGGGGTGGGAGGGATGATTTGAGACCAAAGTACTCAAGAGGAAGTTTGGCTGACTGGGGAGGGCCGGGAAACTTGAGAAGTACTGACTTAGGAGGACCAGAAGGACCTGGAGGATTGAGATGTCAGGAAAACCAGGGGGATCTGGATTAGCTAAAGCCCCTTTCACACATGCGCTGCAACCCTAAAATAATTGGGATTCTAACAAGAGGGTCTGTATGTGTGAACAAAAATGTTTGAATCTGTCGACTCGGATTCTAAGACTTATTCTACCAGCCCCCTAGTACACTCTCCATTTTTTCTTCATTTGGGTCCATGTGTGCATAGAGTGGATTTTACTCTGGAGTATGCACAGCGAGCAAGTGGGCGTGTTGATGCCGTTTCTAACATGCGACTGATACGAAACCAGAAGAATACAAACATCTGAGGGTGAAGAAGGGTCATTTACATGAAGACGCCAAAGAAAATGTCTAACTGGAGAGATGACAAGATTCTGGAACTTCTGTCAGTCAGGGCCCATGCCGAAATCATCAGACAAAAGTCAGTAGCCTTGTTCGCCTTTTTCGATTTGTTATAAACAAAACACTGATTTTTACAGAGTACTTTTTACGTCATGGCTCTACCCAAGCGTCACCCCCCGCCTAAACCAAGCGGAGTATTTCGAGCATGTGTGAAACTGACTCGGACTATCTGCTGCTGTGTGCTGCATGTGTGAAAGGGCAATTTCAGACATAATGCGAACCTGATTCTGTGGTCATAGTCCGTAGTGCATATGTGAAAACAGCTTAAAGGACTAGAAAAAACAGGCAATAAAACACGAATCACGTGACCTAGGGCAAACTCAAGAGACCCTGTATAGTCAGGTGGAACTGAAGGCAGTGTCAGAGGCCATGAGGCAATGGAGAAGTACTAGAAAATACTACAGGCTACCCAACAAAGATTGGAGTACATCTGACAGGGAATGAAATTAACCCAGGAGGGACTGGTGACAGGACTGAAAACAGAATTCTGTGTGTGTGTGTGTGTGTGTGTGTGTGTGTGTGTGTGTGTGTCTGTGTGAGGGACTGGCACCCACATGTCTGGTGGGACTGGAGGACTAGAGGCAGGCCTGATGATGCGGGCAGTGCTCCTGATGGCCTGGGCAACTAGAATGAAGAGCCAGGCAACAGGACTGTAGTAGAGCTGGCTGCCCAGACCGTAGACCCAGGCAAGCTGGCAGCTGAACCGCAGTGGCTGAACCACAGTGGCATCAGAAGCTGGAAGCTCTTCTGGAATGGAAGACATATTGGGAGGAACTGGAGGCAGCACAGGAGAAACTTCAGGGTCAGAAAATACTAACAAAACAGAAGAAAGGGGAGATTTAGAAGGCAGCCCAGGAGAAACAGGAATCAGAGCCTGCTCTAGTACACTAACTGATGCTGGAGACTTGGATATGACTGCCGGTTGACATAAAAAGTCAGAAACTGTTCCCAAAGCGACTTTTTGTGGCCAAGTCACTGTATCGCAGTCGCCTATCTGTCGCTTGCAGTCATCTTGTGGGTGTTGCTAATGTAGTTTTGAGGAAGTCAGCCACAAATGTACTGACAGGAGATGCATCAATTTTCTTAAAAAAAAGTATATACTAACAAATATTATAAGTATAATATATATTATATTTATTTATATACTATGTTTACGTCACTTTTGCTATATTCATCGTGGAGTTGTATGTTTATTTTGTGAGAGGCAATCCTATTAATATATTGTCCAATATATGCATGGACAAATCAGATGCATTCCGGCAGAAAAATATGTTTTGGAGGTAATTAATTTTTCTATGTGACCCCGCCCCAAAGGGGCTTCACCTGGGCCACAGGGTACAACCAGACTACGCCACTCCAATTTATAGGGTAGGAGATCCCGACACCAGTATGGACTATGTGTTCAGGCTATCCAACTGAATGGATGCAGACAGAGGCTGTATTAGCAGCAATAGCAATGTTATTGCAAAGTTTCTCTTTTGTCAGAGGTAGAATACGATGGGTAGGGTAACACTGCAACGGGCTGAAAAAGTTACAATGCAGCAAAACGAAACAAAATAAACACATCAAACCATAACCTAAGATAATAAGGGCACTGGCAATCACCTACACCCCCAGTACAATGTGGAACCTGGAATACCAGAAGGGTAAGGTAAATTTCAGCTAACCAACCAACCATAAATGATAGTATGTGCAGGCAATTGTAATATTCAAACCCTCAAGATCAAAGTGAACCAGAGGAGATGTTTTCGATCTTACACCAGCAAAAAAGTGTGTACACTGCAACTAGGGGGCTGTAGCCTAAAATCTACCAAGACAAAGGTGCGGTATGACAAGCAGACCACACACTCTTCATGGGGGGAGAGCACACTGTAGTGCCAAAAAACACGACAAAACCACCAAGGAAAACAGCCATACAATGACAAACAAAACTTGGTGGGTACTTAATCACCCTGGCAATGATGTGGACCAACTTTGGCATCAATACATGCAATAATTGCTGAGAGAAACTCACTTCCTCTTTTAGAGGCCAAGACATCAAAGTTCATTGGACAACAGCGGCAATATCCTTTGGCCTAGCAAAATTATTTATACAACTTTTGGCAAGACTGGTCTGTAGATGATGTTTACCAGATTTGGTGGTGATAGGATTAATGGTCTAGGACTAGTTCACAAAAGTGGCGGACAATCCAATATGGCAGATTTTCATGAAATGGATCCATTCTCCTAAGCATGACCCAGGCAATAAGGTGACACAAAGGTCACCATTCTAGGGCAATCGGTTCGAAAGTTAAGCAAAAATGTACTGTGGAATTTGGCCTGTTGGTGCCGATAGAGCCAATGATGGAATGACACCAAATTTGGTGATTGGATACCTTGTACGCTGCTCTATGAGGGTGCCAAATTTCATCATGATCCATAAAGGGCTTCTATGGTCTGTCATTGAAAATTACTAATTCCAAGATGGCCAACAAACAAAATGGCTGACGGCTAGAGGTCATAGTATTCCAGTTAGGGCTTGATACTGTGATGATGCACAAGAAGTTTCATTGAAATATCTGCTTTTGTCTTGGCGTTATGGGTACCCTAGTGGAAATTCCAGTTGAAAACCAGTAGAAAATCCCAGTAGAAAACCAATTGAAAACCAGTAGAAAACCAATTGAAAACCAGTAGAGAACCAACTGAAAACCAGTAGAGAACCAACTGGTTTCTATTGGTTTTTATAGGGAAATTGAAACACATTCAACTGGTTTCACAACTGGTTTCTACTGGAATGCCCAGTAGAAAAACAAATAGAAATTTCTACTGGAATGTATTGGTCTGAACTGGTCTCAGATGGTTGAGAACACACACACCTTTGTATACTGCAGTCTATATATACACCTTGATAATAACAATTTAACAGAGAATACTGAAATACAGGCAACAAGTAAATGTATAAAGAATGCCTTTATTGTCATCGTAAATGTACAACGAGAGTCAGAGTGTCAAGCAACATAGAAGGAATTAAAATATAACTACAAAATGTAAACATAAAGAAAATACAGAAACATAAAAATACGAATATGAAATCATTTTTAAGTGGCAGTGGAGTGCTTCAGGAAATGTTTTGTTTGATTGATACAGCACGTTGGAGGATGGAAATTTCTAAACATTTAAACGGCAGTGTCAAATTCTAGGCTACTTAATTCTAAGTACTTAATAGGCCTAAACATGGTTAACCAGGCATACAACATTCGCTGGTAATGGTACAATACAGAATTTCACTTTTAAAATCATACTTTGTCGTTCTTAATGGCGTTGACCTCCCATCCAGCGTTGCCTTTGTCGTTCTTAATAGCGGTGACCTCTCTGATGGGCGACACTGTTTCCGTCCTTATTTCGGGGAGGGGGCCCTCTTGTTCTCACTGTCGTAGCGAGTTCTCGATCGGCTGCATTATATAAAATCCGTAACTATGTACTCGCTAAACGCATTAACAGCAGCAGGCATACTCAATATAAAGCCGTATCTACAAACAGCTGTTATCTGGCCAGCCATTATGGTTAAGTAAAAACGAACAGTCGCAAGCGTGTGCTACATTGAAATAAACAGTCTCGGGACACACAGGAACTGATTCGGCAACGTTATCACCTGTCTTTAACTAGTTATAACTATCAATATAACTCTACTAGCATACAAGCCCACGAGGTGAGTACTTGTTTTTTTCATATGTAAAAGCTAAAGTAAGTTAAGTAAGATATGTTAAACACTTAATGCAATGAGTAGCTTACCGGTAGCAAAACCTGGCCTTGGTAATAGGTTCCGTCATCCAAACACCCAGTACTTGGTAGTTTCGTCGAAATTGTTTATACGAGAAAAAGGAACAACAGCCCGATAATTATCTTCCAAGTACCTTACCAGAGCAAACTTTTTTTTGACTGTGTGAACGAAGGCTAACTGTAGGTTGTAACTGTAAAGCTGCGTTTTACCGGAAGCGAAATTCGCGGGTTTTGATTGCTTGCCTTCGTGCGACGTTACAGCAAGGATTTTTGAATACACCAATCAGATTACTCAAGAAGGGCTAGGAGCCACGCCCCCTTCCCAGGTATCTCTTCAGTCGAGACGGAGGACAAGCTGATCGTGTGATCAAAATGCTTGCTCTGATGTAATATAATTGTTTCAGCATGATCATGTCCAGATAAACAGTGTGTGCACTTCTTTGGTCATGCAGTTATAGCCGGCAAAATATAATTAATAAAAATTGACCAGCAGGAAGGCAGAGAACTTTCTTTAAGCAACATACAACTTTAAAAATTAGTGTTTTTAAACTGAATATGAATTTCATGTTCAATTTAAAAACACTTATTTTTAAAAGAAACGCTAGTGGTTCAAACGTTTTACAAATGACTGGACATTTAAAAAAAAAAATCAATGTATTCTCTTTAATGCATTTTGTACGTTGTTAATTGATGAATCAAACAATTCATTTCATTATATTTCATTATTTTTGAGTGCAATGTACAGCACTTTCTCACCAAGTGCAGGTGTTGGGTTTGTTGAGTTGAGACCAACTGATAGTTGAAATGAATAGCAGACAACACCAGTTACATCCTATTGGTTTCAACTGGGTTGAACTGGTGGAGCAGCCACTGCCCATGGCTCTATTGGTCTGAAGGGGTTTAAAATGGTTTCAACTGGTATTCTTAACTGGGCAAACCAATAGAATCTGAAAACCCCATTGGAACCAATAGAAACCAGTAGAGACCAATAGAGACCAGTTTATCCCAATAGACTGGCTACTGGTTTTTCAACTGGAATTTCCACTAGGGTATCTAAATACATTTTTTGTGTTTTTCTGGTATAGCGCCACCATGTGGCCAAATTTCATGACACTTGGTGGGGGCCCAGTATGCCTCCTGTCAAAGAACTGTACCAAGTTTGGTATCAATCCATCCAAGCATTGCTGAGATATGGTCATTTCCTGTTTTGGTGGCTTCGCCATCGAAATTCCTCGGATGACCGTGGCCGTATCCTTTGGCCTAGCAAATTTCTTTATACAACTTTTGGTCAGACTCATCTGTAGATGATGTGTACCAAATTTGGTGGTGATTGGATCAACGGTCTAGGACTAGTTCTCAAAAGTAGGTTTTTCGAAAAATTCAAAATGGCGGAAAATCTGATTAGGCGGAAATTGACGTCATTGGGTGCATTCGACTTGGTTTGACCCAAGGATTCAGAGGAAAAAAGATCACAACTCTAGGACAAACAGTTCAAAAGTTATAGGCAAAAGGCGCCACAGCATCATCCACACAGAAAAGACTTGGGCACACGGCTGAGAATCGAATCCGAAACCCTCTTGCCATGAGGCAGTAGCGTTACCCGCTACACTCTGTGGAACTTTCTCCATTTACTTCCAACGGGAACAATCAGTGATTCAATCAGCAATTAAAAAAAAACGAGTAAACCAATCTAACAAGCAGCAGTCAACAATCATAGTGCTTAAGGACGAGAGCAATATTCCTATTAAAAGCTCTGTACATTTTGCAAAGAACCAGTGATTCTCCGACACAGACAGCGGTGTGCTGGCTAAGTCAGGTTGTTTACGCAGTAGATCACTAGCTTTGCTGACAATTGTCAGACTCCTTACATTCAGCAATCACATTAATACCTCTAAATAAAGCATAGTCGTTTCACGAGTAAAAGATCATGGAATCCAACTCTTGACTGCCGCTGTGTGCAAACCCTCGTCGTACCAGAGCTGTAAAACTTTCCCATTCATTTCAATGGGAAAATAAGCGATTTAAAACGGCAATGCAAAGAAACAAGTGGACAGATCAAAAACAAACACCAGTCAACAATCATAATTCTTAAAAAGAGAGCAATATTCCTATTAAAAGCTCTGTACCTTTTGCAATGAACCAGTGATTCTCAGCCACAGACAGCGACGCACTGGCTAAGTGAGGTTGCTGACAATCGTCAGGCACATTCGTACGTACATTCAACAATCACATTAATACCTCTAAATAAGATATAATCAATCGTTTCACAGAGCAAAAGACCATTGAATCCAACTGTTCATTCCTTTTCAATGGGGAAATAAGCGATTAAAAACTGTTTTAAAGGCTGTCTTCTTTACCCCCCCTATGCTGATGGTATACCCCATTTCTTATTTGGTACGAGCCATTTGTATACCCTAATAGGTCATGGTGATGTAAGTTAGTTAATAGACTTAGTTGTATAATACTGAGTTTGCAGTTTTCCAGGTGTCCTGTTACCTGTGTTTCCCCTTGGTGTGCGTACATGTGAAGTAAGTTATCCCACAATGTATACAGTTAAATATTATGTATACTGTTCCCAAAGTGCCCTTTCTGTAGTTTGTTCACTATGCGAACGTTGTTTTAAGTTAAGCCTGTCATTTTCTCGTGGGAGTTCTCGCTAACCACCCCATGCCTAAGCCGTGTCAGCTAAATAATAGGAACGACGATGTAAGCCACTAGGTAATTTTTTATTGATGCCATAACATGCTGTCATACCTCATTCTCTCGTCATACGATGGATAATCCACTATTAGTTCTCGGGCATGTGAGGTGGTTGGTGTGGACAACTAAATACTTGTTTATACATTTATGCACCCATTGATGTGTGCACATGTTTGTGTTACCCACCCAGTACATTGAGTCATGTAAATAATTTAGTTTGAGCTTATATTCGATGGGGCATTAACTTGCATTGCCAATTTGTTTGATCGTATTATTACGAATGTTCCCATTTTGTATAAGGATAATATTCCGTTAACTACTTGTATGATAGTTCTACATGATGTTGGAGTGCCACCTTGTGGTCACTCCGAGTATTGACCTATGCCAGTTCACTAATGTTTAGCCTATTTGTGTGTTTGTGTCTTGTTTATAGGAAACCACACCCTAACAGTTGTATTTGTACATCAGAGTAGACAGTTTGATACTTGTGTGGTGGTGGAACTCTCACAATAAAAGGATCAGCCTTAACTTTGAACTCAGTGATTCTTACCGATCACTTGTGGTGGGCTAGTTCTTGCGAACCTGGCACAAGTTTAATTGGAGTAACATCCAGCAGCCATTCCTTCAGTTCATGGTCCTTCCAGCCGGACAACAGCTGACTACAGATTCGTATGTCCAAGTCATTAAAAGAGGAGCCCAGTGTGCGTGTCAGGAGGCAGGCATTCCTCCTTTCACACTTAAAGGACTACGACTTTACTGGTTTTAGGAAAATGGACAGCTTGCCACTACCCATATCTCAACATGCTCCACCTCGCCCACGGAGTGAGGTGGAGGAGGAGGAAGACAGGACAGCTTGTGAGCGCTCAGCATCCGAATCAGTCAGCAGGGCAACCACTCTACACAGTGGCTTGTAAAGGATCAAGGGTCACCCAGTGAGGGACGATCTACACAGAGAGAATAGAAAACTAAAAGCGGATCAAGAGGCCCTGCTCACGGCTATGGAGGAGTTGAAACTTGCAGAGTAGGCAGAATGAGGTCAAATTAGAGTAGCTCAACCGCCAGAGCGTTCTTGAGACAGAGCAGTTGCAGAGGCAGGTGGAGCACCTTGGAGCTGTTGTACAGCAACTACAGAAACCTAGCTCATCTCCCCCTCCTGGACCATCTAACCTAACCCAGCAACAGCAGCAGAGGGCAGTACTGGCAGGATAGGAGTATCAGGTTGCTCCACCAGAACACAACTATCCTCAGAGCAGGGAACGTTATGCTTGTTGCTCGTTATTCCGCAGGTATGACTATACAGCTGACAGACTATTCAGCAGAGCGCTACTCTGTGCCACCACAGTCATTCCAGCAGCGCCATTCCCGGGCACGTGAGGATGACTACACATCAGAGAGGCGTCACTCTGCAGAGGAGGACGATTCACCAGAAGGGCAATACCCAGCAGACCGCGGCTATCCATTTGAGAGGTGCTCCTCAGCGTCGTCACTCCCAGCACTGAACACCGGGCCCAGTAGGTGGGCAGGAGCGGACCTATAGGGGACCCACACCTACTATTCCAGATATGATTAACCCTAACCCAAGAGAGTTCTCTCACCTTCAAATTGCCCTTGAGAATCTCCTCCCCCATGGCTCAGAGAGATTTATATATCAAATTCTTGTCCCTTCACTAATACAATGGCCACACTTAATCAGCAACATGGACAGCCACACCAGTTGGCCTTACAGCGTGTAGCCAAGCTGATGGATGGCCCCAGCATTGTTAGTGGTGATGGGAAAGGCCCCAGAATGTTTGCCCTGCGTGTTCGTTCCCTGGTGAGCATGTTGGAGCAACTGGGAAGGAAGGGCAGTGTCGAGCTAGATTGTGGCGCACACGTATCCAGACTGCTCAGCAAGCTACCTCATGATCTGCACTCTAGATTTCGCAGATTCATACACCCCCACAGAGTGCCCATACCTGCTCTCCTTGACTTGGCCGACTGGTTAGAATACGAGATCCGGGTCCAAGAAGACAACTCTCGGTTCGACACCAAGGCACGGAGAGAGCCCAAACCGAAGGAGCTGCGGAAGGGCTGGGAATCCCCAGCTAAGCCCTCCACAGTCCTGCTAAATACAGAGACCTCATCCCCCAGTGACCAGGGCCATGCTCCAAGTTCCACACAGATGACATGAATGAGAGGGCCCAAGAGAAGACAGAGAAGGGAGCGGTGCAACAACAGTCATCAAAGACAGAGCCCTCAAAGACCTTCTTACTCAATGCAACAGAAGGAGTCGTATAAATCGACAGGCCTCAGGAGGGGCGCCACATATTGCTGAAAGTTTGCAAAGTGATACTGAGGAACGGAGATAGAGCCATGGAGACATTCACTATCCTAGACAATGGCTCCAAACGCACCATCCTACTCCATCCTGCAGCCCAGCAACTAGCCCTACAAAGTGAGCCTGAACAACTACCCATAAGAACAGTTAGACAAGAACCTCAAGTCCTACACGGGGCTGTAGTCTCCTTCACCATCTCCTCAGTACCTGAATCACGGAGAGTGTTCCACATTAAGAGAGTTTTTACAGTCAAACAGCTGGGCCTAGCCAAGCACACACACCCAGTGGAGGTCCTCCAACGGAGATACAGGCACCTGCGAGACCTGCCTCTACTGCCCTTTAACGGGGCTTGTTCTGTCGTACTCATTGGCTCAGATCATCCCCACCTAATCACACCTGTGGAACTGGTGCGTCTAGGACCACCAGGGAGCCCTGCAGCCATTAGGACTTGCCTCAGCTAGACACTGCAAGGCCCAGGACATGGGTTGAGGCAGTACCTTTGTGAGCAGCTGTACTACTTCATAGCCACTTTGCTCCCACCAGTGGACCTCTACAGTCAGGTAGAGAGGCTATGGCAAATGGATATACTGCCCTGGCGCAGTGAGAAAGCCAGCACCCGTTCACAGCAGGATAAAGAAGCCATACATCTCCTCGAGACCCAGACCAAGAGAGTTGAAGTGGACGGAGTCCATCGCTACGCCATACCCTTCCTGCGGGCACAGAATATGCCACAGCTACAGGCCTCAAAGGAAACTGTGCTCCCTCAGTTGCGAAATACGGAGAAAAGGTTAGCCAAGAACCCCAAGCAGGCAGCGGCCTACATAGCTGAAATTCAAAGACTGGAGAGAGCAGGCTATGTGGTTAAATTAGAGCCAGGCATTGAGGATACACCTATAAGCTGGTACATTCCCCACCATGTGGTCCAGCATAATGGTAAAAATCGTGTGGTCTTTAACTGTTCCTTCCAATTCAAAGGTGAGAACCTGAACCAATGCCTGCTCCCTGGGCCAACACTGGGACCTCCCCTCCTTGCCATGCTGCTGAGATTTAGAGAACACGCTGTGGCCATCAGCAGTGAAATCCACGGCATGTTTCAACAGGTGAGACTGCTCCCACAGGACAGGCAACTCCTCTGCTTCCTGTGGAGGGACTTGAAATGAGAGGAGCCGCCCATTATATATGAATGGAGTGCGCTTCCGTTTGGTTCGACCAGCACCCCCAGCTGTGCTATGTACGCTCTCCAAAGGCACATCATAGACAAGGGGGCTTCGAGCTGCAGCAGAGGGCGAGTAATCAGCCTACAGTCATCTCATCTACCATCAGAGGCTCGGTCGGACAGCGCAGAACTGTGGATCGTGCAGGGCCAGCCCAACACTCAAGAATCTGCCCTCGGTCTGCATTGGCATTGCCAGTCAGTTCTACAAGCATCGTGCCCTTGACCATACAGAGACCACCATGCGTACAATATACAGAGTACTTGCTAGTCAGTACAACCCCCTTGGGCTTTTGGTGCCCTACACTACCAGAGGCAAGGTGATAGTGCAATAATTGTGGGATAAAAAGAGAGACAGGGATGACCCATCCCTGCCAGAAGACCTGCTCCACTCATGGCAGGAGTGGGAGAGCAAGCTCCCCACCTTAAAGAACATCACCCTACCTAGATGTTACACCAGCCCTGAAATGGACTCCCCAAGCAGTCGGAGGGAGGTCCATGTATTTTGTGATGCCTCAGAACGTGCGTATGGCTCAGTGGCATACCTCTGAACTGAGAGTCCCAGTGGCAAGTGGAGGTTTCATTTCTGACAGCCCGCTCTCATGTAGCCCCAAAAAAAACAGCAGTCCATCCCTCGGCTGGAGCTGTGTGCGGCACTGACAGGGGCACAGTTGGCCAGAGTGCTGAGGGAGGAGCTAACCCTTCCCGTTCGCCACTTCACATTCTGGACAGACTCCACCACTGTGCTCAGTTGGCTACAGTCCAACGCCAATCAACAATCATACTGCGAGAACGAATTACTAGTTTAGCAAGTCAACAACACAAGCGGTTCAGCTACAAGAGCAGTACGAGATTTCTTCTGTTAGTTAACCATGCAAAACTGAAGATTACGCGCGATTCGCGAAATGAAATCTGGCTGAATCATAACTGTAGAAATACTCGATCTGTCTCCAGCTGAAGTGTGGTAAACAAAGGGGCTTAGATCAAATTAGCAAGCTAACTAGCAAGCTAAGTTGCTAACGCTAACCTCAACCGACGGCGAAACAACCAATCACAGCAGCAAAGGGGTAAGCACGGCCACCAATCATTACAGCAGGAGCTAAACGATGTGTTGCGTCATGTTTTTCCGCTGGGTCCTAGTGTCACTCGGTTGCATTAAAAATGGCGAGTGGACCAATCAATTTGCTGTATACAAGCACACTACTAGGCATTAGGACAGACCTGTTACCGCTTGAATGGAATCGATATCATGAAAACTGCGGGAGGAAAAGCAGCGCCAAAATCGAGCAGAATAATAATAATAAAACTTAAGAACAATATGGATTGTTCTATCTAATAAAATAAACAATTCACCATAAACTCTTGAAATGTGTCATTTTTCTATATCAATACATTTCTAATTAACAAATTCACTTACAGACAATGCGTCTAACAAGTCTTGTAACGATGGATGGAACATGATTGAGGAGACATCACATGGCTGCAACATTGTAGTGCTTACACTAAATGAACACTACTTCCTTCTGCATCCAGCAGCCCTACAAGGTGAACCTGAACAACTACCCATAAGAACAGTAATAAAAGTTAAGAACAACAATGTGTGATTGCTGATGCAATCACATAATAGTGAAAAATTCTAACAATTACAATAGGGTTCCAGCAGCTTCGCTGCTTGGCCCCTTATAATAGCAGCTCTGATAAAGACGATCATGGGAAAAACAGTGGTCAATATGTTGCAGCAACCACCAGTTGCACTCTACAACAGAGAAAAGATTTTAGTACTCTATCATATCCTCAGTCATAGTACAAGTCTTACCAAATACTAAAACACTCAGTGTTTTAATAATTACTCTTTAAAACACAAACAAATTAAACAGTATTGCGCCAAATCAAAAAGAAATGCAACACTAAATTTAGTTTAACAAAAGTAAAGAGAATTAACCCATTTACTATTGTAGGATACCTACCTCAGCACTGACGAACTACAAGCTGGCAGTGAAGGAGAACAAAGGCGGCGCGGAGAAACATCACACTACAGCAGAAAGTAGTAAGGGGTTACAGGAGCAGCCTTAAAGCCGGCACTGCCTAAGAATGTAGTTCCATAAATATTCTCCACTATGCTTGGTATGCTAAAACAGTGAGAGGGCCTTGATTAAGACAGTGCAAAGACCATGAAACATCGCAAGGACTACAGCGGAGGCAGACAAGAACTTGCCTTAATAAACCAACAACTAAATTAAACTGGCACGAGCTTGAAATGTACAAGCATTAAACCTACCAATGTTGGGGCAGGTGGCCGGACTATGACTGCGTGCCATGAGGCTGCACGATTTAACTGGATAACTTGGACCTGCCATCCACCCACTAATACAGAATACAAACGAATCCATACAATGAGTACCATTCATTCTTAATATTGGAGAAGAAGACGTGAGAAAGACACTACGTCTAAAGCATACAAATCGCTCTCAATGTCGGCAGCCGCCAAACAATAAAGCTGCATAAAGACTGTACATACCAGTGCCACTGCGTCAAGTCACAGCGAATTTTTTAATAACCCAGTACTGGTTTGGCCATTCAGACAAAATCTCTGTAACAATTAAAATATTTAACTTAAAATGGGGCATAAGTAAAGCAATGCTATGCGTCCCACAATTCACAGTTAAGGATAAAATTCAAGCCTACTAGTTCTTTTGTTCTACCAGCAACAGACAACCATGTGCACGCCAAACAATTTGGGGAATACCTTTGTTCTACCGAGAGGAAGTTGCACACCAATTAACCAAAGCCACACCCACAGGTGAGTGTGAACACCTGTGTTGTATACCAACCCGGCCACATATAAATAGTGTGATCTTGCTTCAAACACTACAGTTTCACCATGGACAGCAAAGTAGCATTCGCAATCGCTGCTATCTATGCACGGAGACAACATTGGGAATCAAAATGCTAATATAGGAACTAAAGTTTAAGCAAACGTTTCACAGCCAGAGAATATAAGAAGAATACATCTGCCCTCTGATTGGTAGTCGCTCGACTCTGTCGCTGCTCATTTGTATAAAGTTGAATGTTGCTCAACTTTCTTTTGTTGCCAAATCGTGGTGATTTTGTCACCAGGTGACTAGTCATGCCGTCTCGCTCAGTGTCGCCCAGCGACCATTGGAAATGAATGACTTTCTGTTAATTTGTCGCTGCCAGTGTGAGCACAGGGTAAGACTAAAAATGACTAAAATACTAAAAATGCAGCGCAGAAACAGCTTCAGGCACTGCTGACAGGAGCAGGGCCCAGCAGCCTCTTGGAGACAGGCACCCAGGTATCAGCCATCTCAGGAAACATCTCCATTAATGCTGGCTCCAAAGGACATGGCTCCACAAACTTAAGTAATATAACTTTACTACAGGTCAACACCCAGGAAGTGTAACAGAGGCAGAAGAAGCAAGCACATGGTTTGTTGACCCTGATTTGAGCGCAGACAGCTGGAACAACAAGTCTGTCTCCCTGAATGGGCTTGTTAAAAGTTGGGTCAGACCAAAAAACAGATCAAAAAACAAACCAAAAGAAACAAACCAACCATTTGCAAGATTACCTAAAGTCAGCTTTCTTAGATTAACCCTAACATTTCCTTTGAACACATGCAGGCATAAATTCATAGGCTTAAATGCATAGTGAAAGGCACTGGTGGAGCAAATTCAATGATTTGAAGGGGAATCTCCCTGTGCCACGTCCAATATTTCCTTATCTGGACAATTCATCAGTCTTCATTCTTGACAATCACCGAATTAACACAACACCACAATTTCCTGAGGTAACAAAATACTGTGTCTGCTTCTGTTAAAAGGCCATATGAAGCTCATTTGTTACTCCATCCATTTTCTGCCGCTTATCCGGGACCGGGTCGCGGTGGCAGCAGGCTGAGGGTAGCCCAGACATCCCTTTCCCCGGCTACATCCACCAGCTCCTCCTGGGGGATCCCAAGGCGTTTCCAGGCCAGCCCAGATATATAAGTCTCCCAACGTGTCCTGGGTCTTCCCCCGGGGTCTCCTCCCAGTTGGTTGTACCCAGAACACCTCCACGGGGATGCGCCCAGGAGGCATCCTGACTAGGTGCCCGAACCACCTCAACTGACTCCTTTCAATGCGGAGGAGCAGCAGCTCTACTCCAAGCTCCTCCTGGGTGTCTGAGCTCCTCACCCTATTCGTCTGTTACTAAGCTTGCGAAATGCCAGTTTGCCACATTGCAACTAGAAGCTGAGATTTCCTACATCTCTTCCAGTATTTCCAGTATGTCAGGACAGCTCATCAACCGTTATCCCTGACTTAATCACCAAATTAACACAACACCACAATTAAAAGAGTTCATTTTTTACAAAGCATGCAAAATACTTCCAATTTCGACATTTCCAATTTCGAGCATGCAAAATACTTCCACTACTCTGGCGAGAATTTGCAGTATACAACCAGAGCTCACTTTGTCGAGTACTGCATCCCATGAAGCAACGCGGAGATTTTCAACTGTCAAAAATTCAAAAAACATGTCAGACAGTGACAGAAATGGCTTCAACTTCAACTCCAGATGCAGTTCTGAATATAAATGTATCAGTTGCATATTTTGGTGTAATAAATCTTCAAACACTGTCTTATAGGGCTACTTTTGATAGATATTTGTTATAGTGGTGTGTTCGTTTTTACCAGAACAAATAGCCCAACCAATAGCAAACGTGTAGTACACTACACGAAAATTCTCATAATTGCGTACCATACTGTACACAAGGGTGGGGAGTAGTGTGCAGTACACAGTGTATACTGGGCCAGTATGCAGTATGCAGTAGACTAGTATGTCATTTCGGACACAGCCAAGGTTAATCGTGGAGTTTTAAGGTTGGAATTGTTGAATCAATTATGAATCAGTTAGTAATTATGTATCATAAATGCAGTATTTGGCAACGGCACTTACACCTTGTAACTAATTACTTTAATATGCAGTAACTGGTAAAGTAATTCACTTACGTTTTAAAGAAGTGAGTAACTGTAACTAATCACTAATTTTCAGTCACTTGCACAACACTGCTAGACAGTGGCACCAGAAAGTCAAGAGATTCATTAAGCACCTTTGGGAAGAACTCCATTTGACATTTATCCTTGAGAGGCAGAAGTCACAAAATTACTTTTGTTAAATGATAAATGAGGTGGATGTAACAATAATCTCTGCATTAAAAGATCTTTTTTATTGAATCTCCTTTGAAGAGATGAGGTCACTTGATAATATACCCCTTCAGTTTTCAATTTATGTGAATTTTCATCAACTTTCTTAGAATATTTGTTACCTTCACTCTTTAATGAGACCACCTTAAATGGTAATGTAAATTTGTGAATCATAAACAATGAATAACAGAAAATGATGATGAATTATGAGTTGTGGCCTATTTTTGATCAAATCTCCATATTTTATATTAAATAATCTAAACATTTATGAAATCAAATGTCTATTTGTCAATAAAATCTTCGATTCACATATCTTAGTCAATCCAGTCTGTAATTCACATGTATTTTCACCAACTCCATGTTCAACTGTTTTTTTCTTTTTTGTTACTTACAAACCTCAATATGTCAGAAAGGGGTGGAGTATTAACTCAAACGTACATAAATCAGGCGTTGTTCTTCCACATCAAAGTTTCACCAGACACTGGAAACCTTCCTACAAGCCTTTAAGGAAAAAGAGTTGACTCAGAAAGCATTTGACTCGTTCACTTAAGTATTTACAAAGAGGTACATGAATACATGGATTCAGAGCTAAATCAAAGTCATTATTGCACCAGGAACTCCAGTTCCTCCTGCTTGGAAAGATCTGGATCTAGAGAAGTAGATGTGATATTCTATACGTGTGCTGCAGTCATTAGTCTGCTTACAGTGTGTGGAAACCTGCTTGTCATCATCTCTGTTTCTCACTTTAAGCAGCTCCACACACCAGCTAACCTGTTGATTCTCTCTCTGGCTGTATCTGATTTTCTTGTTGGATTTTTTGTTATACCTTTTCATTTCATCCAGATGATTGAATCCTGCTGGATTTTTGGATTAACTCTATGCAAGTGTTTTGCTTTTTTCTCTGTTCAACTACCAGTTTTGTCTATTCAGAATGTTACCCTTATTGCAGTGGATCGTTATTTTGCTCTAAACAACCCTTTTCTTTACTTCAAAACAGTTTCGCTCAATGTAATGCTTCTTTCTACTTCACTTCTCTGGACAATATCAATATTGTATACCTTTGCTGTTTTCTACACTGGTGGAGTCGCTTTTAATACCTCATGTCTGAGGAAATGCTATATACTCGTGGCTGGAGACTGGCCCATGGCTGATCTAATCCTAATGTTTGTATTGCCCTGTTCAATTATAATATTCCTGTATGTTCAGGTTTTTGTCATTGTGAGGAAACATGCTACTGCTATTAGGAAAGCAAAGAAACAAGAAATCACGGAAAACACAAGGCATACCACTGATGCTCTGACCTCTGAGAGAAAAGCTGCCAAAGCTCTCTGCACTCTAGTGTTTGTTTTTTTAGCATGCTTGATTCCACTCTATATATACCTGCTTGCAGCTGCTAGAAGCTCGACATTTTACAATGTGATCGACTACTTCATCACACTCTTTTATCTAAATTCCTCCGTTAACCCGATAATATATGCATTTTCCTATTCATGGTTTAAAAAGACCATAAAACTCATTTTAACATGTCAGATATTCAACGCTGATTCTTCTCTGAAAAGTTCGTTTGAATGAATCTGAATCCTATTTTTGTCAGCTTATGTTTCTGCTTATTAGTGTACATTTCTGACACTGAACTATTGTCCAGGTATTAGGTTCTCTTTACAGTTTTGGTTAAACTGCTATTGTTTCACTGATTTGTTGGGAAATGTTCTGGGTAAAATCTATTCATTCGTAGTGAACTGCTTTTGTATTAGGCCCATTTTTAAAATGTTTTGCATGTTTAATGTTACTTTTGACTTCTGTATTTTTCTCAATATTAATCTTGGATGACAGCCATTGGCCATGATATGGTGATGACCAGCACAGTTGTACTCATTGAGAATATGCATGTGTGTGTCTGTATATGTATGAGAGTGAGTGAGAGCGAGACAGAGAGAGAGAGAGAGAGAGAGAGAGAAGGTTTTTACATGGTTGTTGTTTTGACACAAGATCCTAAAATGCTTTCATCTTTACGTACATTGAAACGGCCTTCTTAAACTGTAGTATCCATATAACTGAAAAGAGACAACTCCTTTAAACGCTCTTTAAACTCCATGTATGCATAACCACTGGCATTGTGCAATTACAAGTTGTTTCTTTCACTTGTTTTCTGTTCTGTTCTCCCTACAAACACTGTTGAAACTGAACAATTCATAGAACCTTTTTAAAGTAGTTTGCCAAGGTATCAACTGCATGAGTGTTTAGGCCTGGAATGCAGAATAAAAATAGATGTAAAATAGTTCATGATTTCATGTGATAGTAAGACCAGATAGTTATACCAGTTGAGGTTCATATTACTCTGTACTCTTGGCATGATATTTAAATGACTATCATTTTCGGCCGCCACATTTATCAATTCCCGATCATTCTTATGCTGTAATTTGCAAGATATGAACGTTTCATGAATCACACGTGAACTCTGTCATAAAATGATCTCTGCACTTGAATCTGCGGTTTTCTACGTTAGACTGATAAATGTGGCAGCCGAAAACAATCATCATTTAAATATCACGCCACTAAATATTCTCAGTTTAGAGGCCTGGCCCCTAGAATTTATGACATGGAGGGGCGTAATACGTCCAAGAAGAGAAAGTTCTCCGACCTCGAAATGGAAATTCCGACATCACAAGTATAATTGAACCAATCACATTGCAAAGCAGTTGGCCTACCTATGATTGTCAGGAAAGACAACGGTGCTTGACACAAGTGCGGTGAACTGAAGATTTTTAATGACACAAACAAACAGGAAGAGGCTCAACTCAAACAGGGTTAACAGGGGACCAAAGAAAGAGTACAAAAACGGGTTAACAGGCAGCCAAGCAAACTTTAGAACAATGAACACGGACCACGAAACGGCTCATTAAACACATGGACGGTGTAGACTTCATACTGACTGATCCAGCAGAGGGGTGCAGAAGGATGGTGATCAGACCGGTGATTAGTAAACCGGCGACACTAAGCGCGGAATGGCTAAAATCGGCGAGGGAGGAGGCAAGGTTGTTACAATGGAAGCCCAAAGATGCCATGACTTTACATTTAATTTAGATTCCGTTTTCTCTTGGTAATGTGTTATTTTTCTTTGTATTCTCGAGATCTCAAATTAATTGTGTCGTTATCACAAGAAAACAAAGCTTCGTTATTTCGTGATAATGACATAAATAAGTCGAGATCTCAAGAAAACAAAGAGAAATAATGCGTTATTGAGAGAAAACATATTCTAAATTAAATGTAAATTCATGGCACGTTAGAGCTTCCATATCTACCCACTGCTTTTAATTGCTTGTAATTATGTCACCAGTAGCTTAGCCTAACAAGTAGGCTGTCAATCCCACACCAAATAAACTGTTAGCCCTGTTAACTGTAAACAATTTGAAAATACCTATTTATGTTGGGATATTTGAAACCTACTAGTCGATGCAGGCCTTTACAGAATAAAATATTTTGCCATAGGCTACATATTGTTAAGTGATGAATATGTGGCTGCATATGCTTAGATGCCAGTCAGAATATATGGTCTAATGGTCTAACAGTTCTCGCAACTGTGCTGCTCCACAAATCCACGACTCGAAAACTTGCGTACACAAGTTGACACTTGACGTGAGATTTGATCGTGGCCACCACTCACGTCCATATCGATAAATGCCGAGCTTTGCTTGGAAATTAACGTATGCCCAGTTTTCTGTCATACATTCATTTCGTAAATGAGAACCACTGTGTTGTTGATTGTACTAGAAGATGCAACTGGCACAAGACTTTGAGATATCTGAAATTTAGCATTTGGAATCTCAGAGACATAACAAATCAAATTACACTGTCATTGAAAACTTCAACCTTAGGAAAAAAAAAAACCTGCAATCAAGGGTTACGGATAGTATTTAGCAAAAATATGAACCATTTCAGATAGTGGTAACTTTATTTCACATAAACTAAACTGTACATGGTCAGGTAATCATGTTTCCTCCAAGAATTTCCAAAGTGAACAGAGTGTTTGTGTATATGTATTTAAGAAACACAACATTTGAAGGTGGAGTGATCTTTATACAAACAGACACAAAGTAAACTAAAGTGCGTGCATATCAAACACTGATGCTGAGTTTTACTTATGGGTATCTGAACGCACACAAAGTTTCAGAAAGATGTGAAATACAACAGCACTCCCCAACGTATACAAACAACAGCAGTCTCTCCACAAGTCTTCTCCCTTTGAATATTTTTGTCTTTCACAATGGCCAGTATGTCAGATTAGGCAATCATAGTGCCATAGATTCTTGCAGCATCTTGGCCGGCAGACTGGCAACACTACAGGTATGACCCCAACCAACCATCATATGCTGCCTTTCAAGACCTTGTGCAAGTTCATAAGCCATTGAGGAGGACGACTGTCATTCGTCCTTTTGGTCAACATCAAGGAACATGTCGTAGGAGATGTCTGACTATGAAGGAAAATACAAAAATTCTGACATGCTAGACTTTTTGTGTTGTGTGTCGGGTTTCGATGTTGTAGTAAAAAAACAAAAAAAAAAAAACAAACAAGCAATATATATATATATACATACATATATATATATATATATATATATATATATATATATATATATATATATATATATAGAAATAAAACGTTACTTTCAATTCTCAACACTCAATTCAACACCCATAGCTTCTCTCTGTTAATTCGTCTCCTTACTCCCTCAACACACAATGATAGAAACCCCGTTTTCAATGCTAAACCCCTCCCCCGGAACATACCAGCTATATTCTGTTAATTTAAAATAATATTGCAGTTAGTAATTCATTTCCATACATATACACAATCAGTTACAAATTTACACTACACCTTAATGTCGTCATCATCATCCTGTATTTCTCTGCTATTCCAGCCGATCATTACATTTTTAAAGTGAAACCAATTTGCCGGTGGTGCAACCCGTTCTCTGTGCGCACCCCACATGCGCCACTTGGGTTGGCACCGATAAACCTGCCCGAATTGCTGCACCTCCGTTTGGTCCTCCCCAGCTCCCCGCAGCCTGAGACAGAGCCCTCTGTCACATTACCTCCTTCCTCTTCTGGATTGCCAAGGATCGGCAATCTGGAAAGGTAATCGGCAATTAGGTTGTGTTGTCCCACCTTATGCCGGATGACAAATTTGTAGCGCTGCAGTGCCAAGTACCACCTAGTCACCCGTGCATGGTGATCCTTCATGGTCTGGATCCACATGAGGGCCCGGTGATCAGTGTCCAGATCAAAATCTCTCCCCAGCAGGTAGCACCTCAGGCTGTCCAAGGCCCACTTTATGGTAAGGCACGCCTTCTCAATCATTGAGTACCTCTGCTCTATGGGCAGCAGCTTCCGGCTGAGGTACAGGATGGGACATTCCTCTCCCCTGTGCCAGTACTGCCTCAATACCCACAGCTGAGGCATCCACCTGGACCAGAAAACGTTGGTCAAAGTCTGGACTCTGGAGTACTGGGGACGTGCACAAATGCCTCTCGAGGGTGACAAAGACCTTTTCACACTCCTCTGTCCATAAGACTGGGTTTTTGGCTGTCTTGCCGGTGAGGTTAGCCAGGGGTGTGGCAATTGTGGCAAAATTGGGTATAAACATCTGTACCACCCAACAAGTCCCAGGAATGACCTGACCTGCTTT
This sequence comes from Chanos chanos, assembly GCF_902362185.1. Lineage (NCBI taxonomy): Eukaryota > Metazoa > Chordata > Actinopteri > Gonorynchiformes > Chanidae > Chanos > Chanos chanos. The sequence goes on from NC_044502.1 coordinate 16,177,427, forward strand.
CTGGTGCGGGGACGTGGGCTGTTCTGGATCGCTTTGACCTTGTCCACTTGAGGCCAGACTTCTCCTCTACCAACCAGGTAACCCAGATATCTTGTCTCAGACCTTGCCCACTCACACTTTTGCACATTCAGAGTCAGCCCCGCATGCTGAATTCACTGAAGGACCCTGCGAAGGTGCTGGAGATGGTCCTCCCAGGAACTGCTAAAGATGACCACATCATCTAGGTAGGCCGCACAGCAGTGTTCACAACCCTGCAGCACATGGTCCATAAGATGCTGGAAGGTGGTGGGCACCCCATGTAGCCCAAACTCATGACTGAACTGAAACAAGCCCATGGGGGTCCTGAAGATGGTGTAATCCCAAGACTTCCCCTGAGACAGAGCCCGATGTCATACACTACAAGGGGTAAAGATGCCCGTTCATCATTCCCAATGATCATATTAGGGCCCGATGGTAGAACTTTGTCTGTGACAACAAAATTGTGTCAAAATCAGGCTGAAATCGTGTAGTCTGAACCAGGTATAAAACGGCGGCTGTTGCGGTGGTATTTAGGGAGACTCATGCGGTTTCGATTGGCTAACCTGAAGGAGAACAGCCAATAGAAAGTGGTTCATGGGCTATTGGTCGCTGCTGGAAACTGAGTCAGTCAATATTCAAAGTCCTGAATTTGATGCACATGGATATTACCATATTAAATGGAGATTTGACTATACTACAATAACTTCTGAACTAGAAGTTGAAACACAAGGGTATATAAAATTTAGTTTATCTATCATGGCAACATGCCACTACTGCAGTTGCCAACCTCCTGAAATGAAAATAAGGAACGCGGGTCCTCTGCAGTCTGTCACTTCTCTTATGATTTTCTCCTGATGCATGCTGTGCGATGTCACAAATTCCACTATGACTAATAGAGAAAACCTAGTGACAGACAGCGCAGTTGGCCTTGTACACATTCTCTCTCAGGCATTCCAGCCATCGGTAGCCACTTTTCCATTCACTTCACAGTCTTTTTGTAATCTTTTCTTTTTTTTGCCAGCAGATTATGCTCAGAGGTTGCCATTTTTTAAATCTCACGCCACTGTCAGGTGTACTGTAGCAACACTGACAGCACTTCTAATTGGTCGTGACTCATGAGGCACATTCTCTGTTTGGGTAGTGCATCATAACATGAGAGACAGGCTGAGGGAGAGCAGCAGGGTTTCCTTTTATCTCATACAAATTGCCCTGTCTTAATAGTCTAACCTGTAATATTTCTTTCCTATAGATTTGCACTGAACTGATTCCCAAAAAATACGGAACAAAGCACATCCCGTATCAGTTCAATATGGAACATGTCTTTTAGTTTCCAGTTACGGCATGACTCCGCATTTTGTGGGACAGTTGGCAACCCTGACCACTACTTACATCTAAAAATCAACATTTGCCTGTCATGACTGTTCAGAGATGTAGAATGAATGTGCAGGGTAAGTTTATTTCAATCCAAGAACATAATCCAAAATCCAAGTCACAATATTTGGCAAAACACAGTAGTCAGACAAAACAGGAACAGGGAGGATGACAAGTACTAGGAAAGCAGGGAAGGTAACAGTTACTAGCTAAGAGGAATAGAAAATCTCAGCAGGATCTACACAGTTTAGTAAACTCAGGTATGAGAGAAACATTACAACTGACTAATGGGGGAAAGGGGATATATATATGATAGACTCAGTCAAACAATGAGAAGGGGACTGATGAATATGATGATTGGATAATGAATAGGTTGTCTGGCTCTGCTTGACCAGCTTGGAAGAGTGTGATGACACTAACCTTCCACCCCAACATGTGGCTCCAGCCACAAGGAATGCCTACAGGGGGTGGGAGGGGTAGCCGTGGTCTAAAGGGTAGAGAACCGGGCTTGTGACTGGAGGGTTGCCGGTTCGATTCCCAGGCCCAACATCCGCAGCTGTGTGCCCTTGAGCAAGGCACTTAACCCCAATGCTCACCAAGGAGGCTGCCCACTGCTCCCATGTCTGGTGTGTGTTCACTACTGCTGTGTTGGATGGGTTAAATGCAGAGGACAAATTCACTGCTCGCTGTGTGCAATCACTGAAACTTAACTTAACTGATTTGAGACCAGTTTGGCTGACTGGGGAGGGCCAGGAAACTTGAGAAGTACTCACTCAGGAGGACAAGGAGGGCCACAAGGACCAAGAGGAGCGAGATGACAGGATCTGGATTAGCTAAAGGACTAGAAAAAGGCTGTGCCACGAGGCAATGGAGAAGGAGAAGGCTGCCTAACAAATATTGGAGTATATCCAACAGGGGCTAAAATTAGCCCTGGAGGGACTGGTGACATGACTGAAGACAGGACTGTTTATGTATGTGTATATGAGGGACTGGCACCCGCAGGTCTGGTGGGACTGGAGGCAGACCAGCCAACAGGTGCTCCTGATGACATGGGCAGCAAGAATGAAGGCCCTGGCAACAGGGCTTGGGGCAGGACAGCAGAAGCTGGAAGCTCTTCAGGAATGAGGGGCAGCCTGGGAATAAAAGTACCTGGAACTGGAGGCTGCACAGGAGGGTCAGGAAATATGAACAGCAAAGAAGGCAGTGGAGATTTGGAAGGTGGCCCAGGAGGACCAAGAGAAGAAGACCTTCAGAAGCAATTGGAAATGGTAGACTGCTTGGAGGGAACAGAAACTGGAGCCAGAGCCTGCTCTAGAACATCAACTGACACTGGAGACTTGGTTATGACTACAGGTTGACATACAAAGTCATAAACTGTTTCCAAAACTGGTTCAGGTGGCCCAGGAGGACCAAGAGAAGACTCTGGAAAAGATGTTTCTAGCACAGACTCAGAGATTATCTCTGGACCTGGAACAACCCGAATAGCTGATGCCTCTGGCCAGCAGCCTCAACAGCCAAAGCCTCTGGGACACCAAGACATACTGTATTTGCAACAGGGAAACAGCTGAAAATTCAGGTGCTGCTGACTGATGCCTTAGTGGCAAAAGGAGCAGGGCCTGGCAGCCTCTTGGAGATAGGCACCAAGGTATTAAGCTTAAGAAGTATCTCCATTAATGCTGGCTCCACAGGATATTGCTCCACAAATGTAAGCGACATTACTTCACTAAAGGTCAACACCAAGGAAGTATAACAGAAGCAGGAGGAGCAATAGGTATACCTCACTGAATAGGTGGGCCTCGATGGGCTTCTTTGCTTGGTGCCCCCCAGAGTCTAGGATTGCCACTGATAAGGGCCACACTGAGAAAAAAAATCTGAGATTTTGAGAATAAGATCATAATATTACTAGAATAAAGTCATAGTATTAGTATAAAGTCGTGATTTTATGAAAAAAAAAGTCATATTTGCGGGTCAAGTAGCAAAGCTGCGTAGGCCCCCATTATGTGTCTACTTTTTTTCATCATCTTTTTCTTTTTCTTCTCCTTCCTCTGGCTAGGATGTCTATGGATTTCTCGGATCAAGTCAAGTTCACACCATGACGTCAATTTCCGCCATATTGGATCTTCTGCCATATTGGATTTTATCAACAAGTTTTACAATTTTTCACAGGTCACAAATTTTGTCCAACCTTCCCCAAAATTGGCACAGATGATCTTTAGACCAGTCCTCACAAAAAGTTATCAGATGGATTTCTGATTCTCGAAAGCATTCGTCCGCCACCGCCAATCAAAATCGGCAGCAAAGTCACCAAAACGGAAGTGAGCTCATATTTAAGCAACGCTTTGATGTATCAACACCAAACATGGAGGACTGACCAAAACAAATTGCCCCATTTTACCACTTGGGGGCACTATAATGAGATAAAATGTTTTTCCTCACTACTCTTTCTATTTTTGGTCTAAAATTATGGTTGTCATTTGAAGTCATGCCTTTTTTGACCCTGAGGTCTGAACATGTTATCAGATGGATTTTTGATTTTCAAAACCGTTCGCCCATCACCACCAATCAAAATCAACAGCGAAGCCATCAAACAGGAACTGAGGGGATATCTCAGCAATGCTTTGATGTGTTGATACCAAACTTGGTATATGAAGTTAGGACTACTTCCTGAGGATGTGCAACAAATTTGGTGTCATTTGACCACTGGGGGTTCTGCAATAAGCAAAAACAAGTTTTTGCTTCATAAATTTTGACACAATTCCCTTAACAAAAGTGTTTCTTGTGCCAGCTGACATAAAACTTACTATCAGTGCCCATGTAACGGAGTTAGAAAATGAAGTAAATATTTATTATCAATTTGCTATATAAATTTCATAGAATTAAGCATAAAGAAATGGTGTTTAAGAGCCCCCTAGTGGTGTGTGATTTGCCGCAGATTGTTTAATTTTGGTCCCTCCGAGTTGCCGTACCCCAGTAGAAGAATTCCTCTTGCTGCGGGTACGTTAATGCATTTCTCCTCATTTCGTTTTTTAATAAGAATTTGAGAAATAATATGTTATAATCTAAAAACTTCACTGCACTTTGACCATTAGTTATACTAGCAAATATATTGAAGATAAAAGTAATGTTTTGTTAGATAGTTACAAGTTCATGGGCGTTTTTCATTTTACAATTTAGTGTGTAGTTAACTGGCGCCAAATTTTTGTTCCGACCGTTCGCTTTGCTAGTATAATGAGTGATTGATTTTGTCTTATAGTGCATGTGTTTTATGTTCTCTCCCCCTTTTGTCTACTCAAGGTCTGCGGTAATCACACGCCATTGTCTTTTTGAAGAGATTAAAATTTTCTGTTAATTGCCTTCCAGGTACGTTTCATGTATATAGTTTCTTTACATTTTTGTAGCATGCTAGCGAATGTATCAAGCTAGTATAAGCTGGTAATAAGAGTGTTTGTGTTTTATAAAAAAAAAAAATGTTTCTTCTGTATTCTGGCATTGAATTTGTGTTGTTGTGGATTGAGTGGAGTGTATGATTGTCGTTGTCGTTCGGTATGTGTGTGTGGGAAAACGGCCCCAGTAGAAGAATTCCTCTTGCTGCGGGTCTGCGGTAATCACACGCCATTGTCTTTTTGAAGAGATTAAAATTTTCTGTTAATTGCCTTCCAGAATTAAAAACAGATTGAACCAGTCTCGTGTTCGCATCCCTGTTTCTCGGAGGAGAAAAGATCCGTTACACTGGTGCCGTGACCCTTTGGATCATCTCGATCAGCTCGACGCCAATCACCGTGGTTGCTGCATGGATGTCGCGTGGATGTCGGATTCACCGTTGTGGTCAGACCCATTTTGTCATTGTGTGTGAGGACTGTGCACAATTGAGAACAGTGATTAATTTCCTGATTTAGTATTTTTGTCTTAGAATTTCATTTTGTATTCGGTCTGACAATCTTTGTATCTATTTTATTTTATTCATTTCGTTTTGGGGGGGTTTTTTTGTTGTTGTTTTTTTGTGTGTGTGTGTGTGTGCAATGGCCAAGCTGCCTGAGCGTGTCACTGGTTTAGATATGACAGGTCTAGGATCTCCAATCTTACCAGGGGGGAGGGGTGGATGGTTAAGCAGCCACAGTGAGAGCAGTGTTGCTAGGGAGGGTGACAGAGGGAGGTCTGGGCATTCCCAGTCTGTTGCTGACGTCGGTAGGGGTACGGGGTTAGGTCAAGTCCCGGGTAGTACTCCTGTTGGGCGGTTTGTGAGTGAAAGCCCATTCACATCAACACCCAGTGATGATACAGCTACCCTCCACCACCTCACTAGTATGGTGAGCCAGTTAGGCATACAAATTGGCGAGTCAATAGTAGCTAAACTAATGTCAGCTGGTGTGGTTAATGCGAATAGTGAAACCCAGAACAACACATACAGTTACACTCCGACAGAGCTGTCTAGACAAGAGGTGCCACAGGTAACAGTGCACTTGAAGTCTGATCACGATACATTTCGGGGCGATGGTTCTGACAAGTGTACCATCCAGGAATGGATTGACAAGACCAAAGCTTGCATCAGTAAGCATAAATGCCCCATTTTGGATCAAGCTGAGGAAATAATGAGCAGGCTAGCAGGAAAGGCAAAAGACATTGTTAGAATTAGTCTTCGTAGTGATAACACGCTTGATGTCAAACAGAACCCTGAGCTGATTTACAGTGTTTTGCTTCAGTACTTTAGTGAGACATCGTCCTGTCTCCCGCTTGCAGACTTCTATTCCACTCTTCCCAAACCCAGAGAGGGTCCAGTTGATTACTGGATTCGGTTAAATAAGGCAGCTGATCTTGCTGATGAGGGCCTTTGTAGACAGGGGAGACGGATGGAGAACATAAGCGGGGAGGTGGCCCGAATGTATGTCAAACATTGCCCTGATCCCGATCTAGCCAGCATATTTAAGTGCAAACCTATTCATGAATGGAGCGCGAAGGACATACAAGGAAGGATCGATGACTACCAAAGAGAACATAGAGGCGGTGGGGGTGTCAGTACCCATCTGAGGAGCCACACCACTGCATTGCTTAGTACAGAACCTGACACAGTCTTGGGTGGTCAGAATATGTCAGAGCAGTCTGTTGTTCCATGCTCATTATTTTCTCCTCCAGTCACCAGCCAAGTGTGTCACCAGCCCGATCTCCCACCTGTTCCTGTTCCAGTTCAGAGTCAGCCATGTCATCCTCCCTGCCGGTCTCCTTCACCAGCTATAGCGCAGCGCACACAGCAGTCTGAAGGTCAGACCAGGAAGTTGAAACCTGGTGACTGGACCCCTGAGCGGCAGCAGGCTTTTGAGAGACTGAAGACATCTCTGGTTGACACTGTTGTCCTGGCTCACCCCGATTTCACCCGCCCTTTCATTCTGTCAACGGACGCTTCTCTAGATGGTATTGGTGCTGTCCTCTCACAGGTCCAGGAAGGGGAAACAAGGGCCAGGCCTATTGCATTTGCCAGTAAGTCTCTCTCCCAGTCACAACGAAACTATCCAGCACATCGTCTGGAATTTTTAGCGTTGAAATGGTCGGTATGTGATAAATTCAGCCATTGGCTCAAGGGCCACATGTTCTCAGTATGGACAGACAATAATCCACTAGCTCACATACTGACAAAACCTAAGCTTGACTGTTGTGAACAGCGCTGGGTGGCTAAGCTGGCGAGCTACAACTTTGATATTAAATATGTGCCAGGCCCGCAGAACGTTGTTGCTGACGCCCTGAGTCGTGTGCCTTTTGTCAAATCCAGCGTCAGCTCTAGGTTGCTCCGGGAACCATACAAGGCTCTCCTATCTGAAGTAAAGAGGTGTCTAGTACTTCTGTTCAGAATATTTTTCGAAGGTCTTGTGACTCTGATAGGAGGCCAGATGAAATCAGTCATACTCAGTTAGTGTGTGATCCACCCCACGCCAGTCAGTTGTCTTTGAGCAATAGCGATGTCCTTGCTGTCTTGGATTCACATATGGTATGGGAAGCTGGTGCAAGGACTCGTGCAGTGTCAGTCCTAAATCATCTCCCTCAAATGGTGCCCACAGGTCAGGATTCTTTGCCAGCTTATTCAGAACGAGAGCTACGTGAGTGGCAGCTTAGTGACCAAGTGCTGTCGAGAGTCATATATTATGTAGAGAGACGTCGGAGACCATCTAGGAGGGAGCGGGTGAAAGAGCCAGTGGCGGTTGTTCGTTACCTGAAGCATTGGGAGAAATTTGTTGTGAGAAATGGGATTCTGTACAGAGTATCTCGTGATCAAGTGTCAAGGACAAGACGCTTCCAGTTTGTGGTTCCTGTGTCACTTCTACCTGAGGTGCTGAAGGGGGTGCATGATTATGCTGGACACCAGGGCCAGTTCAGGAGTCTGGGCCTTGCAAGGCAACGCTTTTTCTGGCTGAACCTAGACAGAGATGTGCGGGAGTATGTACGCCACTGCCAACGTTGCATTGTGAGTAAAGCTGTTGAACCTGAGGATAGAGCTCCCCTGGAAAGCATTGTGTCTAGCAGGCCGCTGGAGCTGGTTTGCATTGATTTTTGGTCAGCAGAAGACTCAAGTAACAAATCAGTTGATGTTTTAGTAGTGACTGATCATTTTACCCGGCTGGCTCAAGCGTTTATATGTAGAGATCAGTCTGCAAAGCAAGTCGCAAGAGTTCTCTGGGACAAATATTTTTGCGTTTTTGGCTTCCCAGAACGGATCCATAGCGATCAGGGAGCAAGTTTTGAGAGCCGGTTGGTCAGTGAACTCCTCCGAGTTTCTGGGATGAAGAAATCACACACCACTCCCTATCACCCCATGGGGAAAGGAAGTGCAGAACGTTTTAACAGAACTCTTGGCAGTATGATCCGTGCCCTGTCCCCAAACGTGAAGAGAGACTGGCCTAGGCGTCTACAGACACTGACGTTTCTGTATAATTGCACTATCCATGAGACAACAGGGTATGCACCCTTCTATTTGATGTTTGGGAGGGTGCCTCGTCTCCCTGTGGATGTGCTTTTCCGTTCGGTATTGAGTGATCCAGCTGTGACCAGCTATGACAAGTATGTGGCATCTCTCACTAAGGACCTGGAAGAGGCACTGGTGATTGCACAAGATCATGCAGCTAAAGAGCAGGGCAGACAAAGAGCACTCTACAACAGGAAAGTGAAGGGACTTACCATTGACATAGGCGATCGGGTCCTCCTGGCGAACAAGACGGAGAGGGGTAAGAGGAAGGTTGCTGACAGGTGGGAGTCGACACTGTACACTGTCGTTGACCGGAATGCTGATACTCACACGTACAAGATCCGTAATTCGGCCACGGGTCAGGAGAAGGTGGTCCATCGGAATTTATTGATGTTGGTGAACTTCCTCCCAGTGGATGAGGGGAATGCACTGTCTACACCTACCTCAAGGTCCTGCAGTGATGTGCCATCAGCTGCTTCGTTAACTACAGCGACAGCAGTGCCCCCTCTCAGTGCAGTTGAGGTGTTTAATATTGAGGGATTTGGAAATGACCACGTCTCGAGGAACGGCGATGATGTTGCGGTAACGGCAGCGTCAGCAGGAGAACATTCACCGACACCTGAGGGTTCTGACGCTGGTTCTGTGAATGGATGTACTCCCCTACCTGTCCCAGAGCTGGATTCTGATGAGAGGACCTTGGGTTGGGTCACACAGTTGCCTACTGCTGGTTCCCAGTCTGAGAATGCTGAGCCAGTTGCGAGCGAAGTTTCAGTAACCCCTTTGCCTCAGATTAGTCCAGCGGTGTCATCTAGTAGTGAAACCCCAGCTCAGTCTAGTAGCTCGAGACCTGCAGTTCGGACTGATAGTGCTAGAGGTGCTGCGAAACCAACCACGGAGAGAACCTCTTCTGCTGTCCCTGCACAGTCTGATGAACTTCACACTCCGTGCACTGACACACATGCAGCTGACACTACCAGTAATCTGCCAAATCCCAACACACTTATGCAAGTCAGATCCCGTTTTGGTCGTATTATTAGACCTGTTAACAGACTGCTATACACCATATCTGGACAGGGTATTTTTTCGGATGTGAAACACAATGTTCAGGCCATTCGTAGGTCAATGTTTTCAGCTTTCGGAGATTAGAAAGCAAATTCCTCTTAGTTCAGTATTAGAACATTACACTGTGGTTACATGATGTTTGGGCTGGTTATGGGTCAATGCTTTGTGTTTTCAGGTACCTGGAGGCAAGTCTTTTTGTTGATTAGTTTTTTTGGTTTTTTTTGTTTTTTTTCTTCTTCTTCCAAGACAAATACGCTATGGGGGATTCTGTTTCTCTCTCTAAGTCAGTTGACTATGTACTATGACTTTGTGTAGTGTTTACGGGTCTTGTGGGGTGTATGATGGCATCCTGCTGCCAGTAGTTGGTGTGGGAGGTTAGCGCTACTCTTTCACCACTTCATCCTTATGGGATAACTTTGGGTTTGGCTGTCCTGTTGTTTGTTGGTGACCCTGTTTTGTGACAATAAGTGTGTTTGTGAGCTTTCAGTTAGCACCATACCCATGATGCTTAAGTTCTATGAAATTCAGTGGGGGTGAATGTAACGGAGTTAGAAAATGAAGTAAATATTTATTATCAATTTGCTATATAAATTTCATAGAATTAAGCATAAAGAAATGGTGTTTAAGAGCCCCCTAGTGGTGTGTGATTTGCCGCAGATTGTTTAATTTTGGTCCCTCCGAGTTGCCGTACCCCAGTAGAAGAATTCCTCTTGCTGCGGGTACGTTAATGCATTTCTCCTCATTTCGTTTTTTAATAAGAATTTGAGAAATAATATGTTATAATCTAAAAACTTCACTGCACTTTGACCATTAGTTATACTAGCAAATATATTGAAGATAAAAGTAATGTTTTGTTAGATAGTTACAAGTTCATGGGCGTTTTTCATTTTACAATTTAGTGTGTAGTTAACTGGCGCCAAATTTTTGTTCCGACCGTTCGCTTTGCTAGTATAATGAGTGATTGATTTTGTCTTATAGTGCATGTGTTTTATGTTCTCTCCCCCTTTTGTCTACTCAAGGTCTGCGGTAATCACACGCCATTGTCTTTTTGAAGAGATTAAAATTTTCTGTTAATTGCCTTCCAGGTACGTTTCATGTATATAGTTTCTTTACATTTTTGTAGCATGCTAGCGAATGTATCAAGCTAGTATAAGCTGGTAATAAGAGTGTTTGTGTTTTATAAAAAAAAAAAATGTTTCTTCTGTATTCTGGCATTGAATTTGTGTTGTTGTGGATTGAGTGGAGTGTATGATTGTCGTTGTCGTTCGGTATGTGTGTGTGGGAAAACGGCCCCAGTAGAAGAATTCCTCTTGCTGCGGGTCTGCGGTAATCACACGCCATTGTCTTTTTGAAGAGATTAAAATTTTCTGTTAATTGCCTTCCAGAATTAAAAACAGATTGAACCAGTCTCGTGTTCGCATCCCTGTTTCTCGGAGGAGAAAAGATCCGTTACACCCACAGCCATGCTTTTGTCACGATCAAGTTACCATGTCAACTTTGCCCTGCTGGACTGCTTGGCCCCCTCATCGCTGCTTGCAGCTATATTATGAGAATAAAGTCGTAATTTTAGGCTACGTGATATTTTAGAGGGGAAATATCAGAAGAGTAGCCTGTAACCTGCGTTAAAATGGGAAACGTGGAGCATCATGTGAAGTTATCGGCTACTTTAGAACAAGTTTCACAAATGATGAAATACTTAATCTTTTGGCACATCAGCACCACGTTGTCATAATGCGTGTGGCACGGCACAAAGCCTGAGACAAACAGCAATTGCCAGAAGCAGGCTGAGGCTGCCATTGACTGTCTTCTTGCCCGTTTTGTTGGTTGCTGGTAATATAAGCCGTTTTTCAAAAATTATGTTTTTTTTCCTCGTAAAATTACAACTTTGCTCTCGCGATCTTATTCTCGAAATCTCAGAATCTTTCTTTCCTCAGTGTGGCCCTAATACTCTGTCGAAGTATTTTGTTTTACTGATGAGCGGAAATAAAAACAATGAGACCAATCGGTAGTCTGCAGTGTTTTCACGTCACTTTTTGCTATCACCCCAGCTCACTTGGAACCTCGACGGAGGTGATACCAGAAAAAGTACCAGGCATCAGGTACTAGATACTACATTTGCCTAATGGAAAAAAGAAAAAGGCGTGTAGAGTCGAGTCAAGTCGAGCCAGTACCATGCAGTTAAAAAGTGCCATTAGATCAAAATCAGGGACTATTACCCAGATACAACATCGCTACTTCAAGCAGACGAATCTTTCACTGTCTTTTCACATTGGTGGATAGGTTACATCATGGGTATCCAGATGGTGAATGTGATTGTTGCTCTACATTGTAGAATTACAGCTAATGAATGCAAGGCCGTTTTAGGTGGAGAATGGGTGGAAAATGCTTCTTCAACATGTTCCAATATTCCAAAACAATAATGCCCTTACACACCAGACTAGATGAATTGAAGAGAGGTATGAGAAAACTTTTATCTGGGGTTCTGTGACGTAGATTGAAGAGTCTACCTCCATGGACTTCTGTCTCTCAAAACTGGAGGCCAAAAGGTGAAAACTTATAAAAACAATGAGGGAGCCTGTTAATTCCTTCTAAATGCACTTATTTTGACTCATTTATGCAATTATAACAAAATAGACCCTTGTCAGGGTTTATTGTGCTACAATGACCAGCTCGCTGTACATTTATCCCACTTATTGCATGGCTACTTAAAGAAATCAATCATTTGACACAAAATATTTTATTTTATCACTTCCCCTAAAAAAATTATTTTATTGCTTCCACTGAAAAAAATAGTTCCATAGCAACTGTCTGTTATTTGTAGTGGTCTGCCATTCAGAAGTAATAGACTGTAGAATACCATAATTGACCAATCAGAATCGAGTATTCAAAAAAGCTGTGTAATAAAAAGTAGTTAACATCTGTATATTGTTTTACTGATGAGAGGAAATAAAAACAATGAAATAACCTGTCAGGTCCGCCTAAATGCATTTATTTAGTCTATAAAGCATTTTACATGTGTATATGTTTTCAATAACACAAACAAAGTTGTGATTTGCCACACATATGTCTCTTCAAAATGGCTGGTTTACCTATTCAAGATAATATAAGGTGATGCAGAAAGGGCAGTGAAAATGATCAGGAAAGTTCATTTATGCACAAATTCGGTCTTCCCATGATTTCTCAACAGGCCTTATTATATAATTGGGTCATAATGGTTTGTCAGTTTTAAAAAGCGGGTCTCCAGAAAAAGGTTTGGGAAACACTGGACTAGACAGTGGCTCTGGAAAGTCAAGTGATTCATTAAGCATCATGGCCAGAACTGTCTGTTTGACATTTATCCTTGAGAGGCAGAAGTAACAAAGAAACTTGTGCTAAATATTAAATGAGGTGGAAGTAACAATAATCACTGCATTAAATGATAAGTGATCTCTTTTGTCGAATCTCCTTTGAAGAGATCAGGCCCCTTGATAATACATCTCTTCAGTTTTCAGTTTATATGCATTTTCATCACCTTTCTTAGACTATTTCTTACTTTCACTCTTTTATGAGACCACTTTAAATGATAATGTTAGTTTGTGAATCATAAACAATGGATAACAGAAAATGGTGATGACCTGTAAGTTGTGGCCTATATTTGATCAAATCTCCATATTTTATATTAAATCACCTAAACATTTATCAAATGATATGATATTTGTCACTCAAATCTTAGATTCACATAAATCTTTGTCAATTCAGTTGCACTGACATACATTTTATTCAATTTCTTTTGTTTTTAATTCGCATGCATTTTCACCAACTCCATGTTCAACATTTTTTGTTACTTCCAACCCTTCCCACATGGCATATGTCAGAAAGGGGTGGAGTATTAACTTAAACGTACATAAAACAGGCATAGTTCTTCCACATCAAAGTTTCACCAGACACTGGAAGCCTTCCTTCAAGCCTTTAAGGGAAAAACGGTTGACTCGGAAAGCATTTAACTCATTCATTTAAAAGTATTTACAAAAGAGGTATATGAATACATGGATTCACTGCTAAATCAAAGTCATTATTGCATCAGGAACTCCAGTTACTCCTGCTCGGAAAGATCTGGATCTAGAGAAGTAGATGTGATTTTCTATACGTGTGCTGCAGTCATTATTCTGCTTACAGTGTGTGGAAACCTGCTTATCATCATCTCTGTTACTTACTTTAAGCAGCTCCACACACCAGCTAACCTGTCGATTCTCTCTCTGGCTGTATCTGATTTTCTTGTTGGATTTTTTGTTATGCCTTTTCATTTTATTCAGTTCATTGAAACCTGCTGGCCCTTTGGATTAACTCTGTGCAATTATTTTGCTTTTCTCTCCGTTCAAGTACCCATTTTGTCTATCCAAAATGTTACTCTCATCGCAGTGGATCGTTGTTTTGCTCTAAACAACCCTTTTCTTTACTTCAAAACAGTTTCACTCAATGTAATGCTTCTTTGTATTTCAATTCTCTGGATAGTATCAGTGTTGTATACCTCTGCTGTTTTCTACACTGGTGGAGTTGTTTTTGATCCCTCATGTCTGGGGAAATGTTTTATGAATGTGTCTGGAGACTGGCCCATGGCTGATCTAATCCTAATGTTTGTATTGCCCTGTTCAATTATAATATTCCTGTATGTTCAGGTTTTTGTCATTGTGAGGAAACATGCTACTGCTATTAGGAAAGCAAAAAAACTAGAAATCACAGAAAACACAAAGCATACTGATTCTCTGACCTCTGAAAGAAAAGCTGCCAAAGCTCTCTGCTCTCTAGTGTCTGTTTTTTTAGCATGCATAATTCCGCTATATATATATCTGCTGACAGCTACTACAAGCTCAACATTTTACGATGGGATTGACTACTTCACCACCATCCTTTTTCTAAATTCCTCCGTTAACCCGATAATATATGCATTTTCCTATTCATGGTTTAAAAAGACCATAAAACTCATTTTAACATGTCAGATATTCAACGCTGATTCTTCTCTGATGAATGTCCATTTGAATTAATGCCAATCCTTTTTTATCAGCTTATGTTTCTCCTTATTAGTGTACATTTCTGACACTGAACTACTGTCCAGATGTTAGGTTCTCGTTACAGTTTTGGGTAAACTGCTGTTGTTTCACTGATTTGTTGGGAAATGTTCTGGGTAAAATCTATTCATTTGTAGTGAACTGCTTTTGTATTAGGCCCATTTTTAAAATGTTTATATGTTCAGTGTAACTTCTGACTCCTGTATTTTTCTCAATATTAATCTTGGATGACAGCCATTGGCCATGATATGGTGATGACCAGCACAGTTGTACTCACAAACTGGCCAACACCTAATTGAGAATATGCATGCATGCGTGTGTGTGTTTGTGTGTGTGTGTTTGTGTGTGTTTGAGAGAGAGAGAGAGAGAGAGAGAGAGAGAGAGAGAGAGAGAGAGCATGTGTTCTTACAATTTGTTGTGTCTTGACACTTTTTGATGTCTTTCAAGATCCTAAAATGCTTACATTTTGCCTTTACGTACATTGAAACTGCCTTCTTAAACTGTAGTATCCATATAACTGAAAAGAAATAACCCCTTTAAACGCTCTTTAAACTCCATGTATGCATAACCACTGGCATCGTGCACTTACAAGTTGTTTCTTCCACTTGTTTTCTGTTCTGTTCTCCCTACAAACATTATTGAAACTGAACGATTCCTAAAACCTTTTTAAAAGCAGTTTGCCAAGGTATCAAGTGCATGAGTGTTTAGGCCTGGAATGTAGAATAAAAATAGATGTAAATTAGTACAAAATAATAAATCGGCTCATTTCCCATGTATTTCATGTGATAGTAAGACTCATACCAGTTGAGGTTTATATTATTCCTCTCTACTCTTGTTAAGAATACTGTCTGAAATTTAGTATTTTGAATCTCAGAGACATAACAAACCAAAATTACACTGTCATTGAAAACTCCAACCTTGGAAGAAAACCCCATGCAATCAAGGGTTACTGATAGTATTTAGCAAAAATATGAACCATTTCAGATGGTGGCTACATTATTTCACATAAACTAAACTGTACATGGTCAGATAATCACGTTTCCTCCGAGAGTTTCCAAAGCGAACAGTGTTTGTGTGTATGTATTTAAGAAACACAACATTTCAAGGAGGAGTTGAAGGTGGAGTGATTTTGGAGTTGTAAATAGTTTTGTATCTGAATGACGCATCTGTTCAGTAATGTAAAGGGGTGGTCTTTTCAAAAATGATATTCCATGGACCTCATGCAGTTCAGCAAGGCCAGACCAATGGATCCAGGTAATGCTGTAAAATAATCACTTTCCCATAATACACACTACACCATCAATATCAAAGTTAGATTTTATAGCCAGTTCTCACTACAGTGCGTCTGACATATGGATTTTATATAAGTATAGCCACCTCAAAACAAATTTAACCACTATTATGCCTTAATTTAACTACTATTATGCCGCTTTTCCATTCCACGGTACTGGCTTGACTAGACTCTACTCATCTCCACTCACTTTTTGGTACCTGGTACATCGTTCATTTTCCACTGCAGTTAGTACCCCCTCAGTTTAGCTGGTGACATTGGGATTTCACACTACACCTTTGAAAGAGAAGTTAGATATCTTTGTTTGGCTACCAAGCCATGCTCAGATTTATTTACGTCTCCCCTCTGTTTTGATCATTTCTAATGCACCAAATGTAACTACAGACATGCGAGTCGCGGATACAGTACCAGTCAAAGGTTAGGACACACCTTCTAATTCAATGGTATTTCTTTATTTTTATTATTTCTACATTGTAGAGCAATACTGAAGGCATCAAAACTATGAAATAACACATATGGAATTATGTAGTAAGCAAGAAAAAAGTGTAAACAAAGAAAAATGTTTTATATTCTTCAAAGTAGCCATCTTTGGCTTTACTAACAGCGTGACACACTCTTGGCATTCTCTCAACCAGCTTCATGAGGTAGTCACCTGGAAAGCTTTTCCAACTGACTTGAAGCAGTTCCCACATATGCTTAGTACATGCTGGCTGCTTTTCCTTCACTCTGCGGTCCAACTCATCCCAAACCATCTCAACTGGGTTTAGGGTTATTGTGGAGGCCAGGTTGTCTGATGCAGCACTCCATCACTCTCTTTCTTGGTCAAATAGCCCTTACATAGCCTGGAGGTGTGTTATGGGTCATTGAAAAACAAATGATGGTCCCACTAGGCGCAAACCAGATGGGATGGCATGTCACTGCAGAATGCTGTGATACCCATGCTGGTTAAATGTGCCCCCAGTTTTTTGAAGAGACATTCAGAGTTATTGAAATTTTCCAGATTGACTGACCTTCATGCCTTAAAGTTATGATGAACTGTCATTTTTCTTTACTTAGCTGAGCAGTTCTTGCCATAATATGGATTACTACAGTAGTCAAATAGAGCTATTTACTGTATACCAACACTACCTCGGCACAACACAACTCATGGTCTCAAATGCATTAAGAGGGCAAGAAATTCCACTAGTTAACTTTTGGCAAGCCAAACCTGTTAGTTGAAAACCATTCCAGGTGACTACCTCATGAAGCTGGTTAAGATAATGACAATAGTGTGCAAAGCGGTCATCAAGGCAAACGGTGGATACTTTGAAGAATCTAAAATATGAAACATATTTTGTTTTCTTTAACACTTTTTTGTCTACTACATAATTCCATATGTGTTATTTCATCATTTTAGTGTCTTCAGTATTGTTCTACAATGTAGAAAATAGCAAAAATAAAAAAAAAAACATTGAATGAGTAGGTGTGTCCAAACTTTCGACTGGTACCAAAAGACTACATCACTCCTATCTTATCCACACTACACTAGCTCCCAGTCAAAGCTCGCATTGATTATAAAATCTTACTATTAACATATAGAGCACTAAATGGTCTTGTGCCACAGTACCTGAGTGAACTCCTGGTCTTTTATGATCCACCACGCCTACTTAGATCAAAAGGTGCAGGCCATTTGTTGGTACCTCGAGTTGTGACGGCTCCTGCAGGGGGCAGAGCCTGCTCTTACAGAGCCCCACAGTTATGGAACAGCCTCCCAATTAATGTTCAAGACTCAGACACAGTCACTATGTTTAAGCCAAGACTGAAAACTTATCTGTTTAGCCAAGCCTTTTGCTAACAGCTCTTTACTAGGTAAAGGAGCAGATCTGGAGGGTTCTCAGGCATAGAATGTTTGGTGAACTGGGATGTTTGGATGCTGTCGCCCCCCCACTCTAACATGTTCACTCAGGTTAGTTGACGGAGTGGGTGGCCGCCTTGTGTCCCAGAGTGCCCTCATGTCCGTATTACCTACTAGCTCTCCCTTTTAGCTATGCTGTAATAGCTAGTCTTACTGGAGTCCCTGACCGTACTCGGCACACAATGTACATTTTCCCTTAACCATTATGTGGAAATGAACATCTAACAATGTCTTTCTCTCTCTCTCTCTTTCTCTCTGTCGAGCCATACCTGCTGCTCCTGAGATACCAGTGATCCTGACTCCTCCTGCCTTCTGGACCGATCCATCCTGGTGTTATCATCTTTCATCCCCCTGTCAGCCTCCTGTCAGCATCGCCATCCCCTTTGTTCATGCTCTGAATTTACTTGCAATTGTAACTGCCCGCTGGGTCGGCACCTATTGCACACCCGTCTGGCCAAGAAGGGGTCTCCTCACTCTGTGGATCTTCTCAAGATTTCTCCCATCTTCCCATTTCCCTTTTGGGGGTTATGGGAGTTTTTTCTCGCCCGCCATGAGGATTAAGTCAGGGGGTGCCATCCTGTTTTGATTTTGACTGTTATGGCCTGTGAAGCACTTTGAGACTGTAAATAGTGATACTGGGCTCTAAATAAACTTGAAACTTGAAACTTCCTGTATATTCACCATTGCTTTAGTTAGGCAGAATAAAAATGCTATAGGTTGTTATTCCAAAATGCAGTTGAGGGCATCCTTACCATAATTTATTGTGACCTAGAGTTAATGTTAGGTGACAGGCTAGATTTGCTAGCAACTGAAATAAACACAAACACCAACCAGAAACTCTTAGGACTCTCTGACCAATCGGTAGTCTGCAGTGTTTTCACGTCACTTTTTGCTATCACCCCAGCTCACTTGGAACCTCGACGGAGGTGATACCAGAAAAAGTACCAGGCATCAAGTACTAGATACTACATTTGCCTAATGGAAAAAAGAAAAAGGCGTGTAGAGTCGAGTCAAGTCGAGCCGGTACCATGCAGTTAAAAAGAGCCATTAGATCAAAATCAGGGACTATTTCCCAGATACAACATCGCTACTTCAAGCAGACGAATCTTTCACTGTCTTTTCACATTGGTGGATAGGTATCCAGATGGTGAATGTGATTGTTGCTCTACATTGTAGAATTACAGCTAATGAATACAAGGCCGTTTTAGGTGGAGAATGGGTGGAAAATGCTTCTTCAACATGTTCCAATATTCCAAAACAATAATGCCCTTACACACCAGACTAGATGAATTGAAGAGAGGTATGAGAAAACTTTTATCTGGGGTTCTGTGACGTAGATTGAAGAGTCTACCTCCATGGACTTCTGTCTCTCAAAACTGGAGGCCAAAAGGTGAAAACTTATAAAAACAATGAGATAGCCTGTTAATTCCTTCTAAATGCACTTATTTTGACTCATTTATGCAATTATAACAAAATAGACCCTTGTCAGGGTTTATTTTGCTACAGTGACCAGCTCGCTGTACATTATCCCGCTTATTGCATGGCTACTTAAAGAAATCAATCATTTGACACAAAATATTTTATTTTATCACTTCCCCTAAAAAATTTATTTTATTGCTTCCACTGAAAAAAATAGTTCCATAGCAACTGTCTGTTATTTGTAGCGGTCTGCCATTCAGATGTAATAGACTGTAGAATACCATAATTGACCAATCAGAATTGAGTATTCAAAAAAGCTGTGTAATAAAAAGTATTTAACATCTGTATATTGTTTTACTGATGAGAGGAAATAAAAACAATGAAATAACCTGTCAGGTCCGCCTAAATGCATTTATTTAGTCTATAAAGCATTTTACATGTGTATATGTTTTCAATAACACAAACGAAGTTGTGATTTGTCAAACATATGTCTCTTCGAAATAGCTGGTTTACCTATTCAAGATAATATAAGGTGATGCAGAAATGGTAGTGAAAATGGTCGGGAAAGTTCATTTATGCGCAAATTCGGTCTTCCCATGATTTATAAGTAGTATATATCCGACACTTTCTGTCAAACTGTCAATCAAAATGATTGATGACCTCCAATAATCGATGACCCTCCCTCCCTCCATCGCTCCGTTCCCGCCCTGTCAGGGCAAGTATGATTGACAGGCACATGTGAGGAAAAACTCTTGTATGGCTACCGGTGTGAGAGAATGTGTTATGGGGAACACATTAAAACATCCTAATCGTACTGAATGACAGTAGGCCTCCAATAACTGATGACCCTCTCTCCCTCCCTCCCTCACTCCCTCCATCACTCCTTTCCCACCCTGTCAGGGGCCAGTATGGTTGACAGGCACATGTGAGAAAAAAATCTTTGTATGGCTACAGGCGTGAGAGATTGTGTTATGGGGAACACACTACAAAATATCCTAATTGTACTGAATGACAATTCATCGGTCAAACACAGGGCAAAAAAACAAACATCCCATACCAGGAGTTGGTCCTGGCTCACCAAAAGGTTGAACCTAGGTAACCAGAGTGAAAGTCTGGAACACTAACTGTTAGGTCATATGTGGGGTGGTTACACTGTTGATTCATTATGTTGGGCAAGGTGGCCTCCAATACTTGATGACCATCCCTCCAACGCTCCTTTCCCACCCTGTCAGGGGCCTGTATGATTGACAGGCACATGTGAGAAAAAAATCTTTGTATGGCTGCAGGTGTTCAAGATTGTGTTATGTAGAACCCATTAAAATATCCTATTCGTACTGAATGACAGTTCACCGGTCAAACGTAGGGGCAAAAAAAAAACAAACAAACAAACAAACAACCCATACCAGGAGTCAGTCCTGGCTCACCAAAAGGTTGAACCTAGGTCACGGTATGAGGTCTTGACACCCATTGGTCACGTGCTGACCAATCCTGACGGGTCCCCGCCAAAAACTGTGTAAAAGCAAGACCGAAATCTGTGAGCGTCAACATCTTGTTTTTTCTTGAGAGGACTGCATGGGACCCCTTTGCTCTGAGTGAGTTGATTATGTACTTATAGAAAATAGAAAATGTTTTATTTAGGTTTTGTGTTATGTTACCAACATTTCTTGCGTGATGTTGTTTGATTTGTTTTGTTTAACAGGTGTTTATCTGGTCTAGCTCCCACAGAATGTGACTTTATCGACACTATCGACGAGATTCAAGGTCTGTCGCAACTTGGTGAGTATCTGAAATTAGTTGTAATACGAATTATATATATATATATAGGGGTTTTTTTTTGTTTTGTTTTTTTTTAATCATATCAATGTTTTTTATTAGTGTCAGGCAAAATTCTCACGACCGCTCCGCATGGTCAAAGCACGGCTGAGCAACCCCTCGGTAAGGACGTTGTCTTTATGACTACAGTACTCTTAGCCGACCTATTTTATTTCTCAAGAATGACCGTTTCACTGAAAAGTGTTTCACTAACATTAGGGTTTTTTTTTTCAGTAGGTTTGCAAAATTTGATCGATTCCACACCAATCACACCGCCGGGGTTCGAGTTGCCGCAGCGGAATGGTGAAGTCTGCGCTGGGGGTTCTAAGTGTAAGGAGCCTGAAGTGATCCGTGATGCGAACCGTGTTTCGGAAAAACGACCATGTTATAATAGCGTCATAGGTAAGAACAACTAAATCACTTCTTATTCACCCATTTCTTCATATCGAAATGAATGAAAAGGATCCGTTTAAATCCCTATTACGACTAACAATGAATTATTATACTGAATTGCAGACCTTTACACGGATGCGAATACAGCGCTAGCAAGTCCACACTTGTCTGAAGGGAGAGAAGTCATTCAACCCGGGTTAACAAGTTTAGAGGACATCGGAGACTGAACGGATACACAAATTCAAAAGTACAACAACACGGACCCTGCAGCTCTGGAAACAACCTTGGGGGAGAGCGCCGGTATAGGCCTACCTACTGACACGAGGAGTCTGTCCGCAGACCCTGCAGCTCTGGAAACAACCTCGAGGGAGAACGCCGGTATAGGCCTACCTACTGACACGAGGAGTCCGTCCACAGACGATCCATCGCGGGTTGAAAACAGTGGGGTCCCTGAGGCGGGTTTGGCAGATGGACTATGCAACAACTCGGAACACATTGACCAGGGGAGGTATTGTCCCCATTGTATAAAAGATGATTGTAGGACGTCAAAGATATCCTGCATAAGCTGGTTAAAGCTCATGAAAAAAAGGAGCGTGGATATGACAATTTAGTTAAAATATTGAACAATCAAACCAAAGTTATCCAGGAGGTGTTCAAATTGTGTCATGTGGATTGGAACGCGTTGTCAGAGGTGTTAACCCGTCTTTCAAACATTGCCCATAGCTGATGTTTGTCACACAAATCTCATTTATTGTGTTAATATGAGTGTTTTAGCCTATTTCCACTTGTGAAACTATTTTACGAAATTATTAAAAGTCTAAACAAATTGCCTAGTGTCAGAAAAGTAGCACACAACACGCGTCCAATTAGACACAATCACAATGTCACACCCACCCAAGCGTAGAAGACTTGATAGCGTAGATGGAGGAGGTCAACACGCCAGGACCATTACAGACTTCAACAACACTTTGCATACCATTAACACTCTGTTAGAGGTAGAGCATAGCGCACAAGACACAGCCACAAATAGAAACAACCTTTTAAACGATGATTCCATTTACCGCATGTCTGATGATATCATGAGTTTTAATAACACAATGCGCACTCTGCAAAACGGTGCTGGTGACATTAGTGAATCGTCTATTCATGGTTTAAACGACAGGGCAATAGAAAGATTGGTTAGAGAGGGTGGTGTGGTTGGTGATTATACGGTAGTGGCAAGACCTCGATTTAATAGTGTGGTTTTACACAGATCGCGTAATTTCAGAGACGCCCCCGACACTGACATAGCTGCATACATAAGGTTTCTACACGATACACTAAGTGACATAGTTGAGTTTTCTAAACTCTTGGCTGGTGAAAATGGCATTTTCAATATTAGTTTGAGAGGGTCTAACCTAACGTCGGATGTAAATGCTATATTATCTCCAGAAAATGGTTACGGGACTGAACGTTTCTTGAATGCTATTGAGAGAGTGTTGCAGAGTAACGTACGAATTATGGTTTTCGACAATTTGGAACTGATGGTCTCTATCACACAGAGTAAGAACGGTGGCGCGTATAGAAAATTGTCCGACCTGGCACATGATGAAATGATTAGTAAGAACAAAATGAATTTGTTTTGTCCTTCTAACATTTCAAACAACCTGTGTTTTGCAATCTGTCTAGCACACTATCTGAACCCGTAAGTAAACCACAACACCTTAGAGCAGTTAGCTGCAGACATACAAACAGGCACTGGTTTCATGATTCAGCAGAAAATAGGTTTTAAAGATGTTTCCAAGTTTGAGCATGCCTTAGGGATCAAAATTGTTGTATTCTATAGATCCAGCACAAGGATGTTGCAGAAGTACCAAACAAGTGAGACACCGCACAACAAGACTGTGTTTTTGTACCTTCATGACGACCATTATTACAAGATTGAAAATCTCAAAGCGTTCCTTGGAGAGCCTTATGCTTGTCAGTTTTGCTATGGCGGATTTAGTAATCGTAGAGACCACCGTTGTAAATTCAGTTGTGACGTGTGCAACGACTCTGAATGTTACAAAAAGAATGGAACGTCAACTTTTTGCAATGATTGTTCAAGGTACTGCAAATCCAAGTATTGTTTTGAAAGACACAAACAGGCAGTGTCTACGGTTGAGGGCGGCGTGGTAGCGGCGCCTTTTGATGTCACAAAGTATTGTAAGAATTGTAACCGTCGTTATCACATTAGTGTGAAAAAACCAAAGGCACATAAATGTATCACAGGGCGTTGTGTTCATTGTGGCGAAGATTTGTCGCCAGACGCCGTGCATGATTGTTACATTCAACCTGTCAAATTGAAAAAAAACACACCACAAATACATTTTCTTTGACTTTGAGACTCGGTTTGAGAATGGTAAACATAGAGCCAATTTTGTGTGTGCCATTACGTTTAAGGGTAAAGAGTTTACGGCTGAAGGGGATGACTGTGTTGTGCACAGTCTGTGGCTGGGATGGCTGGGGTCAGCGAGGATCCGCTGTGCCTTCCTCCTGCAGCGTTGGCTGTAGAGGTCCTGGATGGCTGGCAGCTCAGTCCTGGTGATGCGCTGCGCTGATCTGACCACCCTCTGCAGAGCTTTGCGGTCATGAGCAGTGCAGCTGCCATACCAGGCCGTGATGCTGCCAGTCAGGATACTCTCTATGGTACACCTGTAGAAGTTGGTGAGTATCCTGGGGTCCATCCCGAACCTTCTCAGTCGTTGGAGGAAGAAGAGCCGCTGTCTTGCTGCTTTCACGACCACTCCTGTGTGGTGTGACCAGCTTAGATCCTCGCTGATGTTAATCCCCAGGAATCTGAAGCTGCTGACCCTCTCCACAGCTGTATCCCCGATGTGGATGGAGGTGTGTCCCTCTCCCTGCAGTCTCCTGTAGTCCACGATCAGCTCCTTGGTCTTGCTGACATTGAGCAGGAGGTTGTTGTCCTGACACCACGATGTCAGGGCTCTCACCTCAGCTCTGTAAGCAGACTCGTCACCGTCAGTGATGCAGCCGATGATGGTGGTGTCATCGGCGAACTTGATGACAGTGTTGGAGCTTTGTGAGGCCGCTCAGTCGTGGGTGAACAGGGAGAACAGCAGGGGGCTGAGCACACATCCTTGGGGGGCACCAGTGCTGAGTGTTAATGTGGAGGAGGTGACGCTGCCGATCCTTACTGCCTGGGGTCTGCCTGTCAGGAAGTCCATGATCCAGCTGCACAGGGAGGGGCTGATGCGCAGGTCTTGGAGCTTTGAGACGAGTCTGGACGTCACTACGGTGTTAAAGGCAGAGCTGTAGTCAATGAACAGCATTCGCACATAGGTGTTTTTCCGGTCCAGGTGTGAGAGGGTGGTGTGCGGTGCGAGCGCTATCGCGTCATCTGTGGACCTGTTTGGCCTGTAGGCAAACTGGAGTGGGTCCAGTGTGGTGGGCAGGGTGGATGTGATGTGAGTTTTGACCATACGTTCAAAACACTTCATCACAATGAAGGTGAGTGCTATTGGGCGGTAGTCGTTAAGGCAACTCACGTTTGTTTTCTTTGGGACTGGAATGATGGTGGTCTTCTTGAAGCATAAGGGGACTTCAGACTGTTTCAGGGAAAGGTTGAAGATGTTTGTGAAGACATCTGCCAGTTCGTATGCGCATGCTTTGAGAGCGCGGCCCGGGATATTGTCAGGACCAGGAGCTTTACATGTGTTTACCTTTCTGAAAGATTTACACACGTCTGCCTGAGATAGCTGGAGCGGGCAGTTGTCCTGTTCTAGCAGTAGGACTGGTTTAGTGTTGCTCTCAAAGCGAGCATAGAAGGAATTTAGCTCCTCTGGAAGAGACACAGACACCTCCCCCATGCTGCAGCCTTTCCCTTTGAAGTCTGTGATGTTTCTTAGTCCACTCCACATGTGCTTGGTGTTGGAGCCACTGTAACATGTCTCCACCTTTTCCCTGTATTGATGTTTTGCCGTTTTTATTGTCTTCCTGAGCATGTACCGGGCTTTCCTGTATTCAACTGTGTCACTGGAGTGAAAGGCTGCTGTACGTGCTCTGAGCGCCGAACAAACTTCGCCATTAACCCACGGCTTTTGATTTGGATATGTTCGTACAGTTTTCCGCGGAACAACGTCATCAATGCATTTGTTTATGTAGCCCGTTACGTTCTCAGTGTACTCGTTGATATTGTTAGATGCGATCCGGAAAACATCCCAGTCCGTGGTGCGGAAGCAGTGCCGCAGGACAGCATCTGATTGGTCTGTCCAGCGTTGCACTGTGCGCGTCACAGGCTATTCACGCCTCAGTTTCTGCCTATAGGCTGGCAGCAGCAGGACCGAGGCGTGATCTGATTTGCTGAAGGCTGGGCAAGGGAGGACTTTGTAGGCTTGACTGAACGGAGAGTAAGCATGATCCAAGATGTTTTCACCACGCGTTGGAAATTTCACATGTTGGTGATATTTCGGCAGAACTTTTTTCAGGCTGGCTTTGTTAAAGTCACCAGCCACTATGAAAGCAGCCTCTGGGTGCAGGGTTTCTTGCTTCTCGATAGCTCCATACAGTGTATCCAGCGCCCGAGTGGTGTCGGCGTGTGGGCGGATATAAACAGCGGTGAGAAACACCGCTGTAAACTCCCTGGGCAGATAAAAGGGTCTGCATTTGATCATGAGGTATTCCAGATCAGGAGAGCACCCTGTCGATATTGTTGAAACATCCACACACCACCGGTTGTTGACCATGATACAAACACCACCGCCCTTCCCTTTGCCCGACTCCATTGTCCTGTCCTGGCGATAAATGGAAGGACCCCCAGGTAGAATGGCCGAATGGGGGACAAAGGGGTCCAGCCAAGTCTCTGTGAAGACAAAGACGTTGCAGTCTTTTATGTCCCGATGGAAGGCCAGTCTGCTCCTTAGCTCATCCAGTTTGTTGTCCAAGGATTGAACGTTTGCTAGGAGTACGCTAGGGAGCGGGGAACGGTGTTGTCTGTTCCTCAGCCTGACCAGGACTCCGGCTCTTTTACCCCTTCTCCTCCAGCGGCGACGCTTTTGCCCAGGTAGCCAAGGTAACCAAGGTAGATTAAATCCAGCAGAAGGAAAGTCCGATGGTAGCGAAGTAGATTGTGGGTTTTGACCGATGTCTAGCAGAGCCTGTCTACCGTACGTGATTAGCGCACAGCTGCAGCGACGGCTGTCATGGAAGCAAAAACTCGGGTATGGGAGGAGTTTGGGGAGGCCATGGAAAAGGACTTTCGGTTGGCCTCAAAGAGGTTCTGGCAAACCGTCAGGCGACTGAGGAAGGGCAGGCAGGGCCTCGTCCAGGCTGTTCTCAGCAGGGATGGGGAGGTCCTGACCTCAACTGAGGATGTGGTCGGACGGTGGAAGGAACACTTTGAGGAGCTCCTAAACCCGACTGACACGCCCTCCATAGAGGAGGCAGGGCCAGAAGATTCAGGAGGGTCATCACCCATCTCTCTGGCAGAGGTCACTGAGGCAGTTAGAAAACTCCACAGTGGCAAGGCGCCAGGAGTGGATGAGATCCGCCCTGAAATGCTGAAGGCTTTGGATGTTGTTGGGTTGTCATGGCTGACACGCCTCTTCGACGTTGTGTGGGAGTCAGGGACAGTGCCTGTGGAGTGGCAGATGGGGGTGGTGGTCCCCATTTTTAAAAAAGGGGACCGGAGAGTGTGCTCCAATTATCGGGGTATCACACTACTCAGCCTCCCTGGGAAAGCCTACTCCAGGGTACTGGAAAGGAGACTGCGGCCGATTGTCAAACCTCGGATCCAGGAGGAACAATGTTGATTCCGTCCTGACCGTGGAACAGCGGACCAACTGTTCACCCTTGCATGGATACTGGAGGGATCATGGGAATTTGCCAATCCAGTCTACTTGGGTTTTGTGGACCTGGAGAAGGCTTACGATCGTGTCACCCAGGATGTCCTGTGGGGGGTACTGCGGGAGTATGAGGTGCCAGGTTCGCTGCTGCGAGCCATTCGGTCCCTGTATAACCGTAGTGAGAGCTGTGTCCATATTCTCGCCACAAAGACAAACTCATTCCCAATCTTGTTCTTAATTTTCATGGACAGGATCTCAAGGCATAGTCGGGGTGAGGAGGGTGTCCAGTACGGTGGCCTTAGGATTGCGTCTCTGCTTTTTGCAGATGATGTGGTTCTGTTGGCCTCATCACACTGTGACCTCCAGCACGTGCTGGGGTGGTTTGCAGCCGAGTGTGAAGCGGTCGGGATAAGGATCAGCACCTCCAAGTCCGAGGCCATGGTCCTATGCCGGAAAAAGGTGGCTTGCCCCCTCCGAGTTGGGACTGAGTTCCTGCCTCAGGTGGAGGAGTTCAAGTATCTTGGGGTCTTGTTCACGAGTGAGGGTAAAATGGAGCGGAAGATCGACAGACGGATCAAGGCGGCGGCGGCAGTCATGCGGTCGTTGTACCGGACCGTCGTGGTGAAGAAGGAGCTGAGTCAGAAGGCAAGGCTCTCAATTTACCAGTCGATCTTTGTTCCAACCCTCACCTATGGTCACGAGCTCTGGGTAGTGACCGAAAGAATGAGATCGCGGATACAAGCGGCGGAAATGAGCTTCCTCCGCAGGGAGGCGGGGCGCACCCTTAGGGATAGGTTGAGGAGCTCGGACACCCGGGAGGAGCTTGGAGTAGAGCCGCTGCTCCTCCGCATTGAAAGGAGCCAGTTGAGGTGGTTCGGGCATCTAGTCAGGATGCCTCCTGGGCGCCTCCCCATGGAGGTGTTCTGGGCACGACCAACTGGGAGGAGACCCCAGGGAAGACCCAGGACACGTTGGGAGAGATATATATCTCGGCTGGCCTGGGAACGCCTTGGGATCCCCCAGGAGGAGCTGGTGGATGTAGCTGGGGAAAGGGATGTCTGGGCTACCCTCCTCAGCCTGCTGCCACCGCAACCCAGTCCCGGATAAGCGGGAGAAAATGGATGGATGGATGGATGGATGGATGGATGGAATATTTTTCCCAAAATAGGTGTCACTCCAAAAATCACCATGGTGGGTGTAGGTTGATTTTTATGTACGACGAGGCTTTCAAACAATGCTACATAGACAGCTATTCGTTCATACCGATGCCTCTTGCTAAAATGGCCGCAGCCTTAAATCTGAGCATGTCGAGAAAGGAGATTTCCCACACAGGTTTAACAAACGGGGAAACAACAACTACCGCGGTGCTCATCCCAACAAATGCTACTATGGTTATGAGACCATGTCGGATAAGGACAAGGCAGAGTTTGACGCGTGGTACAACGAAGTCTCTGGTGGTGTTTTTGACTTTAAGAAAGTACTGTACACTTATGGGAGAAATGATGTTGTTCTGCTGAGAGATGCGTGTATAAAATACCGCGACGAGTTTATTCAGTGTACGGGTCTTGATCCATTTAATTACACTACACTGGCCTCCTGCTGCATGGCCGTCTACAAGACCCATTTTCTCCCCAAGGACACACTAGCCCTGACTCATAACAATGCCTACATTAACCAGCACAAGGCATATTCAAACATTTCCATAGAATGGTTAGAATTTGTGAAAACAACCAGAAATGTCGCTCTTTTTGATGGTAGGACAAATGCTTACAAGCTGTACTACAAAGCTAAGGAGGGTGAGAAAATTAGGTATCTGGATTTCACCAGTTTATACCCATACTGCCAGGCTAGGAAAAGTTATTTCATAGGACACCCACAGATTATTTTCAAGGACTTTGAACCTCTCGAAAATTACTATGGCCTAGTCAAAGCTACTGTGCATAGGCAGCATGGGCTACTTCACCCCGTCCTACCTTGCCGTTGTAATGGGAAATTAATGTTTCCTCTTTGTCAAACATGTGCTGAACAGGAAAATCAGACTGCTCCCTGTTACCACAGCACTGAGGAAAGGTCTATTTCGGGGTGTTGGGTTAGCATCGAACTGATGAAGGCTATTGAAAAGGGGTGTGTAGTGGTCAGGATGGATGAAGTGTGGCATTTCCCGCAGAGATCTGACACCTTGTTTGGTGATTATGTGAAAACATTCCTAAAGTACAAACAGGAATCTAGTGGTTATCCCGCGCATGCTTTGACAGAGGCTGACAAGAGAGCCAATATTGACGATTATTCAGAGAAAGAAAATATTAGGTTGGACCCCGAAAAAATATGTGTGAACCAAGCCCGGAGAGCCATCAATAAGTTGTTATTAAACAGCTTGTGTGGGCGTTTTTCAATGAGGGAAAATTTACCCGTGTCAGAAATGTTGACAGACCCCGAACAGTTTGCCAGATACATTTATGGTGAGGAGTATGATTTTACACACTTTTCGTTTGTCTCGGAGGATGTGGCGATGATTCAGTGGCATTATGCCGACGGTAAAGGCGAACAAGCTCGCGACATAAATGTGTTTCTCGGAGCTTTCACAATGGCACACGCACGTTTAGAACTGTACGCTCTTATGGATAAGTTGGGAGATAGGTTGTTGTACAGCGACACAGACAGCGTTAATTTTGTTTCTAGGGAGGGTGACTGGGAACCACTACTAGGGCCGTATTTAGGAGATCTTACGGATGAGATAGGATGCGGGGATTACATCACAGAATTTTGCTCGGGTGGGCCAAAGACATATGGGTATCGAACAGATAATGGCAAAACATGCATGAAGGCCAAAGGAATCACGCTGAATGCCGAGAATTCAAGAGTGATTAAGCTAGACACATTGATTGGTCTGGTCGACCATTATGTAGTGAATAGAGACAATACCCAGTACATACTCGCACGAACAGACAACATTGTAAGAAATAAAAAGCAACTCACGTTGAAAAACAAATCAGTTGTTAAACAATTTAAAGTTGTGTACAACAAACGTGTGCTACTTTCTGATTTCTCGACACTGCCTTATGGGTACTAAGGGGTATATGGACATCCCTAACTGGGGATTAAGAGATGTTAAGGACTTTGATTTCAGACTTCAACACCCTTTCTCACGTGTAATAAGTGGACATTCGAACTCTGGGAAAACATTTTTTGTAAAAATGTTGATTGTGAATGCTGACAAGGTGATTTCTAATAAAATTGAAAATATTGTGTACATTTATGACTGTTGGCAACCTCTTTATGACGAGTTAATGAAGATAAGAGACATCAAATTCGTTGAAGGAATACCCAGCGCTCTAGACGACGACGATCTCTTACCAGTAACCAAAAATAATTTGTTAATCATTGATGATGTCATGAAGGATGCGAGTAGTAACAGACGGGTTGAAAAGGTGTTTACGCAATACGTTCACCACCGCAACCTTAGCACCATCTATCTAGTTCAGAATTTGTTTTTCCAGGGGAAATCTAGCAGGACAATCAGTCTGAACAAAAATTATCTAATGTTGTTTAAAAACCCGAGAGACAACAACCAGATCAACATTTTGGCTAGACAAATGTACCCCGGTAACACAAAGTTTTTCATGGAATGTTTTAAAAATGCTACTGAAAAGCCTTATGGTTACCTCCTGATTGATTATAAAGCGAAAACCCCGGATGCATTTCACCTCAGAACAGACTTGCTTTCAGAGTATCCGGCTGTGTATGTCCAGAAAAGGAACTGAAAGCGACAGTATGTCGGCAAGGATTCATAGAAACTTACCGATTTTGAAACTTTTACTTAAAGCTAAACCGGCACAGAGACGCGTCATTTTGCAAGCGGCATCACACGAGTTAATTGTGACCCTGTGTGAAGTGGCTCTTAACGTACTTTGCAGTACTATACCTCTTACACATGCACGGTATAAAAAGCTGGAAAAGAAGAAAAAGGAAATAAAATTTATCGCAGACAAAAAGATTGGTGTACATAGGAAGAAACGCGCTATTAATCAAAAGGGTGGCTTCCTTCTTCCTCTTAAGCGTAGCAGTTCCGTTTATAAGTAGTCACATTGCTTCGAGACACAACTAAATGTTGATGGAGTATGCCGAGAAAATGTTTTTAGTCCCCCAACGTCAGTTGCATAGATTAAAGAATGACTATGCCCCCGTATCTATAAGACAGAATGTTGAAAACGAATTGGATACCTCCATACAGAATGTTTTGAGTAGAAATGATTTGGGCCCGCACGAGAAAGCCAAGTTGTACACGACGTTATTACAAAGATATTTGTCCTTGGTGAAGTAGGCGGAGAACGAAACCAATACTTTAACACTGTCCTTACCAGCAAACCCTTTAAACAAGGAGGACCAGCCCGTGTCTACAGGAAGCCATTCTATCGTTGTTGATGATGGGGCTGATCACGTAATGAAAGAAGTGTTGAAAAATGTCCCATCGAGAAACAGAAGGAACGCTCAGTACATTTTAGATAAGATGTTAAAATCGAAAGACGTAACTTCGTGGAGTGAATCGGGCGAATTTATTTTAAACAGCGCCGTGATTCCTGGCTCGCACATATTTGATTTATTAAAAAGTGTCACAGCGCCATATACTGTGAGTGTCAAGCGTAGCCCACGAGGCTGGCAGGAATTCCTGAAAGCTATGGCGACTCTAAACACACCCCTTTCCACAGTGCCTAACCAGCGTGTTAAAGAGGAGATCAATTCATTTAAAAACACAGGATTGTATAGTTACGCAACACCTTCAAAAAGTCCTGAAACACCCGTATTTAAATCACCCCATTTGGACAGTACAGCATGGTTCGACTTTTAATTGTACACTGTTGCAAAGTTGTTGTTTTGTTTTGTTTTTTGTTGTTTTTTTTTTATATATGAATAAATTTTTATTTATTTTTTTTTTTCAAACTTGCTATGAAACATGTTCTGTACTCGTTGTATCGTGTGTTTTAACATTTGTTAATAAATGATACTTTAACAGGAATATGTTACACGTCTTCTTTTTATTTTTGCTTCAGCATAGCGCATTACACTTTTGTTCATAAACATTTTCCCCATTTGTACATGCTGTACACAGTTAAACATATTAGAAATACACGCACAAGGTTGTAAGTGTTTCACAAATAGCAATACCATGTTATCATTTTTAATCAAATTATCAGAATATTTTGACATCACGCTTTCATAGTCCAGTCCTCTTGACATGTGATAAAAGAAAAAAACACAATGTTCACCACACGTGGTTGACATAACATCTTGAACCTGCTTGTTTGAGAATTCGAGTCTCGTGCACATAGACCTTAAAAACCTATAGACGGATGGAGGAAACAGCTTGTGGTTGGGTTTGTTTCCGAAACTGTCAAAGAAGCACCCCACACAATCCTCGTTGATGTAGACGGCTAACCAGTGTTCACCGGGGAGATCCGAACTGTGCGTGTTGATTATTAAAGATGAGGGTAATTTTTGTACAGGCCTATCTGG
Organism: Chanos chanos; assembly: GCF_902362185.1. Lineage (NCBI taxonomy): Eukaryota > Metazoa > Chordata > Actinopteri > Gonorynchiformes > Chanidae > Chanos > Chanos chanos. The sequence continues at coordinate 16,210,014 of NC_044502.1, forward strand.
TAACTGATCACACGCTAGCACACCAAGAAAATGCATATTTGCAGAAATGTTATCCATAACAGCCGTGAGTTGAACAGTATTCATGGTGTCAGTAGTAATCCACCAGAATCTGTCTACGGTTGAACACTTCAATTATGCTGTCAAATATGGCGTAAACTATAAAACTGATAGTGTGCGGGAGTGGTTGCCTGAAACGCGTTTCCAATCTTATATTTCCGGACTTAATTAAAGATAGATGCTGACCGCATTCTTCGTCGGGTGTGAGGTTAAATGCGGAGAGTGTGTAACCGTTCAAAAAATCCTCTCTGTCAATGGCTAAAGCATGATGTCTTCCAGAGGCTAGAGCAAACTGGTAAAACTCACGCACGGCCGCCCCTGCCCGATACTGAGGTTGAAGGGGTTTAGCAGGGAATTGCTGTCCGTCTACGTAAACGGCTAGAAATTCTAAATCATAATGTTTGAATGCGAAGGGATTCTTATCTAAGCACCAGTAAACGCGTCATTGTCAACCATACCTATCACGATAGATTGGGGTAGCATTCCTGAAAATAAATTTTCTTGGTTAGAAACACGTGTCCCGGCAGGTATTGAGAAATTTTTTACATGCACTCTGTCAATAGGATATTTCGCCGTCGCTGTAAGTAGCGCCTGAGCATGACCCAATCTTATGGCTGGGTAGACAGAAACTTTTTTAACAAATAAGGATGCCGTATGAATGTTTATTTTGTACGCCACGTTGTCATTGCGCATCAGACAGAATTCGTCCTTTGATCGGGTCAATCGTATTTTAATATCCACACCATTTAACATCAGCTTTTCTTGAAAGAATATATCGCTATGGATCAGTGTCAACAGCTCCACCACGTTGCTGGTGTTTGTAAATGCGGCTCTTTTTGTCAGTCCATGATTTTTGCCACCAGGGTCCGTCACGTCCATATGCCCCGCTGTATCTTTGTAAAAGAGCCCGGCGGAGAAAAGTGATTCTAGGGTGTGTCGATCATAGTTGGTCAAACATTCTATGATACTGCGATACGGATATGTGTTTGAACTCTGCGAGATCAACCTATCACCTAAGGACACATCGACCTGAGAAAAAATAGTAGCCCCAGGGTAGTTTATCAAACCGACAGGTGCTCCATCTGCTATGTCTGTTCCATCGGGTCTTGTAATTTTGAGTCGTATGTACAGTAGTGTGTTGTTCAGATCAATATAGTCTTCACCATTTCCTGCGATGAAAAATTCCAAAGGTGCAGTGTCGGATATTGTCGAAATCAGCGGCACTTCTACATACGTATTTTTTTCTATCGTCGTCTGTGTCAAGGGGACAGTGAACAAATCCAATTCTGACTTAATACATTCTTCCGACATGTCGTGTATTAGTGCCATGCTTAAAAGATGGTGTTAAATTCCCTTCCAGCCGACGTGCAACCGCCGTGTTTACCTCTCGCCTTTCTTTTTGACACTGACACTTTCTTACGTTTTCCTTTGTTTTTCTTTTCATGAGGGTGTGACCTCTTACCGGTGGTCTTTTCACACTTTTGCGGGGCATCACCAACAGACCGGAACCGCCCTGGTCGCCGGTGTTGTTTACCCGGTTTAGGACATTACCGACTACTTCACTAACAATATTTTTAGCGGCGGACTTGAGATTCGGTTTAGCAATGCTGAACCCTTTTTTAAGTAGGTGTTGGAGAAATGGAAGAAGGCCTCTGTAATGGAAGAAGGCCTCTGTAAGTTGAAGCCAACAGGGCCTCGGTATACCAAAAAAGGAAGATGCAACATCAGCAAAAACTTAGAGGCAATATGAAAAAGGATAATATCTAGATTATAGTGACAGGGAAGCATAAGTAATAGCTGGGGCGTAGTGGCGTCAGTGTTCACCTTGCATGGACTAGCCATCACTTGATAATGAACACCTGCATTAAGGGGTAAAATATCTGAGGTAAGATCAGGGACATGGTAAAGCGTCCAAAGTACAGTAAGGATATGGCTGAATCATCATTTTTACTTAACCAAAAAAGGAAATCGAAAACAATGATGTATGGAATAATGAAATTCTGGGAAAATTTGGGGAAATTTCTGGAAGCGAATGGGATGGACCATGCAAAAACGGATGATGTAAGGGGTGTTACCATACAACCGTGTTATGCGTTTATTGGTTACATAGGTTTTGCGTACAGGTAAAATTTTAGATATAAGTGCATGATTTTCTGTATTAAATTCAGTCACTCCCTGGGACCTGACTCAGTTGGTTGTATTTTGTTCACTGCTGAATGCAATAAACTTACACTGCATCGGACTCCTGAAGACTTTGACTGCTTTTTGAAACTTAGACTTTATTTTTTTAAAAAAGGAAGAACTTAGTATAGGAAATAGAGCACTGAGTGTGGAGAAGGGACTCAGTCTTATCTGGCCCAGACCGGGCAGTCTCTCCCACATAGGGGCGCTGCCAATCGAAAAAGGCCTCGAAAAATACCACCAATTCCCGTACCATACATGGTAGGACTATCCGCATAGCCGGGCAACAGGCCCCCGGCCTGATTTTGGTAATAAACGACATAGCGCTGTAGAACCTGAGCGTAAGGGTTAAAGGGTTTCATCGTTTTAAAATCTGAGTGCTTGTTTCACAGGTCTGAAATGAAGCTTCGCAACCACTTTACCATACCTAAAAGGAACTTTCTCGTCTTGATCGGTCTTTACTCGTTGCCTTTCCCCGATATATGTACGTATCTCAACAGCGGAACGTAATAGTCACACACGGCTTGATGCTGGATTATGTCGGTGTACACAAAAAGAGTGTAGAAGCCTCCGTATATGTCTGCGGGGTATGGTGCATAAACCTTTTCCAGTTGTCTTTCCGACAAATCGGAGGCATCGGCTGAGTCAAGAACACCTGTCGTGTTTAACCCTAAAATTATTGCGAGTTTTCCATAGAATTTTAGCGCTATGTTATGTCTTGTCTGTATGCAGATTTTGTTTTGCACAGCATCATAATTACACTTTACATGGTGCTTCACTAGGTGTACATTAATCTCATCCACCAAAGCCGATATGTTCGGGTAATATCCTAGACGCAGCTTGTATCCGCTTGTCCCGTTATGAGTTTTATCAACGAGGACAAAAGTACCCTCTTTCTCGCTAAAAGTATCCCACGTTCTTGGATACTGGAATTCGATTAAACCTACCTCCCATTCGCTTGGGCTTGGCTAGTTTGGTTCTGTACCTGGATATTTTGTTGTCAGGATATACCGACCGAGAGGAATTGCAAGGCAACAATATGTAAAACCTGTCATCACCCATGGTCCGTGCCGTCGGCAAATGAAACAAAGTGTACGAAAACACATTTTAAAAGTGATTCTAAACGTCAACCACATTTTCTTCACGAACTCAACTGTTGAACTTAGAAGGCCATCCAAGCCATTTTACCAGAACTATGCTCTTTTGTCCCATCTTCTTTCTTTCTAAAATCTTTTCTACTTTGAAACTTTTATCCTTACCAATTTTTATTTTTTGCAACTCTTCTTCATAAAAAACACCCAACTATAAAATCGCCGTCATAATCTTTCAGCTTGTAGACGGGCGGCATCCGTGGAATGCACTCGGCTATGCTGAAAAATTTGTGCGTAAAGTTTTGTTTGTACCCCTTTGTAAAGGGCCCTCTCACTTTGGAAACCCTCACCACATCTCCGGCCTTGTATTTAAATACGACACTCTTGTCCTTAGCATCTTTCACACCATACAGAGTCTTAAATACGTTATTTTCGTTTTCTCTGGTGACCTTGACAGGTCTCGTCTTAATGCTTAGATGATAACTGTTGTTGTAGGATGTGATTAAATCATGTAAAACATCTATATATCGCTTAGAATTGACGGCCGTGAGATACCTCCACATTCTACCCTTAATCGTCCTATTAAAACGTTCAACAATGCTAGCTTTTAACTCACTGCCTGTGGCGAAATGGTGAATTCCGTATTTGGTCATTACTTCTTGAAAATGTTTATTTAAAAATTCTTTTCCTCGGTCGGTCTGCAACTTTTGAGGGACTCTGCCTTCCCTCAGTATGGATTCGAATGCCCTCGCTACCTCCAACCGGGCCTTGTTTTTTAAAACACGTGCCCATGCGCATTTACTGAAAATATCTATACAAGTCAGCATAAATTTGAAGCCATTTTCCTTCGAGTATGCCGTCATATCCATTAAGTCGACTTGAAACTGTACACCGTGCACTATCACTCTATTCCTCTTATAGTTAATACGGACAGGTTTGTGAAGTGTATAAGCATCTTCTCCAGCTAACCAATCAGAAACTTGTTTGTCAGAGATACGTACACCTGAGTCACTAAGCACAGCTTCTTTTAAACGTCTTTTGCCGCCAAAAGAACGGGTTAGCGTGTATAGTAAACAGATTTCAATAGTTCTGTCATAATACCTAGTGACTGAATACCAGACCAAATAATGATGTGAAATGTTTTGATTCAAACCTTTTTATTTTCAACAGAATACAATAAAGATTACAAGGAGGAGGGTAATTCAGAAAGCGGGGTGGGTATTTCAGAAAGTCTGTTTAGTGAAAACACAGAGTTAGTTCACCACAGTTACTTTTCAACAAGAATACAAACTCACAAAGTATCAAGGTGGCCTAAAAATGTAACGCATGCATCGATGTTTCTCTCAAGCAGAAAATCAAATAAAATTTGAACTACTTTACACACATTTACTGATTCACAATTTACAATTACAATTTAGCATTTAGCAGACGCTTTTAGCCAAAGCGACTTACAGTCAGTGCATCAGTCAGATTCCAACCTCTTTGACTGGTGGGCCACTTACTGAAAACACACACTACTTAACGAACACTAAACTCTGCAGACACAAGACAGCTGTTAGTGCTGCTGTCCCACCACTGTCATCATGTAATATTGCACAATGCACTTTATGACTGCTGCTCTCTGCCCCCTTGCACATACTGTGCATGTACTGTGACATTGCACATTCATCTACCTCACTTCTCTTGTTTTTCTACAAGTTCTTTTGCTATTTATATCGTCTCCATATAAGATTTTTTTCTACTTATTTATATATTGTCTATTCACACTCGTCTGGTAACGGAGGATGAGCAAAGTAAGAATTTCATTGTACAGTGTAACTGCCTATTTTGCTGTGCACATGACAATAAAACTCTTGAATCTTGACTCTAATACCTCATAAGCATACATCGCTAAAAAGACTGAGCGTCAATTTGGGTTTTCAGTTTCTTGCGGAAGATGGTGAGGGATTCCGCAGTCCTAACTGTATGAGGGAGGTCATTCCACCACCTCGGGGCAATGGCAGAGAAGAGGCGTGGTCGGGAGGAGCGGCTGCCGGGTTCCCGAAGTGAGGGGACCGTCAGTTGACCAGAGGTCGTAGAGCGGAGGGTTCTAGTAGTGGTATATGGAGTTATTAGGGACTGAAGGTATGATGGGGCGGAGCCTCTTGTTGCCTGGTAGGCCAGTACCAGTGTCTTGAATTGGATGCGGGCAGCTACCGGAAGCCAGTGGAGCGCAGGAAGGAGTGGGGTGACATGAGAGTGCTTAGGGAGTTTGAAGACCAGGCATGCAGCGGCATTCTGCACGAGCTGGAGCGGCCTGATGGCGCAGGTCGGTAAGCCAGCCAGTAGGACATTGCAGTAGTCCAGGCGGGAGATGACAAGCACTTGGACCAGGAGCTGGGTCGCCTGTTGTGTGAGGAATGGGCAGATTCTCCTGATACAGTATAGGGAGAATCTGCAGGATCGAGTGACTGCCGCGATGTGACCGGAGTAGGTCAGCTGGTTGCTGAGGGTTACGCCTAGGTTTTTGGCTGCTGTGGTGGGGAACACCACAGATCCCTCGATGGTGATTGCAGTGTCAATCGTTGGGGAGTTCTTTGCAGGAAAGAACAGAAGCTCAGTTTTCTCCAGGTTGAGTTTGAGGTGGTTAGCAGACATCCAGGAGGCAATGTCAGCTAAGCAGGCTGCGATGCGAGGCTGAACCTGAGAGTCAGAGGGGGGGGAAGGAGAAGAACAGTTGTGTATCATCAGCGTAGCAGTGGTAAGAGAGACCATGGGCGGGGATAACTTGACCGAGGGATCTGGTGTAGAGAGAGAAGAGGAGTGGACCAAGTACCGAACCTTGTGGGACCCCCGTGTGGAAAGGGCGGGGGGAGGAGACCGATTCCCTCCAAGAGACCTGGTAGGAATGGTCAGACAGATAGGACTTGAACCATGCGAGTGCAGAACCCGCGATGCCCAGCCCAGCAAGGGATGAGAGGAGTATCTGATGGTTGACCGTGTCAAATGCTGCAGAGAGGTCTAGGAGTATGAGGACAGAGCTGAGAGACTGTGCTCTGGCCAAGTGGAGCTCCTCCGAGACAGCAAGGAGGGCCGTCTCGGTGGAGTGGCCGGCTTTGAATCCAGATTGGTTCTGATCCATGAGATTGTTCTGGAGAAGATATGGAGAGAGTTGGTTATATGCTGCACGTTCCAGGGTTTTGGAGAGAAATGATAGGAGAGAGACTGGACGGTAGCTACTGACATCAGCAGGGTCTAGAGTGGGCTTCTTAAGCAGTGGCTTGACCCGTGCCCTCTTCAGAGAAGAAGGAACTGTGCCAGTAGACAGAGAGCTGTTGATCAAGGACGAGATGAAGGGCAGAATGTCATCCTAGATGGCCTGAAAGAGAGAGGAGGGGATGGGGTCTAAAGGACAGGTAGTAGGACGATGGGAATTGATAAGTAGGAGAGCTTCAGAGTCAGATAGAGGGGAGAAGGAGGAAAAGATAGTGGGGGAGGCGGAGGGTGCAGGATCCGGGGTGGGCGGGGATGGGGGAAAGGAGTCGCAGATGCCTTTAATCTTCTTCTCGAAGAAGGAGACAAAGTCATCTGCAGATAGGGATGAGGGAGGAGGAGGAGGAGGAGAGAGGAGAGAGGAGAAGGTGGAGAAGAGTTTTTGGGTATTGGAAGAGGCGGTGTTGATCCTGGAGTGGAAGAAGGCAGATTTAGCAGAGGACAGGGTAGAGGAGAAAGAAGAAAGAAGAGAGTGGTAGTAGGATAGGTCGTTGAGGGATCTTGATTTCCGCCATCTCCGTTCAGCCGCGCAAAGTTTGGCTCTGTCAGCACGAATGCTATCAGTCAGCCAGGGACTAGGAGCAGAGAGGCGAGCCGGCTTGGTGCCGGGGGGGGGGGGGGGGGGGGCAGAGGGTGTCCATGGAGGAGGCCAGTGCGGAGAGGACTGTAGAGGATTTCTCCTCCACGGGAAGAAGAGAGAAGGCTTCCACAGATGGGAGAGAGGAGCAGACCATAAAAGAGAAGCCGCCAGAGGAGAGGGTGCGAAGGTTGCGCGTAGCTGAGACTGGCAGCGTGGGAGCAGAGGATTTCAGGGAGGGTGAGATCGAGAGAGAGAAAGTATGAAGAAGTGGTCTGAGGCGTGAAGCGGTGTGACGGTGAGATCAGGAACTTGGCAGCCTCTTGTGAAGACAAGGTCCAGTTGATTGCCACCCTTGTGTGTTGCAGGGGACTTCGTGAGGGTAAAGTCAAAGGACTGAAGGAGGGAGAGAAGGCCATCAGACTGAGTAGAATTCAGCGGAATGTTGAAGTCTCCAAGCAGTAGGATGGGGGTGCCGTCCTCAGGGAAGAAGCTGACGAGGGTGTCCAATTCATCCAGGAATGCCTGCAGAGGACCTGGAGGGTGGTAGAGAATAGTCATTTGTAGTTTATAAGGGGAAGAAACAGAAACAGCATGAAATTCAAAGGATGAGGGAGAAATGGAAGGGAGAGATGTTACTCGGAAGCTCCACGAGGGGGAGATCAGGAAGCCAGTTCCCCCACCCCTCCCTGAGGATCTGGGGGTGTGGGAGAAGGAAAAAGCAGTGGAGAGAGCAGCGGGAGTGGCCGTGTTCTCCGGCCTGATCCATGTCTCAGTGAGGGCCAGAAAGTGCAGGGACAGCATTGAGGCTTGGGCAGAGATGAAGTCGGCCTTCTGTACCGCCGACTGGCAGTTCCATAGGCCACCTGAAATGGCAGCAGTCGTATCGGCAGAGCACGGCGGGTGGATGAGGTTAGCCAGGTTGCGTCCACGAGGATGCAGCGGCCGCCACCTGCAAAGAGTACGAGAGGAAACTCGAACAGGTATAGTGAGATGACACATGATTAGTGTGAGAGAACAGAAGGGGGACAAAGGTATTTAGAGCGGTAGGGTAGAAGCACAATTATACAGATAAGTTAAGTTAAGTTTCAGTGATTGCACACACACACTGTGAACAGCGAGCAGTGAATTTGTCCTCTGCATTTAACCCATCCAACACACCAGTAGTAAACACACACCAGACGCAGGAGCAGTGGGCAGCCCCTTGGTGAGCGCCCGGGGAGCATTGGGGTTAGGTGCCTTGCTCAAGGGCACACAGCCGTGGATGTTGGGCCTAGGAATCGAACCGGCAACCCTCCAGTCACATGCCCTAAGAAGGTGGGAATTAAATCACTGAGGGTCTGGCAGACAGGCAGCAGTTGTCTCAGCTTCCTCGGTGGACTCCCACAGGTAGACTCCCTTGTCTTAGTCCGACCGAGTCTTCGTCCGACGAGACAAGGGAGACGAGACTGCTACAGCTGCCGCTTGGCGGTAGCACTATTACTAAAGGGTCTCGTGACTACAGCGTTCGCAGCTTAAGGGCTAACTACAGCCCCGCCCCCTCAGAACAACGCGTAAATTGGCTGTGGCCGAGAGTACCAAACAAATGCAAATCAGCAACTCAACAGCTGACTGACAGAAATTCAAAACAAACTCCCTAGTGAAATAAGCTAGCGCACACAGTTCTAACTGACAGAGAACCTAAGGTAAAGCGAACCCTGAAAGAATCTAGCACAAAGTGACAAAGTAAGTTATACAGTGGAACGACAACAGAATACACAGGGCAAACAGAAATCGCGGCTACTAAGGCAAATAACACGCAACAGAGACGAGAGAAACCAGAAATCGCGGCTACTGAAACAAATAAAGCAAAGTCTTACTAGGGTCCTGCTCTGAAGGAGAAGCAATCTGACTGAAAAACGATTCAGTTTCGTTACACAAACATCTATTACGTATGTACAAATACAAATAATGTGGCCGATGTCGAAATCCCTTTGGCACGAGTCCATACATTCTAAAAGGTCATTTACAACCGTGTGACATGGTTTGGTAGCGCTTGCACACATGTGCAACAGATCAAGCCACTGGTCGGATGCATTCCTGACTAAGGCCATTTGCCATTTGAAGTTATTCAAACGATGAACATCAACCGCTTGTACAGTGTTAAAATTGTGAACCTCAGTAGCTATAATTTTATATAACAAAGCTCTTAATTCAAATTTCACACGAATTTTACACATTCATTAGACACACTCAGCCAGACCCTGCCACAGACACTCCCCATGTTGCCGCAACCACTTTTCCCCTGCCAACAGTCCACCGCGTCAAAAACGGCCTTTTCACAGAGTGGAACAACAAGGTTTTTCCTGATTTACCTCAGTTTCTCACAAATGTATGGTACTTCTTCCAGTTCGTAGACGATAGCCTCCACAGATCCGCGAATTTTTTGCGGATTTGAATGTAGTCCGTTTGCGTCCAGAAGACGCTCAATGGCATGTGACAACTCCGGTTTAAAAAGTTTCCGTTTTATTTCCTCAATGTGTAATTGAAAAAAGTAGGGGTCTGGTTCAAAGAGGCATGAATGCCGTAACTGGCTCGGATGATCCACTTCACAACCCAGGCAAACATCACGCAGCTTTACATTAATGATCTGTTCGAGTATGACACCCACAGCGGCCTTTATGAGTTTAAACCCCAGCGGGGGAATACACCCATCCACGTCCTTGACAGATGGCTGTTGTGTGGACATGGTCTCTACATCCTGTGGAGAAGACAACACGGATAGTGTTTCGGTAGTCTCGGACATCGGTAAGTAAGACCGATACGTCTTCCCTAGATTCCTGCAAAATGTGTCAAGCCAGCCATTGTCTTCAGGTATTGCGACGTCATTTACCAGCGACATGTTCAGTCAATGCGTCAAGTGTTTGAGATGGTGACTGTCTGGGACGCCCCGACCTTTTTAATGCTTGTAGAGAATGGGTGGTGATTCCGAATGGACCACCCTAAAGTCACACTCGATGTCGGACTCCCAAGCCTGAAAAAGATTTACTTTGATGTCTTGGTATCTGTCCAAGGCCTCGCACCATTTGAACAAGCCGTCTATCTTCTTGAAAACAGCGTGTAGACCGGTCATGTCCTTCCAAAGAAATATAACTTTCAGGCCGCGCATGATCCTCTCAATATCTATATGTTCAACCTCTTTCATAATTGTGTATTCGTTACAACACATATAAATGTAATCATTAGGATCTTTTTCAAGACGATTAGCGAATATGTAGTAGCTTATTTTTGGTGTTATGCTATTCCACGCCACGCTGTAGATACGATCCAGACCAGGGACTTCAAGGTCTCTCCACACTTTGTTTCTAAACAAACTCCAGTCTTTAGCAGGGAATGATATGTGTATCCTGTCCTCCGTACACGTCCCCCCAGATTCAATAGTGTACAGTTTCACGGAACGTGCGACTTTGTCAAAAACATATCCACCAACACGTCCATCAGACAACAGCCATTCTTATTCCAACTTTTCCTTCTCATTCTGAAGAAAATGAATTAAACTCTCAGATCTCTTCTTCTTTCTTGGTGCTAATATGTTTTCGTCATTACCATAAGTAGCGGTAATTGTGTTGAGAGGTACTCTCTTTACTCTATTTGTTACTGTAGATGGAGACATGTTTAATCAGATCACGAGATAGTCTTTGTCGTGTACACAAGGACTTGAACGGTGCGATCAGCCCCGGTCAAACACGTTTATATTCAACGGCGCCAACCATCACATATCCTGACCACCCTCTTGTCAACCACAGCCGCCCCTGTCATTCAACACGCCTGTAGCAATACATTTTTTTTTTTTCCTTTTTTCGTTTTTTTCTCACATGTACCTGTCAACCATACTGGCCCCTGACAGGGTGGGAAAGGAGCGATGGAGGGAGTGAGGGAGGGAGGGTCATCAATTATTGGAGGCCTACTGTCATTCAGTACAATTAGGATGTTTTAATGTGTTCCCCATAACACATTCTCTCACACCTGTAGCCATACAAGAGTTATTCCTCACATGTGCCTGTCAGTCATACTGGCCCTGACAGGGCGGGAACGGAGCGATGGAGGGAGGGAGGGAGGGAGGGAGGCTCATCGATTATTGGAGGTCATCAATCATTTTGATTGACAGTTTGGCAGAAAGTGTAGGATATATACTACTTTTATATAATAAGGCCTGTTGCATTTTCATCACCTTTCTTAGAATATTTGTTACCTTCACTCTTTTATGAGACCACTTTAAATGATAAAGTTAATTTGTGAATCATAAACAATGGATAACAGAAAATGGTAATGACCTGTAAGTTGTGGCCTACATTTGATCAAATCCCCATATTTTATATTAAATCACCTAAACATTTATCAAATCAAACACTATTTGTCACTCAAATCTTTGATTCAGATACATCTTAGTCAATTCAGTTACATTGACATACATTTTATTCAATTTTTTTGTTTTTAATTCGCATGCATTTTCACCAACTCCATGTTCAACATTTTTTGTTACTTCCAACCCTTCCCACATGGCATATGTCAGAAAGGGGTGGAGTATTAACTCAAACGTACATAAAACAGGCATAGTTCTTCCACATCAAAGTTTCACCAAACACTGGAAGCCTTCCTTCAAGCCTTTAAGGGAAAAACGGTTGACTCAGAAAGCATTTGACTCATTCATTTAAGAGTATTTACAAAAGAGGTATATGAATACATGGATTTACTGCCAAATCAAAGTCATTATTGTATCAGGAACTCCAGTTACTCCTGCTTGGAAAGATCTGGATCTAGAAAAGTAGATGTGATATTCTATATGTGTGCTGCAGTCATTATTCTGCTTACAGTGTTTGGAAACCTGCTTGTCATCATCTCTGTTTGTCACTTTAAGCAGCTCCACACACCAGCTAACCTGTCGATTCTCTCTCTGGCTGTATCTGATTTTCTTGTTGGATTTTTTGTTATGCCTTTTCATTTCATCCAGATGATTGAAACCTGCTGGCTTTTTGGATTAACTCTATGCAAGTGTTTTGCTTTTTTCTCTGTTCAACTACCCGTGTTGTCTATTCAAAATGTTACCCTTATTGCAGTGGATCGTTATTTTGCTCTAAACAACCCTTTTCTTTACTTCAAAACAGTTTCGCTCAATGTAATGCTTCTTTCCACTTCAATTCTCTGGATAGTATCAGTGTTGTATACCTTTGCTGCTATCTACACTGGTGGAGGTTTTTTTTGATCCCTCATGTCTGGGGAGATGTTTTATGAATGTGTCTGGAAACTGGCCCATGGTTGATCTAATCCTAGTGTTTATATTGCCGTGTTCAGTTATAATATTCCTATATGTTCAGGTTTTCTTCATTGTGAGGAGACATGCTACTGCTATTAGGAGAGCAAAGAAACAAGAAATCACAGAAAACACAAAGCATATCACTGATGCTCTGACCTCTGAGAGAAAAGCTGCCAAAGCTCTCTGCACTCTAGTGTCTGTTTTTTTAGCATGCTTGATTCCGCTTTATATATACATGTTTGCAGCTGCTACAAGCTCAACATTTTACAAAATGGTTGACAACTTCGTCACCCTCTTTTATCTAAACTCCTCCCTTAACCCTATAATACATGCATTTTCCTATTCATGGTTTAAAAAGACCATAAAACTCATTATAACATGTCAGATATTCAACACTGATTCTTCTCTGATGAATGTTCATTTGAATTGATGCAAATCCTTTTTATTAGCATATGCTTCTCCTTATTCGTGTACATTTCTGACACTGAACTACCATCCAGGTATTAGGTTCTCTGTCAGTAAACTGCTTTTGTTTCACTGATTTGAGAAACTGTCTGAGTAAAAAACCTGTTCATTAGTAGTGATTTTTTTTTTTTTGGATTAGGCCCATTTAAAATGTTTTGCATGTTGTAATGTAACATTTGATTTCTGTATCTTTTCTCAGTATTAATGTTAGATGACAGGTGTAGGCCATGATACAGTGATGACCATCACAGTTGTACTCATAAACTTGTCAGCACATACTTGTGAATGTGTGCGTGTGTGCGTGTGTGTGTGTGAGAGAGAGAGAGAGAGAGAGAGAGAGAGTTCTTATGTGGTTGCTGTATTTAGGCACTGTTTGGTGCCAAATGCTTACATTCTGTCTTTACGAACACTGAAACTGCCTACTTAAACTGTAATATCCATATAACTGAAAATAAACAACCCTTTAAGCTCTTTACAGCTCTTTCAATTCCATGTATGCATAACCACTGGGACTGTGCACTTACAAGTTGTTTCTTACACTTGTTTTCTCTTTTGTTCTCCCAACAAACATTACTGAAACTGTATGATTCCTGAAACATTTTAAAAAGCAATTAGCAAAGGTAGCAACTGCAAGAGTGTTTAGGACTGGAATGCAGGACAAAAATAGAGGTAAAATAGTACAAAACAATAAATTCATATTAATTCATAAAGGTTCATATTATTCATCTCCTCTCTGGTTAAGGACACTGTGATGTTTGATTGTGCTAGACAATGCAACTGGCACAAAAACTTGAGATATCTGATATTTGGCATTTTGAATTTCAGAGATATAAGTCAAATTACACTATCACTGAAAACTCAAACCTTGGAAGAAATAGTCTGCAATCAGGAATTACTGCTAGTATTTAACAAAACTTTCATTTCAGTTGGTGTCAACTTTATTTTTAGTTCATATTTCATGTAAACTAAACTTTTCATCATCAGGTAATTCCGTTTCCTCCAAGAGTTTCCAAAGTGAACAGAGTGTTTGTGTGTATGTATTTAAGAAAAACAACATTTGAAGGTGGAGTGATCTTGGAGTCATAAATAGTTTTGTATCTACATGAAACATCTGTTTAATTAGGTAATGGGGTCGTCTCTTTGGAAATGATATTCCATGGACCTCATGCAGTTCGGCAAGGCCAGACTAATGGATTGAGGTACTGCTGTAAAATAATCACTTTCCCATAACATACACAACACCATAAGTATCAAAGTTAGGCATTTTAGCCAACTGTCACTGCAGTGCGCTTGATATATGAATTAAATATAAATATAGCCACCTCAAAACAGATTTAAGTACCAGTATTACATCAAAATCTGGGAGTGTTATCCACTTCAAGCAGACTAATCTTTCACTGTCTTTTCACATTGTTGGATCTGTTACATCATGGGTATCCATATGGTGAATACACATAAACAAATATACAATTAAATGCGTGTAAACACAAAAATATGTGAAAAGTGTTTAAAAACAAAATATACTTGATCATAGCCAGGCTATAGTGCAGGTCACAATGCGTAAACATGAAATAAATAGCATTAAAGCATAAAGATACAAAGATAAATATTAAGAATAACAGCTAGAGACACCCTAAGTAGGCCCCTTCAGACCTATTTGTACGTGAAAAGTACCATTTATATTAGTGTGTCTATTATGCAATTGCAAATCATTTAATTGTTGTGTTTTTACAAATATTTTTACATTTTAACTTAATTTTACAGAATTTGGTTTTGTTTGTTGTTGTTGTTGTTGTTGTTGTTGTTGTTTTGGTTTGTTTGTTTTAACACCCATGAGGTGACAAAATTGTTTTCAAGACTTATCTTGAGGAGCTGTTAGAGGTTTTTGATGTTATTTTAAGGAAATGTTGATGCTTGTGCGAGTTCTTAGCTTCTGTAGAACTCTCTTTATTTCATTCAGTTATGCACAACCATGTCTCGACTTGTCTCGGAACTTGTGAAGTAGAGAAGTTGAACTTGTGACTTCTCTACCCTGTCACATTTCTGGTTTAAACGCAATTCATACGACAACGGTAAACAGACCAAATGAGCAGAAAAGCGGATCAGAGAGAGCTGACCACAGGCACAGGGAGTGAGACGTGCCTCGTTAGATCAAAGGGCCCTCGCACAAGTTTGGACAGTTACCGAGGGAGAAAGAGATATTTGGTCCCGCAAATGCTGGAAGGGATCATTCGGTTCCAATGCAAACCAGCAGACAAGTATCCTTCCCCCCCCCCAAAAAAATCTGTTTCATAAGAGAAAGTTGTCTCAGACCAGTCGGATTTGTAGTCAGTGAAGATAGTTATTTCCGTTAATATGTTTTCAAGAAAGATTTTTGGTGCTCTGACTGTCCTGAGTTCAGTGTTTTTTTCAGCGTGTTCTCATGGATTTAGACATTCGACTGTATTGGATGCAGATGGGAAATACCACATTAAATGGAAATTTGACCAAACGACAATAACTTTTCAACTAGAAGTGGAAACACAAGGATATGTAGGATTTGGTTTATCTCCCAACGGTGCGATGGCGTTATCCGATATTGTTATCGGTGGTGTGTCCCACGGAAGACCCTACCTCCAGGTAACCCAGAGATTTCTGCTCTATTTGCTGTAAATGCCTCAAAATGTATTAACAGAGTACCCTAATTTACCACTGGCACGCCACCAATTAACTTTTCATATTAGAGACAAATTTACAAGTGATCAAACGAAGTCTTTCAAATTCTATCCTGTTATGTATAATTGCCATGCCTGTAATATTACATTATAATACTGGAATCTTCAGCACCCCGAACGCTCTTTTAGAACTGAAGCGTTGCATTTTTCAGACAGCGTGTCTATTTCTTTGGAGTTCGTATTTTAAAAAAAAAAAAAAAAGAAGAAGAAGAAGAAGGAAAAAAAAGCTCGGTCCAGGATGGTGATGTTAGGCAACAGGTATACCTGCCACTAACAGCACTAACATTCTTAAAATAATATTGCATCCAGTGACTGACCATATTGCTGTACTCATGTAAATCCGCGGTACTGCAAAATGTTATTACAATTAGCTACAGGGGCATCATCCAAACAGGAATTTCCTGTAACGGTGGCGCTCATTTTACCCCCAGACACCGCTAGCGGAAACATTTCATGACATGGATATTGAAATCAAAATAAAACCCATTCAGTTTAGTTTGTATTCATTTTGGGAAACGAACCAATCAAATCTGTAAAAGCTCTTCAGCTGGAGTGGTTGGCGTGGTTTAAAAGAAACCAGGAAGCTGTCCTGTGGCGATTTGTAGTGATTTGAAGGGATTTCTGCAGTGCGCCAAATGGTTCAAAGGCAAGCTTACTGGAAATGATACGGATTTTACCTATTGCTACGCTGACCCACAGGGAGGGAAAAGTCAAGACTGAAGGGAAACTTGTTCAGTTCAAGTTCACAGCTCAAGTTCATTCCCACTGACAAAAGAAAGAGGTTAGCTAACGTGGGATGAGAAAAGTGCATTGGCACCGTTTCTCATTCAAGGGAAAAGTGTTACTCCCCCCACCCCCACCCCATTATTGCTTCAGTGGCAACTTAACGTAATGAAGTCCAAAAGAAATATTAGGACTGTTTGTTCACCATGGTGTTCCTCCGTTAAACAACAGGAATTTGCATATGGCTTGCTCTGACAGCTGAATTTTAAGATATTACCCTCATATACTCTCAGTTCTTTACAGCTGAAAGAAATGTTACCATTTCAGAACTCTTTAAATGCACCAAATTCCCCTCAACAGAGTTGTCTTAGCGTAAGAACACAGCCGTGAAAAGATTAGAGATTGATGGACATGTTGTTCAAAATGAATACAACTCAGTAGCACCTGATGTTTTATTTGAGTGATCTATCAAGAGTGGTGTAAATGTTTATGGGGTAAATCACATGATCAGTGTCCTTACTTGCTCTGACTGTATGGTATCAAACCAAATATTTATTTTTGCTTCTGAAGTAGCTCTCAATGCAGTTACATAAATAAATCGTGTTTTTGTGTGTGGCCTTGTAATGGGCAGCAGTGAATTTGAATATCTTCATATATACCAAGACTGATTGTTATACCAAGACAGTTGCGTCTTATCTGCTTTTTAAACAGGATTATTTTGCAGACCACAACAGGAAAGTTCACAGAGACACAATGCAAAGCTACACGTTGCTGTATGCAACGGAGAACAACACACACACTGTCCTCTCCTTTAGTCGGGACCTCCAAACTTGTGATGACAATGATAAAACAATCACGGTGGGTGCAATCTTCATGCTATGAATTGGCTGTTAGGCACAGAGTCTTAGGCACAGGAAGTATTGGCATATATTTTTCTATATGTATATAGCCATGCTCTTTAATCGGCAATTATAAATGGTCCAGCTGAAAATGCTACCTGCTATTTCATCATAATGGATATGCTGGGTGAATGTTTGGATGCTCTTAAAACTACACAGTTTGGAAACAGGTGCAATGTACATTTCTTTCGTGCAAGAAGAGATAACAAAGACCTGTCGCCACCTCAAAGATCAATGTATGAGAGTCTTGATCATTTCAAGTGTCGCTCTCAAGGTTTCCGCCTTCTGATTGCTCAGATAGAGGCACTGGGGTCTTTGGCCCGGTAGTGGGAAAATCAGCTTCATGACAATGCCTATTGTAAAAAGCACTGCATGTATAATATCAATGTCTTATTCCCTGTAAACTGTTTTAGGAAAGCACAGTGAAAGTTATATGGGCTTACCACTCTGAAGATGTTGGGCCTTCAGGACCAGCTTATCATGGTGTTTACAGAGGGAGAAAGAGTCTGCGTTTGCTAAACCCAGGCACCAGCACTAGCGTTCCCCAGGGGACAGCTTATTTCGACCTGCAAAACCGTAACGTAAGTGGTCTGGCTTGAGCAGAGTAACTCATCTAAGAACCTGTTACACTGGTAATTATTAAGGTATCAAAATAAGTAAATTAATGTGCTTTCAGGGCACCCAACTGGCTTGTGTGTCACAAAGAGAAAGTTGTCAGTGTGGGTTGGGGGGTCTGTTAGACCGAGTACTCGCACGCTCTCATTCTCTACCGTGTCCAAGCACTTGCCCAGTTGCATGAAAATCCAAGAAAATAAGCTCAGGCTCCACACTCGTTTTGTCCCCTTGTTAATTCACAAGTGAAAAGAAGCACACATGTGCTAGGTCTTCACTCTCCTTGAGTGATGCACACTCCATGCAAATAAAGCCAAAAAGAAAAAGTCTATGCCGTGATCTGTCTGCTCTCTTCTTCATACCCATGGTCTACTTGCACAATCAGCATATATCTTTAGAGGTTTGTGTGCAAAATTTACACCAATTGAATCTTTTGCATACCACACAGTGTCATGTGGTCAACATGTTTCCACCTGATGCAGCATCTTCTTTCCAGGTGTAATGGGGGAAGAGTAGATTAAAATATAGATTGTTTGTGACACTGGCATTTTTTAAGACAAATTATTTTCAAAATAAGGAGCTGTTCACAGGAAAGATGAGGTATGATGATAAGTGCATAAGCCTGTGTCGAGAAAATGTGAGAGCTGCAACTGGCCCACATTAGTGTTTGACCAACTGTTTTACGACCATGGCACTCACTGACAGTGCTAATGATATACAGTTTGGTGGAAAGTAGTTGATGTATCAACAAATCAAAGGCATGGTGGCTTCATGGTGAACAATGAAAATAGCTGCATTTAAGGTGTGCCGGCAAAACAATATATATATACACACACACACACACACACACACACATATATATATATATATATATGTGTGTGTGTGTGTGTGTGTGTGTGTGTGTGTATATACATATGTATATATGTGTATATATATATATATATATATATATATATATATATATATATATATATGTTTCAGAGACTCAAACCAGTTTTCTATAGAAATTTTGCAAACAAGCTGGTACTTTCTTTTGACATTGGAAGTGTCCATAAATATGGAAATCTTTTTTTTTGGACAGTTCATGATATTATTCTATTATGTCAATAACAGAAACAGTTTGTTTGAGGTGAGTTTTAGTTTTCTTCCTCCCCATTTTCTCCCAAGACAGGTTCCAGTGCCTCAAAAGGACACAACTTACTGGTGTCAATTGTTTAAAATCCCACAAGTGAGGAAGAAACACCATGTCATAAGAGTGAGTAGTCATGTTATTTTCATTCATTCAGCTGTTGATTCATATAGTAGGTTGATCGAACTAGGTTGAAAATCCAACATTTACCCACCTAAATCCGTTTATATGTATATTACATTACAAAGCTGTGATGAAACAGTAGGCAATATATTTGAATTTGCTTTGTAGAAATAGCTACTAAGTTGCTACAATGAAAACACACTTTACACCTGTATAACCATGTATACATGTATACACATTATGAGGTTTCACATTTAATGACAGAGTAGTAAGATTTAAGCTTACTTCAGGTCATATTTCAAAGCAGGGAAGAACAATCATAAAGTTAGACTGCATGTTTATTTTACTATTATTCAGTGGTGCAATCTGTTGGTGACTGATTTATGCATTTTCATGTATCTGTTCTCCCCCGTGATTACTGACGTCTCTGATGTGTGTCAGCCATATCTGTACTCCCTGTATTTTTACATTCACCTACTGTTGTTTTGGGGGGGTGAATATTACTATTTTAGGTTAGACACGTTATTCAAATCCTGTAACCAACTCACAATTAAATAGGATTCCGCAAACACAAAACCTTTGAAAGATGCTCACAGGGATTTTACGTGGTAGGACCCTCAAATTAATATCAAAAGACTCCAACCGGGACTTTATAGGCTTTATAACAGCCCCCCCACCGCCTGCAATTTTTGTGAGGGTGGCAGGGGAACATGTCAGAATGAGTCACTCTGCCAAGTTTGCACTCCAGAGTTGAACTGAAAAACAGTTAATCTCCATCTCACCATACCACAGTACAGTAGAACACAGACAACATGCTTCCTGATTGCCATGGTTTCCTATTCATCTGACCTCGGAATGGTGGACGATGGGTCAGATTGCTCGCAGCGCACAAAGACTCTCCAGTTTAGACTGCTTATTAGGGTAGTGACAGAAATGCTAGCATGGCCTCTTCTTTCTCATAGCACACAGCAATCTGTGGTGCTGTGGCAGAGCTCTGGTCAGTGTCCCCAGTTAGGTCACCATGGTGCTATTGCAAGGTCTGAATATGCTTCTGTGTGCTTTCACTTCATTTTTGAATGGAACAGATGTGTAATGCTTTGGTCTGGAAAGTCCCACAGTAGTTTTTGTCAATGTCTAATTTTGGTTTATATCATAATCCTAAAATAAATAGCCTTGGGTGGAAATAGAATGATGACCTACGCTATGAGTGAAATAATTTCGCAAATATTGGAGTGGATGAGAGAGAGAGAGAAAGAGGTATAATAAGCATGAAAAATTATCCTGTTTCTCAAATTAGAATGCCATGTTCAATCACTGATTTCATTTCATTATGACAGTTACTGAGTTGTTCATTATCAGCCACTGTGGTGGGGACTCAATCCACAACCAGACCTAATGTTGAGAATTTGTCTTAAAGCCATGTCCCTGTATACATAATTTGTGACATACAATGAATTTATTTAATCCTAATCCTAACATGTAGCTCTGTTGGTTTTCCTGCAGATTTATTTTATCAAAATCTGTCCCACTGTCCTCCAGGTGTATTTTTCCGACCTTCCAAATTCATTACCTAATGTTGCAGTGGACTTTCCCATCTACACAAGCCAGAATAAGAATCACATAAAGGAATGTTTAAATATTTATCCACCATGTCTCTGTCTCCGTTTCCTGCTGTTTTTAAAGGAGAGGCCTCTCTGTGTGAGGTCACAGTGCACCCAGTAGGAGAGGAGTTTTATTTAGGATTTCAGTTTGAACAGAAACACCAGCTGCGGATGGAAGAAACAACTAAAAATCCCTTATTTCTGATTCCAGAGCTCACTGGGCTTCAGTAACCTTGATGCTCCCCCTCAATAACTATAGCTTCCTGAGGGGCTAAAAGAGAATAAAGAGTTTTTCATGGTAAAATAGCCTTCATAATAAAGTGCCAGTCATACTTTATGTGGTGTGTGTGTGTGTGTGGTGTGTGTGTGTGTGTAGGTGTGTGTCCCTCATAATTGTATATTTTTGTGGTAACTCCAGTAGTGTGCACGGTAAGTACTGCACCAATGCATTTATTGCACTTTAACAGTTATTGCAGTACATAAGTGTGTTATTAGGTTTGTTTAAGCACCTTGGACTACAGTGCAACATTCTACACTTACACAGAAGTTAAACTCTCCCCACACAGGCAGTATTTATATATACAGACAGCAATCAGTGGAAACCTAACGCTTTATATAACAGGTTTTGCACATGACTGTACACTCTTTTTCATCTGTGGTAAGTTAATGTCATGATGGTTTGGTTGTGGTATGTTTTATTTTGTGATAATCTTGTTTTGTTTTTTGCTGTTCATGGAGAGTTTTGGTTCACAGTCTCGATTTCCCTCCTGTCTCTTCTCTGGGCTGTGGTTTCAGATTGAGCCATTGGTTCAGAGGGGCCATGAGAGCTTGGTTCATCACATTCTGCTGTATCAGTGTGACAGCTCCCTGAATGAGAGTGACCTCAACCTGGGGCATGAGTGCTACCACCCGAACATGCCCAATTCCTTCATTACCTGTGAAACAGTCGTCTTCGCCTGGGCCATCGGAGGGGAGGTGTGTTACTAATATGAAATAATGTTATACATTCGCTCACGATTTCTGAATAAATCAGATTAAGAGGAAACATCTATATTATTGGAGAAAAACTGAAGTAACAAGTATTTTATTTATTTTTTCATTTATCTCATTTTTTTGCAGAATTTTTTTTTTTAAGTTCATGTTATTTGAATTAAATCTATAACAAATAGCATCCACTGCTACCCAACCAAAGCTCCGCAGGCAGGGACAACATGTGACTTGACTACCAGTCGCCTCTGAACACTTTTCCCTCAGTTACTGTTAATCTCAGTTACTGAAAAGCACATTGCCTTTGGAATATGTCTTTTGTAATCCAGCCCCGAATTGATAGATATTTTTCTTGCAGGGATTCACCTACCCTCCACATGTGGGTCTGTCTATAGGAACTGCAATTGACCCTGTCTATGTTTTAATGGAGGTCCACTATGACAACCCATTTCTTCAGAAAGGTATGTCATGCCACCAACTACGTTAACTCGAACTACGGTTTATCCAAGAAAACACACTGGTGCCCCAGATCAAAAAATACAGTCCAAAAGTTTAAAAATTTAGGTAAAAAATACAGCACCTACTTCAGGGTAGACATTTTCTTGGTTTAAAGACTAAAATGTGGAGTTGCTTTGATTATTGCATATACTGAATATAAACCATATGGTGTCCCTCCCGTTATGAGGAATTTCAAGTGTGTCAACAGTAACATCTATATCAGTGAATTAGTTTACCTTTGAACACAACCACAGTGTCATGCGTGTCCATACAGGTATGATACAGGCAGAAAAGTTGGCAGCCTAGATTGACCTAATTACATATAATAACCCTTTCATAATTCACCATAATTAACCCTTTCATAATTCACCTGTATTCACCATCTGTATATGTGTACCACATCATTGATAATTCACTTATACTCTTTCTTTCTTTCAATCCAAATTCACCTTTCACACTTGGAAAAAATAAAATAATAAAGCAAGTTCCTGCTCATCTCACACACTATCAAAGTAAGCCTTAATATGTCATACGCACATACACAGGAAAATGAATTAGCCAAAATGAATTAACCCAAATTGACCATAAACTCATAGATGAACTCAGTTCTAATTTAAATCAGCCCCAGTTCAATTTCTTCTATCTAAGTCAGTTTGTATTCACCATGCCTACATATATCGCCTTTGGTCTTTCCTTCCATCCTCAGGAGTGCTGGACAGTTCTGGGCTTCGTCTGTTTTACACAACAACGTTGAGGCGTTACGACGCTGGAGTCATTGAGACGGGAGTCTGGGTCAGTCTATACCACATGCTTCCCCCAGGGATGGATGAGTACGTGACAGAGGGACACTGTACCCGAGAGTGCCTGCAGGAGGTATATTTCTTTCTTAAATATTTAAAATAATATTAATACTTGCTTTTGGTATGTCACTTACTAATCGATTTATTGTAACCACTCTGCTGGTTCAGTGATTAATTCAAAGCAAAGTGCCACCGAACTTCTGTTGGGTTTCGCATTGAGAGCTCTACGAGAGAACCAGCCGATATTAAAAACAAAATTTGCAAATGTTTTGAGTATTACAAATTATCTGGACTGTGCAGTAATGTCACATCTCAGTAAATTTACAGAGCTGTTTCAGTGACAGTCTGCATCCGTCTCATGTTTTGTGTCGTTAGTCTTTGGATAGTGAGATGCCAGAAGGGATCCAGGTGTTTGCAGTTCTGCTGCATGCCCATCTGGCAGGCCGAGCCATCAGAACCAGGCATTTTCGGGACCAAAAGGAGCTGGCACCCTTGGCATATGATGATGAGTTTGACTTCAACTTCCAGGAGTTTCAGCCCCTTAGAGAGGAGAGACTGCTGCTGCCGGTTTGGTTCATCACTTTCGACAGTTACAAATCAGTCCATTTATTTATTGTAGTTTTTGGGGGTTTTTTAGGATTATCTTTGAAGGTAATAAACACTGTTTTTCCCAGTGGCAGGGACCATACAGCACAATACTCTCATACTGCATGTGAACAGCAGGCAGACTCTCTCATTGTCGTTGTACTGATGTTACTGTAGTTCAGCTGACATGCCACAACATGTTACTGCTTTTTGTTTGGTATTAATTTTCTTCAAACAGTTCCTCTGCTCACAGTTTACAGTTCTCATTAAACCGTGCATTTAAACAAAACATTTTTTTGTATCCCTCACTCTCAGTCAGTTTTTACTCAGTATTGCTTAGTAAATATTTGATTTTCTACTTTGAGAAGTGTATGCTTTGTTGAATCTAACCTTCATGTTTTCCTCTTTCTTCTTCACAGGGAGACAATTTAATCACAGAGTGCAAATACAACACAAAAAGCAGAACAAATATGACTTGGGTAAGACATACTCCAATCTACCTCCTTGAATGTCTCGACCATTCATTCTACAAGATCACAACAACAGTCTGTGAAGAACAAGGCTTACTCATGTGAACATGTAGTCGTTTTGCATTGATGAATATATTAACTGTATCTAAAGGACGAATAATCCACAGCAGTGTTTGTTAGGGGGAGCATGGGCCAACTAGCTTGCTTAGTTGGTACTTTCAGACCTATGTGTTAAAGGTTTCCTGTTCCTGGCTGAACAGTATGTCTGCAAACAGTGCCTCAGGACTACAGATGGATCCAGCACAGAGAGCTATGTGGAGCTGCTGGCAGCTTTTCAAACAGAGACATCAAACAAGCAAATTACTGACAACTCGAGCCATAAAAACTCAGCAGCTTCTCCACTGGAAAGACTCCACTTCTCATAAACGGCAGCGCCAAATCGCTGGCATTTTGGAGTCTCATTAGACAGAAATTCATATTAAAATGTGTTTCAAGGAAATAATTTAATAAATTGTGGCTCAGTGGTTGCAGTTTCAACTCTGTCCAGATTGAGGCGTGAATTGGCATACACACCATATGCAGTTGAAAAGCTCATTCCATTGTGACTTTTTTGGATTTTACTGACATTAAAGTTTCTATATTAAGTGAATTTTGACAATTCCCTTAGTGCACTCCTTGCAGTATTATTAGAATTACTTCTTTAAAGTGATTTTTGGTGGTAACACAACACTGACTCCCCTTCTAAAATCTCAGAAGAGCCAGTGTGGATAATTCAATCATGAATGTAATTTTTAAAAACCAAGACTGATATACTCACAAAACACTTTCTCTGGGTCTGTTTTTATTCATAGCTTTGTGTGTGTGTGTGTGTGTGTGTGTGTGTGTGCGCGCATGCATGCATTTGAGATATAATTATATTTTCTTTTTTTTCTTTTTCAGGGTGGTTTGAGTACACGAGACGAGATGTGTTTGTCCTATCTTCTTTACTACCCCAGAGTCAACCTAGCCAGGTGTGAGAGTCTGCCAGACATCAGTGGTCAACTCAAGTTCATTGGAGTCAAGGAGATACAGGTGCCCGTTGTGTAAGTCTGTCAGTATGCATTACAGTCGGGTAGAGAGCATACACTTTACACTACCACTGCCATTACCAATCAGCAGTGTATTCTACCATTTTCATTCAGGACTAAGCATTCAAAGTGTTCCAGGCTATGTTATCATTACCACAGATCAGTGGACATTATTTGTTTAAGGAGCCATACAAAGTTAAAGGTGCAAGTTAAAAATGTTCAAAGTTAAAAATGCTCAGTAAAAAATATCTAGTAAAAAATACACAAAATATGCCCCTGATTTGAGAGGGAGGGCAGACTGGAAATTGTGGTGAGAATATGATACTCCCACAGAGTTACTAGGAGATGACATTTTTTGAAGGTGGGGGAAAGATTGTGGAAAATCTGGTTTGGTGGTCACTATAGTTATTGTTTTTCCAGACAAATAAGAAATGCAAGAGCCTCAGCACTCATCTAAATGAACTGAGGAAAACAAAGAAGTACTTTCAAATCCTAAATTTCTGGTTTGACGTGTACAGCACCACCAAGTGGCCAAATTATTTTATGCTTCAGTGCAACCTTAAAAAAAAAATAGTGAGAAAGAGAGAAAGAGAGTGACAGGCAATTAGAATCATTGAATGAAAATGGCTGAATTCTCCACAAATATACATTATCAGTCAGCTTTTCCCTTGTGTCTGTTGTGGCCAGGGTTTAAAAATCTACATACTCTAAACCTCATTTCATCACTCAATATCATCTGGTCCTCAGAGAGACATAAATGAGTAAGTGCAGTACGTTGGAAATGATACACAGAATGTCTCTGCTTTTAAGTCTTGCTGTCTGGTTTAATAGAAGAGAGTCTAGATCAGAAGGTTTTACTCACAGTCTGCATATTGTTTGTCCTCATTAAATGAATCACTGAAGCATCTGGTTTCGCTCTTGTAAACTCTATTTGTGCCTCACAACTCATAAAAAACACCAGTTCCCAAAGAGGGGTCTGGCCCAAAAGAAAAAAAAAAGAAAAACAGACCGAAAAACTTGAATCCATGACTGTGTTTCTCTGTTTTATTCTAAATATGACAACAAATCATCAAAGCCATTTTTGTTTCAGCTAAATGCATGTGGATGGGACAAGTCCATGACCTTGGCCACAGCCATGAAATGTGCCACGGGCTTGTTTTTGTTTTTGATTTGATTTGTTTTGTTTTAAAAAAGGTCATCTAATGGTTTTATAAACCATCTTGTACCATGTTTGTCTTTGCAAACAAGTCACAAATCTATAAGCACCCGAGTCTGACAGAGTTAATATTAAAGCAGTACTTTAGTACAATATTTCATTTTCCAGATAATTCACTATTTGACATTACAGCTATTGTGTATAACGCAAGTATTGTTTACAACGTATGTACACGATTTTGTAGCTACAACCATGGTCAAACTATAATTTCTCAATCTTATACAAAGAAATAATTAAATCCTGCAAATGGTGCCCACAAGTAGGCCATAGTTCAGCACTAAAGCTGTCTAGGGACCGTACAAACCGATGTCCATTTGAGCTAATTGCAATGACTGGGCCCCATTTTCCTGTAGTGCTTTCACTTTTTTATGACATCATTGCCCCGCCCTTGCATGGGCCTCACTTGTCTGGGTGAAAGAACATGCACTGATGAAAGTTTGATTATTAGAACAATGAAAGTTCTGATGAACAGAGACCTTTTACTCCATTTTTTCATACTGTGACCATTTCTAGGAATGAAGGGAATTCGGAAAGGTCAGGGTTAAAGCAGTTATAAACAGCTCTAAATCCACATTGTCTCACACTTTCTCTCACAATCTTTCATGCTCTCTCTCTCTCTCTCTCTCTCCCTCTCCCTCTCTCTCTCACACACACACACACACCAACAAAACCCTCTATTGTCAAGTGGGCCGCCTGCCTCCAGCTTCTTTAATTAGGGAATGAACTACCCCCTTTCTCTTATTTTCCCTCCTAAAACGTGAGCTAAACAGCTTACCGCAAAGCAAGACAGGCACTTACATCACAGCTAATTAGCAAAAATGTAGCAAAAAAAAAATCTGTCCACACAGTCTCAAAACAGAAAAAAGTAGGTTTCAATTAATTTCATTTGTCACATGTTAGGCAACACATTTCATTTCAAAATACTCCCTCACAAATAAAAAGCCCAATCAAAAACTGTACTCACTGTATCTTTGTTTCCCTTGATAAGGACTTGGCCCTTTTTGATAAAGAGTCCCAAGAGGTATAGCAACCTCTCGTTCACTGAAGCAATGGACAAATTCAGGTGGACAAAGAAGAGGGGGAAAGCGTTTAACGAGGAGGTGCGGAAACTCTCTGTGAACGTACGCTGCTCTAAGTGGGGCCAGGATGAGTGGACGGTGAGTAACAGACAGAGAACAGGTGGGGATCAGGTGACAGGAGTTAGCCCCAGCTTTGTATTAACACCTGCCTGGTAATATAATTATTCAGGACAAAAGATGAATAAGCCACTCCTATGCTTGCTCAGAGTGAGGCCCCCCTCAGTCAGTCCCATGGGGTGTAGTATTTCAGAGCTGTTTATTCATTTAAATGCTGTATTTCAATTTGTAACCATTTTGATGAACTTAAACCTTTTTAGGACTTTGTAAACTTAAAAAAGAAATATGAATTGGCAAGTTTAAAGAATGCCTTTGTCATATGCGATAATGCATATCTCATGTTTTTTTTTCTCATTAGATTCAGGGTATGATGGTGTCTCCACCTGTTGTGAAGCCCTCAGCCAGGTCTCCAGTCATGGCTTGCATGAATGGCACAGGATCACAAGGCCTTGCCTCTTTTCTTCTTTGTTTATGTCTACTATTTGCCACCCGGATCAAATTTACCTTCTGATTCACACTCTGTCTCCATGACAACACTCACTGTTTAACTTTGGCTGATGGAAGAAAGACATCAAAGCCTGTGTGATGTCATAATTCCACAGAGACTCTCAATGGCTGGCCTTTGAAATGGCTGTCTTTTCTTTATTGAAATGGAAAATACCTATACTCTGTACAGTGAGTGTGAAAAAAACATTCAAGGGTCCATCCATTCACAGGGCAACAGGGCCTCTCACACTGAAAAAACAAAAGTCTACTGTATTGTAATTAGCCCTGGTTAACTAGATACAAAACTGAATGAATTTTCTTTAAACTGCTTGACAGAAATGATGTTATCAGCAGATGCTTTCCAACCCCAGAAAAAAAGCTAAAACTCATAGCAGATGAATTGCTTATCACCGCACTGTGGGTTAAACTTAATATATATATATATATATATATATCAGGAAGAGTCCTTATGTTATGGCATATTACTGTGGTTGTATTATAAGTGATTAAAAAAACAACTGAAAATAAACCACCAACGAATGTCCTTCAAATAGTGGGACATTTGGACCACACGTTTTGTCAAATTAGTAACTGGTACACCTATAGATGGTCCACCTATAAATAAATATACATTTCATATAATCATATTTTTGATATGCTTGGAGTCTATAAATGAATAAATGTTAATTTCCTCAACATTTATGACTTTACTGGTTTTTAAGTTGAAGGATATTTGGTTTAGTTATTTTGGTGTGGTTTAAACCAAATATCATAAGACAATTCTGTTGGGAAATTTGCAATCTTCCAGCTTTCCACCAGCTCTGACTGCCAGTTTACCTCAGGTTCTGATGGTATTCCACAAAACAAATATTCTAAATTCTAGAATTCCACACATAGTGAGGAATTAGTCCAGGTCTATTCCAACTCTGCATAATTATCCCATAACTCAGTTCATCATTATATAATACAATGGTTATATTTCCATTCTTTTTGTTAAAAGGTGATTGGGTTAATGGTGGGAGATTGTTTGAAACTGATTGTTTTAAATTGTGTGATTATCTGAGAACTGGTGGAAGATTTTACATAACTTGGTTGTCGCAGCCAGGAAGTCCCTGGTACAGGCAGGGACATATCTCCTAGCACCGAGAGGCCTATTTATTAAGACTTACCACGATTACCCTGACGGAGAGTGCCGTCGTTCCAGTGTTAGTTCAAAAAATGAATGGAAAAAGTGGGGACCTGTTTTCTCTCTTTCTCTCTCTCTCACTCCTGATGTTTTGAGACAAGGTGGAGGTGTGTGTCATGGATCAGTGAAAAGACAAGTAAGTTGTCCATTTTTCTTGTCTGTGGGAGGGTCTTTTTGCCAGAGGTGTCTCTTCAGAAATGCCAACTGGGTTACAGGGATATTGTGTTGAGGGAAGGAGGGCGTTCAATCAACGGAAAACTTCAATGAGAAAAATAAACATATGTAAATATTTCATTAAAACTGCTTTATGTATGTGTTTTGGTATGGTATGCTTTCCACTTGATCTTCTGAGAGGGTCGTAAATATCAAAAGTGTCCATGTGCTCAACTCAAAACTGTTTTTTAATGTGTTTCTTGAGGCCTAAGCCCCAGTTATTGGAATGTCATATGGATAACAGCAGTAAGGTTTAGTATATTCATACAACAGCTGTTTTAAGTTGGACTATCAGATTTAGTGTATTGTGCCTGGTTGTGGTGTTTTCGTAGGGTTTTTGTTTTGTTGTTTTTTTTCCTCGTATTAAGACACGAACAACAGCAGTCTTCTTTGAGCAGGCTACACTTGTTCCATCGCGTCAGAGAGTATATCATGAAAGAGCGCTTTAATCACAAGCATCTGCGTGACAGCTGAAACTGATGAAAACAATGTGAACAGGGCAAGGGATTAGCACGACATCACCGCTAACGTCCGTTCTCTCTCCCAAGCTCCGACCTAAACTGTGTTCTAAATAACTTTGGCGGATCATCGCGACCCTCTGAAAATACTGCAGGAAAACGAGAAAGTAAACAATGTCGAGACGCCCTATAAGGTCTCCGCCTAACCCCTACCGAGTCCGACAATTCCAAAATAACACGGAAAACTCCCGCATCGGCAAGGCTATGTTAGTAATTTTCCACAGCTCAGCGGAAACAGCATAAGATAATACACGTGGTTATGGAGTTCAATTAGAGTCAAATGTTCCAGTTAGCCCTGCAAGAATTCTTTTTGCTGAAGAATATTTTTAGTGACGAGTTTAGGCAAATAAAAGTTGCCCAATTAAGATTTACTATCAATACTTGGAAACATGTTGAATCGCATTCACTTGATTTTCTTTGTTTTTTTTTTGTTTGTTTTCCGTAGCACTACATGTGTTGGGGCAAAGTGAACCACTAAGCAAGTCACAGGCAAGTAAGAACAATTGGACTCAAAAGAAGGATTCATCTTTTCTTAGGCCAGTGGGCGTGATGTAATCAAATGTGATCATATAAATATCCATCCAAGTCAAATAATTGACAGAAAACTTGGGGTTTGATGTATTCCATTGGCTATGAGAGCTCAGTTACATCAAGCAAACATCAACACCCTTACAGCTGGAAACAATGAATGTTTACAGCTGCACACTTGCCTTTCACCAAGTTATGTCTTTACGCATCAGTTTGATAGATAAACACTGAGGTTATATAGACTGTATTCAACATTTAAGTACAGATGTATAATTGGTTGTTTATTTTTTTAACAAGGCTTTTGGATATCCTCTGTAAAAACTACAAAAGTAACATTAGTCCATCAGGCCTCATTATATCGCACGGTAGCTTATTAGTTAGTAATGATCATATTGTTAATTACAAATAGAAGTTAATCTAATGGTAAGACTAAGCTAGTGAATAATAATAATAATAATAATAATAATAATAATAATAATAGTAGTAGTAGTAGTAGTGGTAACAACAACAACAATAATAATAATAATAATAATAATAAGTTAAAACCCTAACGAGCTGAATGACTTTCCTGTTAGCTCTCAAAACTAGTTTTTGCAGTTTTGAGATGATCTGATCAAGTCCAGAATTGTCCTGCATTACAGCCTTAAAAGTAATAGAGATTAAAACAGTCAAAGTCAAAAACCACGAATGACAAATGCCATGCTTGCCTGATTTAAGTAAAGCTTCAGCTGCACAGGGCTTGTCTGATGAGACTGCAGTTCCATGTCTAACCAGCAGAGTGTAGTGTTCAACAAAGAGTACACACCTACTGCAAGCACATCCATTTGAAGCCTATGGGGCACATTGAGTTATCCTGTAGGCTTATATTGAAGTTATGACTGACTCATAAAATATATTACAGAGTGGCTGTGTTGTGGTGAATGAAGTGAAAAGAGACTAGGGACTGCATTATTCTGTATTCTATGGAGTCATTTCTGTCAAAAAACAAAATTACCTTGGCTGTTCTAATGGTATAACAAAGCATTCATTAAGTTGGAGTATATAAATTAAGACTGATTACACATCACCAGACTGTTTTCTTCATTTGTAGCTAATGGTTTCGTGCATGATCAAATCCTGGTTTGATTTGGTTTCCTCATAATGGCCATCAGGCTGGGTTGAATATAAGATTGAGCAGTAGTGTGTGTGTCAATGTGTGTCAGTGTGTGTGTGTGTGTGTGTGTGTGTGCGCGCGCGCGCACGCGCACTCATGCATGTGCTCATTGACCTTATTTAATTATGACACTCAATTCCAAACTAGCTTTTGTTGATTTCCAGTAAAAGCGCATTCAGCTGCCTCCATAATGGCATGGAGGTTGAATTTTTTGGTTTTCCCTAAGTCTGTTGATTTACATCACTAATGAGACAGCAATTTCTTAATGTAGTCTTTTTTTTGTTTGTTTATGGGTTTTTTTGTTTTTTTTAATACACACACACACATTCATACACAACACACACTCAGACAAAAGTTCCAGACTGACAACAGTTCACATGTAATTTTATGGGTGACATTGTGTGACTTGTCAACTCTGACTCAACAGTGTGCAGTTTCCCATGTCTAAGCGAGGAAGTACCCTCTGAGACAGAGAGTGAGTGAATGAGAAAGAGAGTTCAGCTGAGACGCGAAGGGAAGTCTGTGTAAGACGTAGACCTTGGTTGTCACTCCTTTGTGAATGTGTGTGAGTGTGTAACAGAAGTCTGGCCAGAGTGCAGGGGATGACCTTCTCCTGTCCTGAATCTTCGCCAAAGGCAGACACACTGTCAACAGTCAGTCGAGTATGAGTCCTGTGTCAACACACTATCTCTCTCTCTCTCTCTCTCTCTCTCTCTCTTTGTCTCTCTCAGAGCGGGACTGTTTGGCCCAAGAGTGCCCATAACCCCTACCAATCAGATTGACTTAGGCTATTTACTTACATTTGGAACAAAGTGGAAGAAAGAGCAGCCTGTTATTGTTTTTATAGTCATCCTATGAAAACAGCAAAGCCATTCCAAACTCCAACTGAGTTATTTATGGAATTCAGCTCTGATAACGATTCTGGAACAATAAGGTCTGTTGCCTTGTGATATCGAGCCAGAGATCACATCTGCCTTACTGCACAGAAGAAAGGGAAAAAAAGTCCACCCTCCTCTTATCGAAGTGGACTCCAAATTAATATTATGAGAAACTCATGCTTGAAGTTTTAGAGCTTAAAATATAACTGGAGCCCTGAGAAAAAACATACACATCACCAGACTGTTTTCTTCATTTGTAGCTAATGGTTTCGTACATGATCAAATCCTGGTTTGATTCTTGGTTTCCTCATAATGGCCATCAGGCTCGGTTGAATATAAGATGGAGCAGTAGTGTGTGTGTCAATGTGTGTCAGAGTGTGTGTGTGCGTGTGCGTGCGCACACACAGTCATGCATGTGCTCATTGACCTTATTTAATTATGACACTCAATTCCAAACTAAAACATTCACTTTTGTTGATTTCCAGTAAAAGCACATTCAGCTGCCTCCATAATGGCATGGAGGTTGAATTTTTAAGACTGAAATGACTCTGGAGTGTCAATTTGCATCTCTGTCAAGTAACATCCTATAACTCTTTATCTAGAAGCAGCTGAACTTAATTTGGAAGCTTCCAGCACATGGTGGGAGACACTAACCATCTAAGCTATTCTTACATTTTAAAAAAATTATTTGAAGGAAAAAGTGGAGTATCAGGGAGAGCCAGATTGCATCTCACTTCATGGTTTTTTCATTCAATTTGAACTAAACTTTTATCTTTGTTTTCAGTCAAACGAGTAGGCCTTAGCCAGATGTCTCAGGACTGTTCTACCAGTAATATTTTTAGTGCAAGCCTGACCCATGGGAAATATGTCTCTTTATTGACCTTTTCGTGAGGGAAAGGAAATAGCAGCAAACCAAAAAAACTACAGCCGCTGTTCTGAAATGTACATTCCTGCTGTAGCCATTAAAACAACTCCAACTTCCAATATTCATAGCCGCAACGGACAGGGGGTGGAGACAGAGAGAGAGAGAGAGAGAGAGAGAGCCTTGCACAACACATTCCAACAAATTTCATCAAAACGTCCACGGAATGCAAACTTTACTTTGGAGCTGACATGTTGTCCATTTTTGCAGGAGATCCATGTAGGCAGGAATTCTGTATTTGCCCAGATAGTGTATTCTGCTCTGAGTGCCCTGAAGGGGAATGTTTGAAAAGTGCAGTAAATAAAGATGAAACACCAACCCCACCCCCCACCCCTGCCACCGCACACCCTGCGAGGAGGATCATAACAACCTTTTTTCTAAAGACAGACAGACCTCCAGGATAAATATTGATGTTTTTCAAAATCACCTGGAGATGTATAGGCCCAGAGCCAAGCATTTCCATATTTCCATATTTCTTGGACTTCCTCTGGCACTTTTGAAGCCGTTTGGTCCACCAATGGGGTGGACCAATGCTCTCATGGGTTTGTATTTTGATGCTAATGTATTTGTTCTTCATTGATGGAACAGGCTGAAAAGCAGGTGGGGGGGGGGGGGGGGGGGGGCCTCTCTCTCCTCCTCCTGGGGGATGAGGCGCTGTTAATGAGACCACCATGTGCACTCAGTCTGCCTGTACAAACCACTGTGACATGGACAAATAAAGAAAGGATGGGTGACAAGAGAAAGAAAGACAGACAGAGAGGATGGATTGGGTGCAGGACATTGTTGCACTATTGCATTCTTCAAAAGGCTTTGTGTGTAGACATGAGCAATTCACATTCTGTATGATATTAATGAGTATAGTGGAAATTGGTTAAGTCATTGATATACAATACCCGAGATACAGTAACTGAACGAATTGTAAGAATGACTGGTCTTATTATAAGTAATTATGTTTGTGATGTTCTGTTCAAAAAACACTTGGGATAATCATGGCCAAAAGAGCAGGAAAATTCACACAAAAGCATAGCTGATATCTGTGTGTTAAGTGTGTAATATCTGGTGCTCTTGCAATTTTTTAAAGATTTATTTAAGGTTGTAAGATTTATTCCAAAAGTTTCTCATTTTTCAGTCCCTGTAGAGTCCAGCATTTGAACTTGCTCACAGTTGTAAGACATTCTCTCAGTGTTGACAGGGAAGAGGTTAAGTCGTTTTGGTGTTTTGCTATGTCTAGTCAGAGCATAAACAAAACATGTACATGTACAAAAACAAAGAATGTCCACCAGTCCCATTAACCTAGTTGAGATGTTGCAACTTTGTCAGTAGAATCGAACTCTCGTATGGTCAACATTCTGCTCTTGCCTGTGAAGAATCTGAGTAATGTGATATGCAAGTGTTAGTGATGCACAGAGCTCAGGGCAAACAGCTGATTACGTTGTGTCCTGTCACAGTCTGTAACAGCACCTATAACTTTTTCATCCACCCACTCCCACCTCAGACACACACACACACACGCACAAACACACACAAACACCATCCAATTTTTTTGCTTCTTTTAACTCTTTCTCATATTCTCTGTCTCTTTCCCTCTGTTTTTTCTATATGTCACTTCATCTGTCTTTCTCTCTGTTTATTCTCCCTGCGTCTATCTCTCTCTCTCTCTCTCTCTCTCTCTCTCTCTCTCTCTCTCTCTCTCTCTCTCTGTCTTTGTGTCTTTCTGTCTTTCATTTTTGTTGCTAACATCAGTTTTGTACCAGTGATCACCATAGTAGTTGTTACATTGTCCATCCTTCCCTCTCTAAACCTCAAATTTGCAATACACCTAAAATAATTTTTCGACTAACACGCATATTGTATGCATTTTGGACAAACAAAATGTCACAACATTTGCCAAGACAGGAAAACACATGAAGAGAAAAATAGAAAGTGCGATTCAAAACAAGAAAAGAGGGTTGCAGGCCTAAACACACCATTTCACTCTCTCTAGTGTGCGAGAGATCAAAGTTGCCAAATAAAACTGAATAAACCATTACCAGTTCCCTGCAAGGCCATGGCTCGTTACCCTGACGACAGACATTGTTTGTTGTTGAAATTGTGCAGTACAGTAAAGAGGAAAAAACATGGAAGGGATTAAGTCACCCTGTTCAGCTCTTCCACAAAAACCTCTCCGCACCAACCTCAGTACACTGGTATTCTATGCTCTTCAGATAAACAGGGCTAGCGCAACTAATAATATTCAACAATATTTCCAGAGACATCTCATGCCAACCCACTGTAAGTTACTGCTTTCATAATAGCATAATTTTTCCCTCTAAAAAGTTTACCATGGAATGAAGCCATGGTATGTGACCTGGCCCCACCACTGTATAGTACATCCTGTCCATACAAACGTAGGCTTCTTTCTCTGTCCATGTTTTAGGTCAAAATAAATATTGCTAAACTTTCAAAAACCCATGTACAGTATGTCTTGGTTTTTTTGCTCTGAGGGGTGGTGGGGTGTGGGTACGGGTGTTTTGGGGCGGGAGGGGTTGAGATTAAGTAGCAGACAGAGGCAAGGACGTCTCACAGACATGCCAGACAGACAAAGAAAGAAGTAGAGTGTGAGAAAAAAAAAGAGAGAAAGGAAAAAAAAAACATGCTCATATCCGTAACACCTAGATGAGGGCAAACACCTTTTCATTCAGCTGTCAGAACAACACCCACGATGTGCCATTGCCCACCCCAGCCCCCACCCCCCTCACGGGACATACCGCGTTTACTCACACTACCCTGCTACTTTCGTCATATGACACTTCGCTCAGGTACGCAGACAAACCCCTGTTTCCGCTGGACTGCATGTGCGTGCATTTGTGTGTTCTTTTCCACTGGAAAGAGCTTAGGAGACCTCGAGGACGTGCGTATGTGTGTGTGTATTCACGGAAGTGAGGATGTTCCTCGTGTAAAAATGCCCCTTGCTCCAAATTTGTCAAGTTTGTGTCTCGACATTTGGAAAACGCTGTCTCTACCCTCTTGCCACTCTGTGTAGCTTACATCTCAGCTTTGTCAGTTCACACCCACATCTGTTTATTCTCCCGAACGCCGCTTCTTTGCTCAAACCAGTTTGAACCGACCCTACAGTGGACACATCACCTCAGCATCAAAAGATATTTTTAATAAAGTGGTCAAAAGCAGTTGCACAAACATTCTAAAGTAGCTTAGGAAAACAGCTTGCTGGCCAGAGCAGGAGAGAGAGGCCCTCTTATGTTGTGAGGAATGCATGCAAGGCCTTCTCTTCACATAGTACAGAACATAGGAGCTCTTTGTCACCTCCCGCCAGCTCCACCATACGGTAGACCTCTCTGGAATCCGGGCCTGTTTTTTTCTGCAGAACGGACAACTTGTTTATTTTTCTTTAAATTTTTCAAAAGTCTGTGTGTGTGTGTGTGTGTGTGTGTGTGTGTGTGTGTGTGTGTGTGTGTGTGTGTGTGTGTGTGTGTGCATGTGCGTGTGTGTGTGCATGTGTGTGTGTGTGCATGTGTGTGTGACCATGTGCGTTACAGAATGTACCCAGTCACATGTACCTGTGAAGTAAAAATAGATTCAAGTTTAATCAACTTCCTCAAATAAATCTTAAGATGTTTGCCTTTTTTATTTTGAATACCAGTTAAGCTATATTGGAAGGGATGAAAGGTGATGAAGAGGAGTTCCTTTTCTGTCACGAACTGGTTTAAAAACCAGACCTTACACTTATAGAGCAATAGAATATATACTCACAGAGATTTATTTTAACTTACCTGAGGTAAAAGTGGAGTCCACACTCATGGCAATGGAATGGGGGTGGGGGGAGAGAAATCTCCTTTCTGGTCAATCACTAATCACTTTGTGATGGGAAGTAGCAAATGAAACATGTGGAATGTTTTCCTTTGGTGCATAAACAATGATGCTACTTAATATTTGGGGGGGGGGGGGGGTTGCAGACTTTTGCCCACCAGGACTTATACTAATGCTTGAATTTCTTCATTATTTATGTGCACGTAACTGGAACAACGTAAATCTTGAACACGCGAAAACGATTACCAGCTCCTGACTGCCCTAATACGGATCATTCCCGGATGGCTAGGGCATTAACCAGCTCCTGCAAAAAACAAGAAAAAAAGAGAAAAAGAAATGGTAAACACTTTTTTAACAACAGTACCAGAAATCTTTAACCCCAAATGGAAGACTGAACATGATACACAAGGATGTGATTTTTGTACATCACATGACGAAGACTGAGAGAGCGAGAGAGAGAGAGAGAAAGAGAGAGAGAGAGAAAGAAAGAAAGAAAGAAAGAAAGCAAAAGAGGGAGAGGGAGAGCAAGAGAGAGAACTACGTTTCTGGACAGAATTAAAAGGGGAACCACATGCATCGCATTATGATGGTTCAAACTAATGCACACACTTTGTGTGTGTGTGTGTGTGTGTGTGTTCATGCTTGCCAGTCTGGCTTCTGTAAAATCCTGCATATAATTTCTTTCTTTCTTTTTTTTATTTATTTTTTTTCTTTTTTAATTGTTTTAACCCTTTGGCTGAGCAGGGTTTGCTTGGGGGCCAGGAGACATGATTTAACAACACTGTAAGACACAGGACGGACAGTCACATGAACACACTGCCTGTTCTGGCTCCGTGCTTATGATAAACAAACCTGCCATGACATTCCAGTATTGTTAAGCTCATCCTTGGCGAGCCATTTGACAGACATTAACAATGACCTCATCCCCAGTCAGGCAAAGCGATGAGAGGATGCTGTAGACTGTTTAGATTAGCACTCACAGATTATAACACAGAGCTAATGGTTGGCAGAGGGACACAGTGATCTGTGAACAGGGAATGCGACGCTTGTCTCCCACACTGAGGCAACGTCTTACTCAGCTGGCTAACCTCTTAAACTCAATATGCTGAGATGCAGCATTTGGCCCCATGATATTGCTCTGTATTTCTCCAAACTAGCGATAGCATCTTGGGCTACAGAGCTGAGTTAAAATTTTGCCACTTCATCACAGAAACCACTTTGGGGCGATGCTAGTTCCCCTCCAGCAGCAGTGACAACATGTCCTCCATGGGGACAAAATCATCTTTTAAAGGTTGTTTTTCTGCTTTTGGTCCATCAGGAGTGACCTGAAGTAAACCAGCCACTCAGGGCAGCAGTAAATCCCACTAAGTAACGTTGGAATGTCCAATGGAGAAGATTCTATTGACCTCGTGCAAACACCGCTGAGCTTCGTTGCCATACTCCGGGAGCGATGTTGAACCACCCCCCTCTTGTGCTAACACCACTCTCTCTTTTTCTCATTGGGTTTTTTGTCATTTTCTTTCCATCTAAACTGCAGAAGAGTGTGAGGAAACATGTGTGTGTGTGTGTGTGTGTGTGTCTGTGTCTGTGTCTGTGTCTGTGTTGGGTGGGGGGGGGGGGCATTTGTCATGTTTGAAAACACATCTTCCAGCTCCAAGACCATTTGTTCTGCAAAGCCTTTTCGGTTGGGTTTGGGCCGGATCCGACAACATCGTCAGGGTCACTCTGACGGCCAAGCAGCTTGGTCATTTATCCTGCTACTCAACACTAGAGACTCAACATTAATGTTCAGTGCGCAAAACATGGGCGAATCTGGAGGCGTGCTCTTTCTCAGCCGTATTTGTTGACACAGACCTGTGTGGCTCTGTTCTTGTCTGCTGCTAAAAGAGAGTTCTATGACAGTCAGTAAAAACAGATAGCTTCCAGCCCAACACACATGTGCTCTGGTCCCCTAAAAAGTGGGAGTTAAAAACAAAAGAAAAAGATTTGAGAAACACTCTTTATGTCTTTGAGCGAGTCATACTCATACCTAAGTTTGTTATCCTCATGACATTCAAGTTTTTAAGGAGTTATCCAAAAGTCTGGCAATAGTATTGTTGCTCTCTCTCTCTCTCTATATATATACATGTCTACAGATTCTTCCCATTGCACAAAATTGTGTTTTAAACCAGATCTGCAGGATGCCATAATTCACTTTGAGGATGTGATGATCAGTTGTTGGCAATCAGTGGATACCTGGATTGGGTTGTTTGGTTGGAGTGACTAAATGATAGTTGGGTCTGATTATCCGCAGACAGTGTTTTTATGCTAACAGCGTGTGCTTTCACAGGACCGTGTGTTCTTCATACATTTTCTACCACCACTGCACTCAGACAAAATACCTTTTACCCATTTGTCTAAATGTCAGTAGCCAGTAGTCTAGTCAACCCTTTTTTACTGTGTCAGAAACTTTCTTTATTAGCTCCAGGTGCCTTAAACTTCACAAACCTCTCCAAAATATATGAGTGCGAGGTGGCCCTGCCTTTTCCTGCCTGATCCCAAAGCAATCAGATATAAATCAAAGAAACAGAGGCCGCAGCAGAAATAGAGAAAAGGGGTATTTCCCAGCATGCATCTGGGACCTTAATTTTAAGTTGTCCACCATTTTCTCCCAAACCACTGATATGGAGATGTCAGCAAAGTCTGACCTTTCTCGTCTTTGTAGCGCAGGGGAAAATGTCCTGTTTGCGGATTTTAGGGTCTGATTAAGGATAGAACCACCCACTGTGAAGAGAAGTCAAATTTCAAACAAGGACGGGGAGCCCCACACCAAATGACTCAAATTTTCCACTTCAGCCACTGTGTACTGGTGTCAGCAGAGTCATGCTCAGCAAATGGTGCATTAATCGCATTGCTGATTCCAACACCAATGCATACCACCAAAAGTTGTTATAAACTGCAATTCATGGAGGTGTGATTCAGTCAAACTACCCCTAAAGTTCCATTATAGATATGAAATGTTATGTTGTAATATGTTGTAATACTAATGCGGGGGGGGGGGGGGGGGGGGGGGGCGTTAAAACTATTTCAATGTGATGGATATCAACCTTTTTCTTATTTTTTTCTTAATCAGTTGGTTGAGCAGTGATAGTCATTAAATTTCCTAACTTCAATCTGGTCTTCAAATAGCTCTGCCAAATCTAAACTCCCATGATGTACATCAGGAATTATCATGGGCATATTTTTGAAAACACCTGCCACAGTACGTCATTCCAGGGTTAATGTAGAGTTTATAGATACTAAACAGTTACCAAGCACCAAGTCAATAACTTCATTGTCTCAAGAAAGTATCATAGTCAAAGATCAGGGTCACTTCCTCCAGGCTCCAGTCTGAACATAACCCACGCGATCTCATTATCGTGCCTTCCTCATTACATCATGGGAATCAGAATCTTCAGAATGTGACCCCCAGTCACCTTTTGAACCTCTGACACTATACAGAGTCGCTAATGCTCTGACTAAAACTGGGTTCCTGTTGTTGTGGGAAGGTCTTTTGTCTTTACAGCATGTCTTATGACGACCTGTCTCATGTCTAATGTGGTTTTCCAAGACCACTTTAGAGCTAACATCTGCAATGCCACCCACTTGTGTGTCCTTGTGTGTTTGTGCAGAGACGAGAGAAGTTTATCATAAAGGGGGCTTTTAACGTGCACCGCAATCGTGTGTGGCTACGCAACGCACTCAACCACTTTGTCTTATTGTGAGTGCGTTCCTTAGTTACCTTAGTGGGAACCAGGGCAAACAGTCAACAGAATGTATGCCCAGGCTGCAGAGATAACAAATAGTTGTCAAATCTGGAGGATATTTGGATTGTGTTGAACAAATCTCGCTGTCATTTGAGTCAGGTGCTTAGCTTTATGTGTGGCTATTTTTAGCCATTTTTGCCCTTGTTTACAAATCTTCTCTGGAGGCCACATTTGCTAAAAAACCACAGAGGTGCCCAGTGAGCTGACCTCTGATTCTCGTTAGCGATCCCACACACACACACACACACACACACACAAAGAGACAGCACTTTTACACTGCCTTCCTGTCCACATGCTGCTCTTCCTGTGCGTCATAACACCACACACAGACTGACCAAGGTGTGTTCCCTCTTCGAACACCACAACCAAAACACACAGTGGAGAAACACCACAGTGTTCCTCTACATCACGGTGTTCCCCTTAGAACACACACATACACAGAAATACGCACACAGACACACACACACACACACACACACAAGATACTCAAAGTGGTAGATTGCTGTTCTCATATAGTAGCAGATGTTTAGTCACTGTCGCTGTTTTGATTTTATTTTATTTTTTTTTTTTAATCTTTTTTTTTTTTTTTTGCGTGCACATTTTTTTAGCATACCAGATGAAGGTAAACTGTTTCAAACTGTGAGCAAATGAGTCATGAATATTTCCAAACACTCTAAGATGTAAGCTGAGGCGGTCAGGCCTACAGTTTACTTGAACTTTAAAGAGTAATGTGGGTGCAGATTGGACAGACAGCCTGTTCCTTCCTATTGGTATTCCATGCATGGCTGGGAACCCAGAAGCAAATCTGCAAGTGCCTGAGACTGTGCTGTATCTGTCAGCAGACTTGACTCACATATGTTTTCACATCTAAAAGTTCTGCCATCAGTATGTGTTGGTAATAGCATTGAGCACCTAACAGTGTTGGCTGAACAAAAATGCACACATATATCGAAAATCTATAAATTTGCTATAGTCTCCACCGTGAAGTATATCTGCCACCACCCCAGCTCGGACCTAATGGTATTCAAAGCAATAGAAACACTGGAAATGTTTTTTCTTGCGTTTAGCACCATTTTTCGTCAGTGGGAAAGTTGGTTATTGTATTGTAACGTGTATTGCACAGGAACTGGAAATTTGAGCACAGGTCTGTCCACAAAGTTTGCATTTAAGTGTCAAAAGTAGATGCCTCAGCAAGCTTTTTTTTTTTTTTTGGTTTAGACAGCTTCCAAGTGAACTTCACATGGGTCATTTTCCAATGTTTAGCCAACCTTTTTCCACGTTTTTAAGAGTAGCTGTTATGACGATCTTAGTATATGTTATGCAGTATTCTGATATATACTGTTGTACTGTTGGGGGAAAAAAGAAACAAAGCATTTTTTTGAGTGAGAAAACTAGCACTGGCCAGCAATACAACTTGTGCGGTGAGGCATTGCAACTGGCTAATCACACAAAAACTTGTTAGGTGCACTTTTACCCAGTGAGATTGAACAATGGCTGATCAGGTCACTTTTACAAAGGCCTTGATTCAAAGCTTATGTCACACTTCGGTCAGTTTTCTGTGTATTGTATAATGCTTCAAATGTCACCAGGAGCAAAAGTGAGGGCCGTTGGCATGCTGCAGGCAGGCAGGTCATGTGTCAGCATTGTCAGACACTGTGGAGTAAGCCGCTCCACTGTATCCTGACTGCAAAGGTTGCATCAGGACACATGACTGACCAAGATCTGGTTGCCCTTGAGGAACCAGAGCAGAGCAGGGCTGATACATCAAACAGGTCCACCTGAAAGATTGTACCAGATCTACTGTCCCTACTGCTGCTGAAGCTCCCGCCAACAAATGACACAATGCCCAAATCAGTGACAGGACTGTAAGGACCTGTGTCCATACTGCTGGCCTTAGAGAAAGGTTACCTGTTAGAGGCCCTTTGCTAACTCATCTTGGACATCACACTGGACAGACATGAGCCAGGCTGGTGGCTGCGATGGACTCATCAGCAATGGTGTCAGGTCCTCTTCACAGATGAGTCATGCTGATGCGTGTGTCCAGGAAACTGACCGCTGGAGTGGAACCAGTGTGAATGAAAATGAAGGAGTGAAATGAATGAAATTCTGTCTTTATTGTCACCCCGGCCATATACACAGCACACAGTGGGATGAAATTGTGTGTCCTCAGGACCATGGTATGTAGCCGGTGCACTTCACTCGCACCTCCATCATGAACCATGAAGTAGCCGTTGCACTCAGGAGTGAGCCACTATATTGATTTCCATGGTGAATTTCTCCCTCTGCAATTAACCCATCCATGAGAAGTGAACACACACACACACAATGAGCACACACACTAGGAGCAGTGCGCGCACACACACACCAGGAGCAGTGGGCAGCCGAAGCGCCCAGGGAACAGTTAGGGGAGTAAAGTACTTTGCTCAAGGGTATTTCAGCCATGGGTGTGAAGGGAGTGTTGAGGGAGGGGAAAGCACTGTTCATTCACTACCCCTGCCCACATTTTTCCTGCCGGTC
Organism: Chanos chanos; assembly: GCF_902362185.1. Taxonomy (NCBI): domain Eukaryota; kingdom Metazoa; phylum Chordata; class Actinopteri; order Gonorynchiformes; family Chanidae; genus Chanos; species Chanos chanos. The sequence continues at coordinate 16,253,483 of NC_044502.1, forward strand.
CAGGTGATCGAAATGACAACCTTTCGGCCACTAGCATGCTTCCTTAAGGGCCAGTTAAACGACATGCATTAATTGGATAAGATTATGCAGAAAATCATCATTCCCAGCGTCATGACTGGACCCTTCAGCTGGACAATGCACAGCCACTGTGGTCACTGCATCCCTAAGAAAGGCTGGTGTGCAGATGCTGCCTTCATCTGCCTTTTCTCCTGACTTAGATCCAGGCCCCGCAGAGCACCTTTGGGATGCCCGGGATCACAGCATCTGGAAATGGGAACCTCCGCCTGCCAGTGGCTACCAACTTCATCAGGTCATTCTTCAGGAATGGGATAACATCCCACAACTGCAGATTCAGATGCTCACTGTCCTTGTGTGCCAGAGGTGTCAAACTATGGGGACTGCAAGAGGCATTTGCTTGAGATACTGAAGCACTGTAAGACAGCTGTTGTTAAACATTCACTGTGGTTACTGATTTCTTTTTGTTTTTGTTCCAGTACTGTTTTCCTATTATCCTTATTTTTTGTTATTTTGTCAATCAAGGATGAATTTTAAGTCTTACAAGAAATGTTGTGTTCCTTTTTCCATCAGTATACTGTATATCCAGTGTCCCACTCCTTACGCTATATAATACCTAACACTTTGGCTGATAGGGTTGTTAGCTTCCTCAGTCCTCACAGCACCTTGTGAATTCCTACACATGCATACAAAGTAGCATAAGTGGAATAATATGTGTTTATGTGCTGTCCATTCTGTGGTTATTAGGTCCATATGCAATCCATCTCGTTCTGGTTTTTCCATAACCAGAATAAGACTTAACCAGGATACGCTTTTCAGGACAAGGCATACGTCATGACGGAATGCTCCACATGAAGAGTAACAAAGCAGCGTGCATAGAGTAACGAAGAGGTCAGAGGTTAATGGTTCCAAGGTAACAAAGAGCCAGTGGTTTTAAATCAATCAACAGTCTGTCATTCATCAAAAATGACCCTCATTCCACCTCCTGTAGTGCAGTGTACCTGTAGTCCTGTAATTTTACCACTCGCTGCCAAACAAACTAACAAGCTTTCAGTATCAGGGAATACAAACTATGTAAAACTATCTCTTTCAATTCCATACAGCACAAATGTATATTACCACATAATCCTACATGGAATGCTCTTTCTAACTGGTTTTAACACAGGACTGCAGGCTGGTATTTTTAGCGCTGCATTAAGTGTCTTCCTTTAAAAACAAGTGTGTGGAGCTATAGATATCAGAGGCACTCAGCAGGACACAGGATTCATACAGCTCAGAGATGGACAGACTCTCTGTTCTATCTGTCTGTCCCTCTCCCTTGTGTTCTGCTCTCCGTTTGTATTGGTCCGGATATGAACGCGCGTGTGTGTTTTATGCGTTTGATTGTAGACTCTTTGATTCAGGACATACTGTAGCACAAAGCGCTGGCTTCTGGCCATTCCTTAGCCCCTTGGGTGAGTGAGTTTCAAAAATAGCTCAGTTTAGATTCACCCTCACACAGAACCAAGGAATCTGTGGTTTATTTTTACACTTTACTTGCCAAGTTTCCTCACTTTTTTCCCTTTGCTTTAACATAAATGTGCAATCCAAGGAGAAGGGCCTCATTCTCGAAGCAAACCAAGTATGCTTAGCATATGGATGAAACTACATCAATACAATATAACAAGATATACAGTTGTTAAATACTACGTTAAACTTGCACAAGTTCTGTCGCTGCTCCATTACTGTGTTCATAGTCCCTGCTTTTCACACACACAGCATGTGTTAATTATCAACTAGGCGGGCAGTTATCCAGCACGTCTGGCCATCTAGCATCTGCATCTGCATCTCATTTTCATGCTAAAATGTGGGAAGCAGGACAACTTATGAAGGCTCAGTGTATATTATATTTGTGAGAACGTCTAGGTCTGTGGCAGGTGTTAGAGAGATGAGATGACCTTTCAACTGCCGTTGAGTGTTGCAACTCTCCTATCTCACCTTTGACCTCATAGTAAACTTCAAACCCCGAGGTTGGGGGAAAAACCACAGTTCTGTCAGGATTGCTGTGTGTGTGTGTGTGTGTGTGTGTGTGTGTGCATGCGTGTGTGTGTGTGTGTTTGTGTGTATGTGTGTGTGTATGTGTGTGTATGTGTGTGTATGTGTGTGTGTGTATGTGCGTGCGTGCGCACGCGCATGTGTGAGTGAGTGAGTGGTGGGGCGAGCTGTGAACATTTCCCGTAAAGGAGGAAATGCCTCCTAAGGGCAGTCCTGCACTAACTGCCCTGCACCTGCACAAACATACCGAGCAATCCGCTCACCGAAACACACACACACACACACACACACACACACACACACACACACACACACACAGGCAAACGCCCTGTGAACAGGCAGCAAATCACTGCCCAGGTTAAACATCTGAAATGTAGATGCTAAAAAGCACATATATACTTTCTTCACATTCACTCACACTCACTCTGTTTCTCACTTTGTCCTCTCTCTCTCTCTCTCTCTCTGTGTCACACACACACACACACACACACAGAGAGAGAGAGGGAGAGTGAGAATGTGAAGAAAGAACACAGCTGCAAGCAATCCCATCTGAGAGTCTGTACACTGACCAAAGACAGATACATTTTTGTATCTAATGATACCAATGATGATGATACCAACTAATTGCAACCAAAACTAAAAGAAGAATAATTTCTCTTAAGTGAGAGAAAAGATGTTCACTGATAAATATATGACATCAAATAAAGGGTCTAAGAGAACATACGCTTTTAATTAACTACCCCTTGGCAAACCTGTGTGTGAGTCTGTGTCTGTGTGTGTATGGGTTTTTTTAGTTTGGCATGTCAGTCTGAAATTATTGTGTGTGTGTATGTGTGTGTGCATGTGTGTTTGGGTTTGGGTTTGGCATGTCAGTCTAAAATCAGTGATTCTGCCATGCCTTGCATGACCTTTTTATGTTATGTCTTTCTCTGCTGGGCCCACTGTGACCAATTAAGGTGCTAAGGTCTGTCTGCTTTCATTTCCAAAGTCTCGTTTTTCTGCGACAGCTGCAACTGGAGAGCTGTCGCTGTCTGAAAGGTTGCCTGGTAACGCCTTTTTCTGGGCCCACGGTGGGCGAAAGGGCCGCACTTGGACCTGGAATTAGAGCGAGGTGGAATTTGGGAACAGCATTCCCACTTTGATGGACAGGCTACTGAGGGGAGGTTTTGACCCAGAGGAAACCAGTTCATGCTCCAGACTCGTAGATATGCTTCTGTGACACTTTCGCCAACGCCAGGCGCGTCTGTGACTCAGTTTGACTCTATGTCTCTTTGAATCTGTCTTTGTTTCTCTTTACAGTCTCTTTGTCATCCGGCTTGTGGGAGGCTGAGTTCAGTTAATTTCAGTTCAATATGTTTTCAGTTTTCCAACTGAATTCCCAAAGAAATAACATCAATTTTAAAGAAGAAGAAGAAGAAGATGAAGAAGAAGAAGAAATGAGCATTATTATTAATAATAATAATAATAATAATAATAATAATAATAATAATAATAATATATAGCAATTTATGACTTTGTCTCCCACATTCCCTTAGAATCAGCCCCCACCCCTGCACCTCCGTCTTGCTCTCTCTGTCCCCGTGGATGGGCTGTAACTGCCAGCTCATTGTGTCAGTTTGTAAGGTTTACTGTGTGATAAGTCAACATGCACTCTTGAGGCTGGAAGAAAAGGGCCTGCAGACAAACTCATTCACAGTGTTGTTGGTCTCACTTCAAACATCATTAGAGAGGAATTAGTGAACCTTTTGTGAAGCGCTAAGTTTTAAAAAAGTAATCTGTGTGAGGTGCCTATGTACGTCATGCCAGGGACAAACCTTGGTAATGTGCATACAGCCAACAGTGACCTAAAGGATCACCTTCACAAATCTAATAGGCACCAAAATGACAAATGATACAACTGTTAAGGATTCAAAGATATGAGGATATACTGAAAGATAACGCTGTCCATTTTTGTTCTGAAAACTGTACTGAAAGAGAGATGAGACTATGTTTGAGACTGAGTCTAAATTTGTAGTTTAAATACAATAAACCGACTGCCTCATTAGGACCGCTGTTAACTGAAGGTGCATTGGTCTTCTGTTGTATGTGGTGAACTTTTCCACCTCTTTTCAATGTAGTGAAACTGGAATTGGATGTGCGGTAAGTGATGTGAGTTAATGTTGCATACTCCTTTGGACCCTTTTTTCAACCCTTTATGGTCTTACGGTGGCAATGAAAAAATTCCTATGAAAATATTCCTTCCTAACTATGGGGGGAAAAGTCTTCCAAATGTTCTCATGGAGCACTATACATCTAGAGGTGAAATCTAGTGGAGAAAATGTATTGGAAGTGATATTTTTTCTGTAATTCAGTTATGGTTATTCAGTGCAGTTCATCAGCATGACCAAAATTACTGAATTTAGAGAAATTCATGGACATATTTAGAAAACTGGATGCAAAAGTTAACAAAAAAAATGAAAGAAGTAAAACTCTTCACTCTCTTTTGGTTTCTTGGAAGCAAATGCAGGAAATTTCTTCCCATGAATTTTTGTTTTAGACTCATGAAACTATCAGGATTCTTTTTAGTGAGAGGGCTGTATCTAAATTGCCTGGTTTTTTTGTTTTGTTTTGTTTTGTTTTGTTTGGGGGTGGGACGTGTGAATTTTAATCTGAGTCTCATAAACATATCAAAAAACACAAATCTCCTCAGCTCAAGTCTCATGCCGTCTTGTGTAATGTGTAACTGTATGGGAAGCGAGATTAAAAAGAAAATTAATAAAGCTTGCGAACAAGAGTAGCCATCTGTGTGTTCCATGCATTTCAGAGGCGGTTTGGGAATATTCGCAGAGACAGATTAGGCAACGGACAATTCTCTTTTGGACCAGGACTGTCTCCAGACATCAGGAACATTTCATCAACCTCATGTACATATTTAGGAGTCGACAGGGAGCATGCTATAAATTTTTAATTGGCATTATTTGACCATATGGTGGCACTGTTCAATTCTGTTAATCAAGACAAATTTTGAAAGATTGGCATCACAGCGTTGTTCTACCTGTAGTTTCATTAATCTGCCGACTAAAAATACCTCCAGAGAATATAATGGAAACCCTTAAATATCTTTTACTCATACACTTAAACTCAAATGGACATTTAACTGTGCACATACATGAAGAACCACAGTGCAGTGATGTTTCATAAATCTGGATCTATTTGGACCATAAATACCAAGGCAGCTAATCTGGAAAATTTCACATTTTGAAGAGACGAAGAAACTCGGGATTTCCTCGACCCCAAAAATATTTGTTGCCTGGACACATGACTCTCCCTGTGTCATGTTCCTTACATCTTTTGAAGGAGAGTTTTCAAAAATCTTTCATGAGACTTTGATTTCTGTAATTCAGTATAATTCAGCATAGGCAGAAAAAAAGATAAAAGAGATGGACAAATAGTCTGCCACTACACCACACATTTTTCTAAGATTTCAGAATGAAGCTCATCGGTGTAGTAAGCGAGAAGCGGAGCAGCTGGTGCACAGAGCAGCCAGGAGATTCCAGACCTGACGTGATCCATGGGAGGCAACGCTGACACGTGCCTGCTTAAAATTCCACTGAGGAACCCCAGGGGACAAATGCAGGGGGGCCTTCAAAATTTTGAACACGCACCCCTACACGTCTGAACGAAATGCTGCAAACTACGTCTGAGAGTTCAAAAGGGAAAGGTGCTGGAATGTCGCCCTGTGCCTGTGTATTCACGCAACAGACACTGGACAACTCTTTGGGCCTCAGGCCAGGGAACAGGCCCTCACTGTGCAGGAGTGTGAAAACTCCACAATCAGGCCTGTTAATGTGTACAGCAGCCTCTCTCAGAAGAGCCAAGCTGGAGTTACCACAGCGTTAGACCAGTTCATGCTGTCAGTCCTTGGAAACTTCACTCATTAGCAAAACTACCTAATTGAAAAGCATGTTTGTAGGCCAAACGCAGATATGAGCTTGACGTCTTGTTTCTCAGCTCGCTGTGAACGTTTTACAGGGGAGGGGGTGGTATGGAAATAAAACAGCAGGAATTTGTTAACTTGTCACCCAGTGCCATGTAGTATGCAGCATGTTGTACTTTATGAGCCAGCCATAGTTAATATGGTTTGAGACAATAATAGGCTGATTTAAATTATTTTAGTTGAAACCAGTTCTTTAAAGAGACTTTGAAACTATTTTTATCTACTCAGATGCTTTAGTTCCATATGGACACTGTGATAACCAGCTTTGTGAAAATGCTTTTAAAGCCGAAAGTTGAAAGCGTTTTTTGCCTGTTGTTCAGTTCACATCGGTTTTTACTTATCCAAGCCTCTTCTCCCTATCAGTCTCCCTTGGCTGTGTCTGTCTATCAGTACATCATTGTTCTATGTATTTAGTTTTTTTTTTTTGTTTGTTTGTTTTTCTCTTTGTGTTTTTCAGTAGGGCTGATGCTACTGTCTGGGTCATTTCTCTTTTTCTGTCTGCTGTTCTGGGCACAGGTCCAGGGTTGGTCTGTGAAGAGGATTCGCTAACACAGCACTGCTATAGTCTTCTGCCCACCCGTTTCCTCCTTTCCAGCAATGATGTGGGACATCTTATCTGGCCCCTGGCCCATTGTTGTGCGTCAGGGATTCTGTAAAACTGCTTTGTGAAAAGTGCTAAAGCTGGAGTGCATTGATACTGAACTATAGACAAATCGATGGATAGACAGCTATCTTTCATCGTCCTTCACTGTCCTCCTGACCTTGAAGAAAAACGATAAATCGATGGATAGACAGTTATCTTTCATCGTCCTTCACTGTCCTCCTGACCTTGAAGAAAATAATGAAACCACCTGAATATTTTGCCGCTTTTCATCGTATATCCTGTCACATCCTTGAAGATGGAGCGCTACAGAAGAGGCCTAACTGATATATGCATTGAGTTCTCAGTGAAGACCTTATTCACATAAACATGCGTGCGTACATGCACTTCAAGTTAGGACCCCATAGCCCCTTGACTGTCAGTCAGTTCAGAAATAATTATGCTACTGATTTGGCCACATTTCCGCTGCATCACTTCCAGAAAAGAGTCTAACGAGCTTTACACAGTTAATTGCCTGTGAGTCTTATGAAGATGCAGGCTGCTAATCTGTTCATGTCAATTGTGAATGTGTGCTGCAGTCTACTGAAATAAACAATTACAGTTTAAATGTCTGATGAAATTGTTTACTCTTGTCACACTCATCACTAATTCTTTAGTTTCTACCTGGGTTGTTTTCCCCCTGCTGTTTCATTTATTCTTACGTAAAACTTACAGATTGTACAAAGACATTGGATTAGTATAGCAAAAACACAGAGACTCCAGTAAAACAAAACCCTGTTTAGGTTTTACCTTATTAAAAGCTCCATCCAAGAGCTATTCACTTTCTGTGTCAAATAGCACAGTTTACAAGGTATCAGGACAAGCTTCTGTGTCTATAAATCTCCTCTACATGTGAAAGCTCTTATAATCCTGTGTTTCTCTGTGACAGGGCGTCTTGCTTGATCTGGACCAAGTAGAGCAGAAGGCTAGTTTTCCTAGTCTAGTGCTGTGGAAGATGGCATCTATTGTTAGGTCTAAAATGTTCTTATTTCACCACATCTACTTATTGAAACAGGGTATTGTTTGAGAGCATTAATCATTTTGCTCCTGTAGGTTCCGTACAAGTCAAAGCAAACACCACAAGGTTTGGCCAAGAGCAGCTGTGACTTGACAGGCCACCCTTTTCACACTGTCACACAACACGCAAACGGTTACATAACCTTCACCTACAAAACCTGCAGATTAAGTCCACGGTAGCAGTGCCGGAGAGTGTGGCCAGTGAATGGCTCTCAGAGGGAAATTCAGGTGGTTTTGGGGAGGAGATGTGGGGAGATGGGGGGGGGGGGGCTGTTTTTAAAACTTTCGAGCTGTGAGATTCAATATCGGAGCCACTTATAGAATGAGGTCTTACCAGAACCCAAACCACATGTCTTAGTCAGTGTTCTTGACAGGGTAAAGAGAGGCTATTCCCAGCATAGCGATGATATCCTGGCTCTCACTTTTGGGCCTAACAGAGCTTTCATTGTTTAGTGGTACTTCGTTCTGAAAAAAAAGGAATGAAATGGACAGGTGATGGGCCCTTGCCAGCTGTTTTGTCATTTTTTTTTCTTTCTTTCTCTTTTTTCTTTTTTTCTTTTTAGTGCACAATCCCCATGAGAGACGCTTCCAGACAGTTGGGTTTTAGTAGCTCATTCACCAGAACCAGACAATAAGACACAGGATCCAGTAGAGAGTCTGCCCAACTCATCAACTTTACCTCATTGTGCCAGATATGTCCAGATTCCTCAGCCCTCGTGTAATCCGGCACCGTTACACAACTCTCTCTCTCTCTCTCTCTCTCCCTCTCTCTCTCTCCCTCTCTCTCTCTCTCTCTCACTCTCTCTTATCTGAGATTTTGCAGGATAAGCACCCCACTAGAGCACAGAGTTCTGTTAAAATCTTAAGGAATTTTTGGTATATACAGAACAGTCTACACTGTAATTCTAAGATAAGCTTGATCACACAGGTTGTCTATTTCCCCATGCTTCTGTATTCTTGGTACAATGCATCATTTGTTGCCATCTGTATCCTTATTACTTGAAGGATTCTATATGTTTTCCCTTAAAAACAACATTTTTTATTTCATCTTATTAAGCAATTTAGTCTTGTAATAGTTCAAGATTAGAGTCTGTGGGATCTGAAATTACATCAGTTTAGTTCATACCTTGGGTCATGGCTCCTATCTGTTATCAAACAATGTTCAAAAGTTCCAACTATTTGCTGTAGGAACAGAACCTATCTCTGGTTAGACATGTAGAAGCTGTAGCGTAATTTTAGCAGCAGGTGAACACATGACGATCCGCTTCGATGAGAGAGAGGGGCTTTTTTTAGGACTCCCCCGGATGTTTAAGAGGTCTCTGAATAACTCAAGCATTTATTGTCTGTGCTCCTGGGGTGGTCTTCACATGCTCTCTGGTCACGGAGGTCATTCAGGAGGGCGAAGAGATGATTCATAGCGACCTGTTTGAAACACCCACGGTTCCACCTCACACATCTCCAGCACAAAGAACAAACGCTGACCCACACAGAGACGGCCACTTTGTGTTTCATCTATTCAACACCTTCAGCACACTGAGGGCCAAGTTCACTGAGTACTTGAAACAGAACAACCTGAGAATAAACTTGTGTGAAGTTTTACAGATTTTCACAATGAAGTTTTGAAGACCCAAAATTAATTTGCTGACCTTTGAGCAAATACCAATGTGTTTATCTTCCAAGTTCTGCTTTGGAATCTAATGAATCAGCTTTCATCTAAGAATCTCTGGAGCTTTGTGTTTTCGTTGACAATAAATCTAATAAGCTATAAATAAGTTTATTGTGTGTGTGTGTGTGTGTGTGTGTGTGTGTGTGTGTGTGTGTGTGTGTCTGAGGTGTGTGTGTGCATTCAAGCACAAAGATTGATAATTGGGGCTATTTTTGTAGAAATAACAGAAAGTGGATACTCCTTTGTATTTAAGGGCTATTTACCAACTGCTATGTGGGACCTGATAACGAGCCTTCACTGTCTGTGGGAAACAGAAAAATAAGTTCTATTTTACATTGATCTCTCTCTCTCTCTCCCCCCTCTCTCTCTCTCTCTCTCCATATAGTTATATTTAAAACTCTATTTTTGATTACATAAACTCCACTGGCAAAACAAATGATCACAGGCAGGGTTTTTTTATGAACAGAGGTCACAGTTTAGAGGAATTTACTCTCAATCTATCATTTCTATTTGGACACCACAGGACAAGTAACACATGACCAAACACGTTGGACCTTGGAAAATTGGGTCAAACACAAAATGTCTGACACATAGTCACTCTTACACGCCACCCAATGATACTTCATCCTCCTTCAGGGGGAAAAACGCCCCCTCTCCATATGTCAGGGGGTTGAGAATTTTTCTGATGTCAAATTTTCCATGTTGTTTTTTTTGTTGTTGTTTCCCCCTCCCAGGTATTTTTGATTGACATGGTTAATACTGTAGTCTAATGTTTTTTCCATCTAATGTTCACCATTTAAATCTCTCGATATGACATTGAAAACCCATCTTAAAGCTTTAGTTTTACCTTGTAACTTTATCTTCGTAATGAAAATGGAATTATTATTAATCTTCGCTCATTTTTAGGAGAAAGGAGAAATTCAAGATCCCATTAAAGAAAAACAAGATTCCCAATATATATTTATGTTTAGTTTTGATGGAAAGTAGAAGTTGAAAAACAGAGACATAAATACTTGACTAGCCTGAGATTTTCCCCGTGCGGATTAGTAGATGGACTGTGAGAGGCAGACAAAGTAGTTGGTTGGTTATTTGATGAGGTTACAGGCTCAGTTTTAAGACTGGCCTCTTCATAAATCATTAAAGCTTACAGTAAAATAATGAAAACCACAAATGGAAAAGTTGATTGGATTGAGGTTTATGATCTATAGCAATCAGTTACATTGCGGTGAGAAGCCGTCAGGTCTCATTCAATGTGGCGCTGTTACCTTTCAGGTCCAGCCAAATTACAATACACTCATGGTAATGCTACAATATGACAGACGTCGTTAAAATCCAGCCACTGAGTATTTAAGGAGAACCTTATTAAAAGAATTAAAACCGCCGTTAAACTTCTATGTTTTCTATTAATGTTAGAGAAACACAAATACGCCCAGAAATGCGCGCACACACACACACACACACACACACGCACACACACCACACACAAACACACACACGCACACCAGTTTTACACACCAGTATATAGAATAGTGCTCATAATGAACATTATCCCACACTGTCTCCTGTTGATGTACTAAAGCTGTATCTGTTAAATCATCATTACACAGTTATATTTATGTTTATGAGTGGTTGTCTGCTGTTTGCATGAAGACAAATAACATACCATTAAAGTATTATGGCAGGCGTAGAAGTTTGTGGCTACTTTGTTTGCATAACTGCCACCCGCTTTACCTATTTTGATAAACAAACCACCTCCCACACTGAAAAAACTGAGCGAAGAAGATTAAGTCCAACCCAGAAGAATCAGATGTGCGATACACTCTTATGCATGACTGTCTTAAAAAGCAGGGACTGAAGCTTCCAGAAAAAATAAATAAATAAAATAACACCCTTCTCATTTTCCCTCATTATTTCAAACACTCTTGGCAGAGATACAGTGAAGTGTGTTTCTTGACACAGGCCCTAAAAAGAGAAAACTGGACACTTCAGACCCAATTAGGGGAGGACTCCACTTGTACAATGTGTTTCTGGCAGCACAAAAAGCCCAACATAAGTCCACCTAAAACCACAGGGATCAAATTCTGGACCAGGTTCCTGTATAGGCACCACGACGTGAAAAATCACTTCTGACCAGGAGTTCGGTTTCAATTTCAGTTTCCTAAGGAATGCACAGTTCACCAAGGCTGTGCCCAGTTCAAACGTCCATCATACACTGGGGTATTTTCCCTCACATTCATCATCAGCATGTGTGAGGGTGGCAACGGGCAGTATAGAGACAGGCACAGTTTATGTGAATGCAAATGAAAGGAAATCCATCAATTCAAAATCCCCAAAGAGTTCCTGAGGTTCACCTCACCAGGCCAAAGTGTTGATTTTATTAAAAAAAAAAAAGTCTCAGGCACTCTTTAATGAAATGCTTTTGTTGTTGTTGTTGTTGTTATTGTTGTTGTTATGGGGCCTCTTCCCATCAGAAAATATGCACTCGTCACCTTCTAGCCTATAAGAGAGAGAGGAGGAAAAAGTTAGCCTGCTCAAATTAAGAAAGTTATGGAGAAAAGACTTCCTTTTTTGGTAAAAAAAAAAAAAAAAAAGAATCCTGTGAATATCTTTATATAAAACATTATTATACATCATTTTCAATCCAACATTCTTTGAACTTTTGACCTCAGGGAATAGGCCACAAGTACCGTCTTTTCTTCCAGGGCAACTTGGAAGAGGAAAATTCTCACAGGTTTTTTTTTTTTTTTTTTTTTTTAAGACATCCAAGGGTTGGTGCTATTATATCCTGTACTTGACATTTGCTGAAGCCAGAACTGCATTTGCCATTTTTCCAAATGCAGCCCCCCTCATGATAAGCCAAGGCTATGTGACCACATTGAAGGGTCACGTTAAAACCTATCCCGGCAACACCCTTAAGACACACAATACAATCCGTCTGATGAATCCGCGTGGACGACGTTTGGAGGCGCTGACTGAGCCAGTCTCGTCTCCATTTCAAGGGCCTCTCCTGACTCAGCTGCAGCGAGCTGGAACAAGGATTATCGCTTTCAGAATCAAAGAGACTCACAGGGTCTGAGGTAACTTAAGCAGATTACAGGTGTGTCAAAATAAAACCTCGTTTGACCCAGATGGAGGATCTCAGAGTAATCAGAGGTAGTGGGTGGGTGTGTGTTTGTTCATCTGTTGCTGATAAAGTGAAAGTTTTGAAGGTTGTTTTTTTGGCTTTTTTGGGGAAAATAAACATAGTAGGTTCGTGCTGTGTTGTCTGGTTTATGATGTCATTGTGATGTCACTGATTTGGCTGTGATTGGCGGTCTGTATACACTCAGATCTGTTTTGTGCCCTAGATTTGTCCAAGTGCTCAGGGGCATGAGGCCATGTTAGCGATATTAAACACACACCACACACACAAACTTGGCTAGAAACGCAACCCTAGCTTTCTCCAAGGTATGGAGAGGACAACTATAATTTGCCGGCAAAGAAAGCTATAAGATGCAAACCTTCCCTCCCAATGCAAACGCATGCACACACAAACACACACACACACGTATGTATACTCTGCAAATATAGTATGCTACTTATTGCATGCTCTGTGTGTGTGTGTGTGTGTGTGTGTGTGTGTGCAGGCATGTCTGGCGGTGTGTCAGTGTGCGTGTATTTGTTTGCGTCTGTGCATATGCGTGCTTGTGCCTTAATGACCTATTTGGAAACTTCGCCAAGAAACAAAACACAAACAAACTGTCCAATAAATCAGGAAATGGAATCTAGAAAGTTTGCACCACTAATCTCAACTGCAAAGACATGAGTGCTGCAAGATTAATCCTTAGAACAACAGTACCCTCTTATTACATCACAATATCTGTGTCTACGTGCTGATTGGCCAACACTGCTGGCTTGTGAGATAATAGAAGCTGTCAGAAATTGAGAATGTTTCTCCCTGATAAGAATGTGACAAACTTCCTTGGTCAAACAACTTCTTCAGCTTGTTTTGTTCCAAAAGGCACAACACAGTTCCAAATACACTTGGTTATGGCTACAAACTAATAAAGCATTAAAAAAAAACCTACACTTGTAAATTCTTGCTTTTAGGCAACATTTTCAACTTCTTCTGGTAATGTCACAAGATACAAAAAAAGAAATTACTTTGGTGAGCAATAAAAACAGAGACATCACAGAGGAAAGCAGCACAAACAGGGTGCTTATAAAGGAGCCCAAACATATCAGACAAAAACAGGATCATGCTGGAGGCAATGGTAAAAGCCCTCTTCCTGTATCCTGTTTTTGAAATTCATATTTTGCCCTATCATACAAAGACAGCTTCTTCTACAGTGTTGAAGCAATGACTCAAAAGAGAGTCATTTCCAGGTGAAACACAAGAAATGACTGAATCATAACCTCTTGGCGTCAGATAGTTCGAGTCATATTAAAGCCTCAGGATCAAAAAGAATTTGGCACGGAGATACATCTCCTATAGTACAACTGCAGTTGTCTGTAAACAAACCTGCTTGAATGCAATCATTCATTCCAATAACTCATAAGAGCACAGATATGAAGGTTAATGAGTCGACCGTAATAAAGCAATTGTGATGCTTCATGACAGGTTTGTTGACCTTTATGACAAGTTTTATACAGAACACCAGAACCACCTCAGGTATGCTCATGTTCTTTACAGTGGATCCTATTTCATTCCCACACTGTAGTAAGTCCCAACTCAGTCACACTCTGTGCTCTCACAGAACATTCTAGAATTCCAGCAGCTTTCTGGGTTGGCATTTATGAGTCCTTTTCACGGAGAAACTTGACTAACCGTTCAACCGGCGGCATTAAAAAAATGTCTGGAAGGTCAGAACAAGACCGCATACAAATGAACAGCTTCCAAACAGAGCTGCCATTTCATGAAAGGGGATACGCTTTTTGTTGCCTTTTTTTTTTTCCCTAGATACCTCTTTACAGTAAGTTGTCATGCATCATCCCTCAAGCACTGAACTGTAATAGCCTTCTGTTAATATTGGTTAGCCCTTCCCAGTTTCACTGAACATTGTGTGCTACTCTGTTTAATCGAATAATGTGTACTTGGTTCTACTCCACAGACATGGCAGGGAACAGAGTACAGGCCTCTATTATGAGCGCTAAAGCACCTCATTTCACTTTATTTTATTTCTCTAAAGCCATTAGGTTCGTCCATACTCATGGTGAGGCCATTTTTTTGTCAGAGCGATTACGGCATTTGAGTTTTACAGTTTAAAATTAACTGCATTTTATTTTCTAAAAAATGTTACCAAACCTCCTCTAAAAGTCTTAATATCATGAGTGGGTTTTTGGGAAACGGTGGGTTAGAGAAGAAAAATATGCTGACAGAAAGGGAAAACACCAGGGGTTTCCAAAGGCATACACTGGCTTGTGGTGGTGCCTACCCATAGGGTCGTAATAGATGAAATTTAATTAAAAACTTTAATGCATTTGTGCACTGTTACGGTGAAATCTAAGGTACATTTTAAGAGGCTGAAATTTGCTTAGTGAAGAGAAGAAAAGAGTGATAATGTTTCTTGTGCAGCTGTGGAACTGGTAGCATAAGCCAACGTTGCACACAGGGTCCTCCCTCCACCAGTAGAGACGACTTGCTCACAAAGTGCTTGGGCTATCAAGTGGGCTTTTGCAGTGTTGCACCATTTGATTTGTAACACTCACCCGCAACAACTGACAATCTTACAGGAACACTCAGAATTACACAATAATTCGAGCACTTATGTTAAAATACACAACTCAGTCAATGCGTGGGTTTAGAGCCAATTTCCCTCCACCTTTCTTATCACAGATAACGAGTTACACTTTATTGATCCCTGTGGGTAAGAACTAGTCTACAGTTAACCTATTCTAGCTACTTAGCTGTGGTAGGGAGTCACTGTACAGTGGCCAGGGACCAACTTAATACCTGGGCCAGTGCCGACAGTAGAAGCATCTCATGCTTTATATGCATGACAATGGCTGGAAACCGACACAAACACAGAGAGCACATGCAAATTCCACACAGAGAGGAACTATAACCAGGATTCAAACCCAAAATCTCTCTTTTTTTTTTTTTTTTGGCCAGGTAGCAGTGCTAGCCAGTACATCACCATACTGTTAACAATGCTGTATCGTTTTGAGGGAGATCCACAGCTCAAAGCTGTTAAGCCAATAATATCACATTCTGATAAATTCCAATAGTCCATAATTTAGTGAATGCTGATGGCATTTTATTATATCTTGATGATGACGGTAACGGTCTGAGAAACTTCCAGGCGCAGTCAGAAGAATATATTCTATCCAATCATTTCTTTGCAGGGATCACAGAGGAAATCTGCAAAAAAAACAAACAAACAAAAAAAAAACCATACAACTTATACATATCAGACAAAACCAGGAAAAACTAAATACAGTCATTTGGGATGGGGTTATCTGCAGGTTGAGTTTGCTATGCTGGTCTGGTTTATGGAGTTCCATGGAACAGCAAGTTGCAGCCAGGCCTACTGATGGTTAAATAAACAAGCAGGCAGTCGGGCAAAAACATTTCCATCAACAGTCTGCAAAGCTCTATCAGAATAATCTTTGTCCCTTTCAGCTATTTCCAAGATATGGCACATAGATTGCATACACAACTCCATGGAAACAGTCAGCTAGTAGAGGGCGTTGAAGAACATCCCAAAGTCTGAGTCATCTACTCATTGATGACTAACAGACATGTTATCATGCTTAATTTAATAACAGCAAAAGAAATATCACATAAAATTAACATCAACAATCAACTATGTCGATGTTATGTCCAAAAAATGAAGCATGTCCATTCCTGCAAATGATGTGGCAATTCACTGCAGTGAACTGATTCTGGAAGGCACCTTAGCAATTTTCGAGTGCTGAAAATTAGATTAATGTATTCTCCACAAACAATGTTATTAAATAAGTCTTTTCTTAACATTGGAACGAACCAAAAGTATTTTTGGCTTGCAGGCAGTGTGGCAGCCAAAAAGATTACAGAGGGTCATTTTATGGCCATCTCAATATATTAGTAGATTTATTCAAAATGAGATATTATACCCGTAGAACAATCCTTGGCCAGAGTAACAGTAAGGCCTGGAAAGTAATGGCTCCATTAGGTAGGATAAAGAAGATAGGATGAAGCCTTATCCATTGACTGCATAAGTGCATTAAAGTGTGTGTGTGTGTGTGTGTGTGTGTGTGTGTGTGTGTGTGTGTGTGTGTGTGTGTGAATGTGCACATGCATATGTATACAAGCATATACATGTAAATGTATGTTGTGTAAGGAGCCATGGGAAAAGAGTTGGCGTGGAAGTTCGGAAGAGTATGGGGTGGCCCTAAGCCTTGGGATGAGAGAGAGAGGGAGGGAAAGAAGATTTGGGAAGGATGGGAAAAGGGAGGGGACGATGGGGAGTGTGTTTGTGGTGAAAATAAGGAAGTGGGAAGGAGCCTTTCCACACAGGCATCTGGGTGTCAGTGAGGCTGTGGAGTGTTTGGGGGGGGGGGGCAGACAGGTGAATGGCCAAAAATGCAGTTACATACATATTGTTCACACTTGTTATCTCTTTTGACATTTTATGACTTACTATACCACTAATGTCCAAGAACAATTAGAGTTTGAAAAAAAGAGTAAATGTCAATAAAAAAAGAAACGGATGTGGTCAAACGAAATGAAAGTGACCAAAGCGTTCACATCAAAAATCCCTCTTAATTACAGATTCTGTAAACTTCCCCTACTGTTCAAATATTTGTAAACATTTGAAGTGAGAAAAAAAAACTGGCCAAGGTCTGTCTATAACCGCTTTGTAAATACAAGCGTGCATCTGAGATTCTTTTGGTCCAGGCATGGATCTTGACAGGCCTTCTCAGGGGCAGTAAAGCCGCATATATTTACAAGCTGTGTGCAACGTCTCACATTTAAAATTCAAAGAAAACTTCACCACGGCTGGCTGCTTTGATATATGAAGCAAAGGGAGGTAAAAATTGGACAGGATAGCGTCCAATCATGCTATGCAACACATGGCTGCAGGAAAAAAGGGAGGGTGGAAAAAAAACTGAAAGAAAAACAGTTGTCACATTTTCGTGGCTTTTCTATGAGTTTAAGTAACATTTTCTTTGGCACCGTATGAAACAAAACAAGGTCCTTTTGACCAGCACCAATCTCACTATTCAAAGTGATTTTCAGGAAACCAATTAAAGGAGGAATGCTCTTTCGTGCCAAGACATGGCCAGAATCTGACATTCCTGTTAAATCTGCTCAGAACCGACCATCACTACCGGACCGTGAAAGACAGCTAATTGCTGTTTAGGTGTTTGGCTTCCTCTCTTTTTAAAAAATTGGAGCAAATTGGGCAAATAAATGAAAGGAAATGAAGTTTCCTTCTCTCTCTCTCTCTCTCTCTCTCTCTCGTCTCTCCTATTTTCATACTGTGCTACTCGAAAATCAAGCGTACACCTGGTCAAATTTGAGAAACTTCAAAGTGAGAGCTTGTGGGGTTTTTTTTCCTTTTTTTAATGCAGAGAGAAGGATTGTGGGATTGTATCCTGCTCTAGATTCCGGGTGGCTGTACGTAAGTCTAGGAGCAACTATGAAAGTCTGAATGCTGAGGGAAAAAACAAAATGAAAAAAAGGAAAGAAAGAAAAAAAAAGGGAAAACTTGGCGGGTGACTGATTTCTGGCATGGAATCGCGTGCCAAGTCAGAGCTGTTGTTACTGGGTCAGGGCTCAGTGGTTGTCTGGCTAACATCTCACTCTTTGTCACATCGAATTTGCCCGAGCCAGATTTTGAGTTAACCAAGAGACATTTGACTTTGACCCCATTTGCAAACAGCAGTAGTAACTTGTATACTCATAGTGTATACTCAGAAGCAATCAGGGATGAAAAAGACCTCCTGCAGTGTAGAGCTGAGATAGTCAATATATACCCTGACCTCAAAGTATCCCCACTGTGTGACTGTGGTTTCAGTGTTATTTCATTCTTATTAATGTTTACCTGTGAGAACCAAAGTGATTTGGGTCACTGATTTGTGCTGCAGTTCAAACAAAAACAAGCAAAGTCATGAATGTGGGATGAGTGTTTTTATCTCAGGCAAATATATAAAACCATGAATGCAGTTCTAACATACTGAGATTTTACATTATAATTTTAGTTTTCAGCATCAATATGGTTCATACCACTCCATACCACTTATGTGAGGGAAAAGGTAATGGAAATTAGTTGTTTGTTCATTAGGTCACTCAGCTCACAAAATACTGTCAATATGAGATAAAATGGCTTTTTCATCATTTCAGTTCTCTTGGTGACCAGTTATTTTAATATGTACCTTGAGTTGTGGGTAAGTGCTATTGGTGGCTATGAGGTAATAGAGACAACGTGAAAAAATGAGTCATTTTGTCTCCTGTAGGACGGCCATGATTCAGTCATGGAAGATTTTTCTAACAGTTTGCAGACATCCCTCATTCATCTTTGCACAGAAGTGACACAGGGTTGGTCAGTTTGTTTTTTTTGTTCACTTTTGCTACTGTATAAATGTGAAAAATATTTTCTGACGAATATTTGCCTTCTTCTTTGGAGACACACTCAGCCTTCTGTATGAGAGGACAGAAGTGTGTTCCCTTCAAAATGGTCATTGCTAGCTCATCCAGAAAGAGTTATTTCAAAAAAGTCCTTTGAAGAAATGTACCTGGTCACAGTACCAAAGTGTCATAGTCAGTCAAATGTTCTTTCAAAGGTGTTATGGTTGTTATGATAACAAACTGCCCTGAAACATTTTAACACAAAAGTGGTGGTCTTGAAGTACTATATAGTCTGAACATTTCAATTAGGAAACAATCCAAAAATATTAACAGGGTTCCTTATTTTACTTTTTTTTTTTTACTTTTTTTTTAAGCAAGCAGTACCTACTGTTTCCTCACTGGTATTTTTTGGAATAATGTCAGTAATTTGAACAGTACTTTTAGCCATTTCTGGGCTGTGTTTGTTGTTGTTGATTTCTTTGGGACCTCTGATTTGTTTGTGCTTCGCCGGTCTGTTCTGTTGCCATGTTATTGGGGGACATTCCTAGCCTGCTTGTCTTGGCACCACGGGGTTGTACAGTGCCTGTCCTATGAATCAGAGCTTTTTATACCTCCAACAGTCGCCCACTGCCCACAGGCATCTCGGCCTGTTTTCAGAACGGTCTGCGGACTGCCAGAGCCAATGATAAAAATCAAATTATGAATTTCTATAAAGGATAATTATGTAACAGCTGATGATTGAGAAGAAAATTGCAAGGTGAGCTGTTAAATCACATCTTTGTGTGTGTGTGTGTGTGTCTGTGTCTGTGTCTGTGTGCCTGTGTTTAGAGAAATATTTAGCCTAAATAGGTCAAGGTTAGTCATTCAACACACAGACCACAGTTATATAAGACTTGTACCTGTCATATTCATCCATTTATTGCAAATTTGCTGCGCTCATTACTAAAGAATTTCTTTTTTTTCTTTTACTTTCTCTCCACAAAAATTTCATTATTCCATGACACCATTCCTTTACCGCTCAACCACTCTGTAGAATATTCCAGTTTATACATCCTCCTTAGTTTTTATTTAGGGTATTTTAATACCCGGGCTGAGATTACCAATGTGCGATTAACGATATTGCCCACTGTTCTCTTTTGGCTCCACAACGCAGTCTTTAATGAGCTTTTCAGTTTCATTTTGGACTTCCGTACTTAAGTCCAAGCGCACACACACATACAAACAACTTCAAAGGCCATGCTGGAGATTTATGGATATAGCCATTGTATTTGCGTGGGGTTTTTGGTCAAGCTACTACAAACAGAAACCTCTCTGGGAGACCAGAACACAAGACCCCTCTTCTGTGGAATGCTCCAGAAGATCCTCTACTGGTTGAGGGTGGGGGTGGGGTGGTAGTCCAAGCATACTTTTGACGTTGTCTGGTAAAACAGTACCATTGTAGGGGTTTCGAGGGGGTCTGGGGGGTCTATATTTGGAACATTTTTTCAGTGCCTTGACACTGTTTAAACCATCTGCATGGATTCCAGGGAGAGAACAGAGGGTCCAATAAATGGACCGCAATTGAGACAGACACATGGAGTATCGCTCAGGAGAGTGGCAATGGGGTTTCTCCAGACTGGTGCTCATTTTGGGTCATTAGCGTGAAGCCCCCTCGCTAAGCATGCAGCGTGTGGGGCAGTAAATCTCGGAGAATGAGAGGACTCTCTGCTGTTTGTTGAAAGAGACTCAATACTTGCGGTGCTTTTCTCTGTCTCTCATTCCAATCTAAATACCACACACATACACACACACACACACACACACAACACTTTCCAAACACTGCCTTCACTCAGTCACTCTCATCTTTCAATCCATTGCCCTTCCATTTCTCCTCTAAGTATCGCTGGACCCCTCTTCTCCGTGCTGTTTTCGATGGATCCATTAACCGCATTTTTTTGGTCAGTTATGTCTGAGCTGGAGCAGTTCAATTATCAACTAATCAGCATGGGCTCACTCCGTGACACACACTGCAGCGAGGCGAGCCAGGTCGACTCAGGAGTATGAATTACCTCAGTTAGACAAGCCATTTCAAAGAGCCAGAGCCGTAGCACCCATAATTAACTAATTTAGCAATGTCTGCCACATGTGCTGCTTAAACAGGGACGGAGGGAGGGTCAGTCTGAAGTTTCAAAGCAGGGAACATTCCTTCGCTGGGCAGCCAACGGCCAATTATAGAATATAGCTTTAGATGGTACGTTGGATATGGACATGAAGGGCAAATAATCTTTCTTCGTGTTTACTTTATGGTTCGACACATTTAGCATATAGAACAGTTGCTCTGCTTTTGATGTCGATATTCCTTCATCTAAAATAGCTGAGTTAGGCTGACTGCCTGATGTCTGTCCCAGCACAAAGATCTTAGTTTCAGAGTGTGTACAGTCAAAAAATAGGTCAAAGTCTAGAATTTTTTCCCTCTTTTTAGACAAGGTGAAGACTTAATTACATGTGTAAAAAATCTTCCTCCATATTTTTCACGTGGTCTGACCCTGTCTACGTTGGGTGTCAGTGTTGGCAGGACACCTGAGAGCCTGTCTGTTCCTTACGTTTTATCTGCAGCAATCGGTTAAACCCAGTGCCAAGTTGGGAAAACTGGGAGTCTGCCAAATTTAAAGTAAAAACGAGTCAGATGTCCCACAAACATTGGAATTGTAAATAAAATGAGTTAACATGAAGCAATTCTTAGCAAAGTGGATCCTTCAACATATCATTACATGAGAGCTGATTAGGAGTGGAGCCTTCAGCCAATGAAAAGACAGTGTAATGGGAAGATTAATAGTCATTTCACTCAAGAAACGGAGCTTCACATTCCAACAGACCTGAGACAAATATGTACGTGATGTATTTGAATGATCGGTCCTGTCCCTACACACTTCTTTGCATAATTTTCTTGTGACCTTGCTCTGTTGTTCACCAGTCTTATGTTACTGGCAAAGGAAAATCATGACAAAGTGTGTATGATGTAGCTGTGTTTGATATTTCTTCAATGTGTTCAGACTTTAATGACTTTATTGGGACGGGATCTGATCATTCAAACATTTCAAATACACTGTCATCCATGACTGCATTATGCTACAGTAACCATAAAGCAAATTCAATTAGACAGTGAGACAGCGTGTTTGTAGGACAACATATGCCATCTTAGCCGTTGTCTCCCTACTGTTCGCTGAAAGTGCAAAGATGAGGCAGTTCATGTACTGTCAAGCTGAGACTTAGTAAAAACCTGTTTACTAGGCCAAGGCCATACCATAAAGAAACTACAAATTACAAATTCAGACTTTAAAAGGGCTGAAAACAGCCTCTGCCACAGGCCTACTACGACAAGCACATCCTCATTCTGTTCAGCTCAGCTCAGTTCATTTCAGCTTAATTCATTCAAAGAGCCTTCGTCATTATCTCGAAAGTGAGAGTTGACGTCACACCAAATTCATCACACTAAAGACATCCTCACAAGACACATACTGGAAATCCCTCCCACATTTTATGTCCAGGCATCGTACTCTCTTTGGTCCTTAAAAAGAAAAAGAAAAAAAAAGGATGCAAGAATGAGATCATGCCAGCCATGATGGATGGATGTAGGAGCCCAGAGGCAAATCCCACAAGGAATGTGCGACTAAAAATCCCCCAGGAATGCAGCTGTTGGAAAATATGTTTCCCAAAAAAAAAAAAAAACCCAAGGCCATCCCTTGACACACTGCCCCGCCCACGTAACAAAGAGGAAACCTAGACCTGGAAGAGACCAGTCACGAAAAGCCACTAGATGGGCTTATACTGAAAAAAAAAAATCTTAAGGACATGATGTGTATGGGTTTTACTGCATTTGGAATTGAAGTATGGTGAATGGGACATTGCTTGTGTCTTACTTTTTTTGAATTAGCAGAGAAACTATTTCGTTTCATTTGTGCTATAGTCTTAGAACAAAAAAACAGAACTTCAGTTGTTGTGTAAAAAGGCTGAACTAGGGAAAGCGGATTAGAATGTGTCTTAAAACACAAATCCAGGAACATCTGTTTGAGGTTACATGACCAAAGACTGTTTCTGTTGGGTGTGAACTGAATAGTCAAGTGTAGTTTGTCGGCGTATTTCTTCATCTCCACTAATTCTCACTTCATACTCCACTGGGCCTGTCTAATTTTTCACATATGGAACCAATTCCACATATATTCGCTGCTGTATTTATAGGCGTAATGCAGAGAAGGCTAGTCAAAGAAAGATTTGGTTGACACTGCTTGGCTTTCTATCACAAATAACAAGATAGGCACCAAAAAAAAAAAAAAAAAAAAAAAGAGAGAAAAAAATTCTCACAAGTTGTAGTGTGTATTGCATTCGTTAAATGGCTTTGGAATAAAGTACTTTGAAACTAAGTTGTGTAGTAGTAAAGGGGTCTGGCAATGTCTTAAAAGCCACTCAATCAACAAAGAAAAAGATTAATTATTCAGAGTTGCTATAGCCTCTCTGATTACATCAGGCTCTCTCTGACTGATTCTCTCAGGAGATTGTACATGTCTGTTCCCTCTTTTAATATTTCTTTAAACAGTTCCATTTCCTGAAGAAACCAAAAATAACCAATAAACTAAAAAAAAGAAAAGAAAGAGAAAGGGACTGTGGAACATTTTGCCACATCTTTTAATCACATAGATGGCATATTTTGGGAGAATGTTTGTAATTTGACCAGTCACGTAAGAGGTGCTGGAAAAGCATTGGGAACAGAGACCTGGAATTACACAGCAGCCTGAATATTCCCTTCGGAGAGACTTTTTTAATGCTATGATGTCTATGAGGTTTTTTGGGTTTTTGTGTGTGTGTGTGTGTGTATATAATACAGTTGCTGATTAACTAGCAGCATGGGTGTGACTGAGACACATACCATTTACTCTTTGATGAATAACAATCAGGGTCACATGATCACGTGCCCCCCCCCCCACCCCCCTCCCCCCTCCAGTGCATTCTATCTGTAACTGCTTTATTTACAGTCCTTCTGGAATTCTTTCCATTACATCATGAGCATTTGACCTCTGACCTTGTCTTAGAGCCAGTGTGCAAAAACAGCACGGCGGGCAACTCTTTTAAATTTCCCAAATTTAGTCTTGCACTCTTCCATGGCTCCGTCCTGAGTCATTTTATCCTGCCTACCTGTTTTAGAACATTTGGCAGGTAAAACAACCTCCGGAGGGTAGAGACAGGTGTGCTATTGTGTTCTCCTCAGAAGGAATGCTGTATCTCAAATAGCCTCTGCGTCTGGGAAGGGAATAGGGGGCTTTCAGACTCCTTTTTAGTGTCCATGGAAATCAGGTAGCATGACATTAAAGCCTAACAGACCTGAAAGTATTTACCTATGGTCCATTGAAAGAGGAATGTGCTTCGGGAAGAAAAGGTACGCGGCAGCAGATGCTAATGGTAACACAGGCTTAGCGCCAGTGCCAATGGTGGGCCTGGTGGGTTGTCAGCTGGGAGGAGTGTAACAGTGGACCTACGACAAAGTTAACGCTCACCTAAGGTGTACCACACACAGAGTGTTTCACTGAAACATCAGCTCCGCGGACAGACCGCATCCTGCCAGGTTAGCGCTGGTGTGTGAAATCACACCACGTCGCTATTGATGGGTAACGACAAGCGCTCAGTTGCACATGATGTCATAAGCCCCCCCACCCCTTTATCCACCCTCCACCCCTCAGCTCCGGGAGGGGGGGGGGGGGGGTCTGGCCGCCTCGTTTCACCTGGAATGAATCCCTGCTGACAGATGGATTATATTACCACCCCGAACAGCAGAAACTGTGTTTCCAGACAGTCCGGCCCAAAGGAACTCTTACTGTACAGCAGCCCAGACCGCAGAGAGGGAGAAAAGAGAGAGAAAAAGAACAAGGAGCCTTGCTGGTGAAGATTCCCTTATAAGGCAAAGCTTCCTCTGAGTCCGTGTGTATGTAGTAACAGGCTGTCTGCTGGCATGCGGTACACATTCCTACAGC
Source organism: Chanos chanos (assembly GCF_902362185.1). Taxonomy (NCBI): domain Eukaryota; kingdom Metazoa; phylum Chordata; class Actinopteri; order Gonorynchiformes; family Chanidae; genus Chanos; species Chanos chanos. Next base: position 16,278,365 of record NC_044502.1, read on the forward strand.
TCCCAGGTTTTCTCTGGGAGTTTTTCATTTCCGATTTGAAGGAGCTGGCGTGGAGCAGGACTGCCTTTCATAAGGGTCTAGGACTTGTATGAGATCCCCTTTTTTTGAAAATATACAAACCCCAGAGTCTAGCCGCTTTCCTGCAAACCTTTAGTCTGGCCGGTGTCTGGATCCTGATGGAGCAGAATAGGATCCGGTCAGAGGAATGCGACACACCTGTGCAGTACAGACCGCAGACTAAACCTTATTAGCAAGGTGAAAGCTTGATGCTTTGAAGAAAAAAAAAACATGAATGTGATTAAAGGAGTCTTTAAAAATTCTATGATTAGATCAGTATATACAGGGAAGTGTAATTGTGGTTCAGATCTATAGCAGATTATAGACAACCAACACACACAAACTACAAAATTAAAGTTAATAAATAATTATGCATTTTATATAACTATTATGTGCTTACAAGACCGCTCTTCTCTCTACAACAAGGTAAGCCATTTTCCAAAAGTCAGCTGAAATGTCATAACTACACACACATGTGCCTATCTATCTATCTATCTATCTATCTATCTATCTATCTATCTATCTATATGTGTGTGTGTGTGTGTATGTTTTTGAGTTAAATACCAATAAACCATCAGATGCAGAAGCCAACATATATGCCACTTCTGTGAATAACAGGATTTGACACAGCATTTAAAAAAAGACCATTACACTAGAGCATCTGAAAGCATACAAGATGAATTCGAGACCGATGAGGTAACTGGGCGGCTTGGCAAATGCACAAACAAACTCAAGAGGAACATTTCTTATCCTTCTGTTTCTTCATGAAGGCTCACAAAACCACTGACACACACACACACGCACACTTACACTTACGCACATACATACAAACCAAAAGGGAAGTGGAGTGATAGTGCCAAGACTGCAGTTTTATTTTCATATGTGACAACACGTTGGTTTCAGACAGGAGGAATGTGTGATGATGGGGGGTGAGAGTCTAGAGGAGAGGGAAAAGGTACAGAGAGAGAGAGAGAGAGAGAGAGAGAGGGAGAGAGGGAGGGAGAGAGGGAGGGAGAGCAGGAAACTAGGAAAGAATGCCAAGAATGTCCATGTTTATCTAGGACCCCATTCAGCCAGTGGCGCGTCACCACAGCCCAGCGTGTATAAAGGCAGGCAGTGCTCCCTGCCTCAGACTCAGAACACTCCTACTCCTCTTGAGAGAAGCAGCAAGAGCAGAAGCAAAAAAAAAACCCTCTACTACTGAAGCTAAACTCTAGCTTTCACTCAACACGACAAGGAGACACATAGACAAGAGAAGAATCTGCAACGAGATCGACTTGATCAGAACCTAAAGGCTCCAAGGCATAACACTTTTGAGAGACTAAGGAAGACTTTAGAAGGTTTCAAAGAGAATTTTTAATTTTGACTAATACACAGCGAGAAAACGAAGAGAAGCTGAAAATGTCTGCCGGAATGACCAGCCTGTTTTCAATCATTTGCCTGTCTTTCTTCACCTGGGTAAGTTAAGAATTCTGAACTAACTCTATGAAAAACTTTACTCTGTGCAGGGACTAAAAGTATCGCACTGTGCATTGAGAAAACAGCATCCTTGTGCTACTTGAAAATCCCAGCACTTAAACATATGCAACTTCTGCTCATGTCCTTCAAGAATGTGCTGCTACAACAACCTAATGTCTTTTGAATCACGTCTATACCTGTTATGAAACTAAATTAAAAGATGATGCACAACTTTTCTGTTGCAAAGTGTTAAACAGCTTTCTAAATGAGGGTCTGTGTGTCTCTGTACTGTACAGGCTTCAGCACAGGAATGCACTGGCCAGTGCAGCTGCCCTGACATGCCCCCTCAGTGCCCACCTGGTGTTAGCTTGGTGCCCGATGCTTGCGGCTGCTGCCGGGTGTGTGCCAAGCAGCTGGGTGAACTCTGTACTGAGAGAGACATTTGTGACCCTCACAAGGGGCTTTATTGTGACTATGGCTCCCCCAGCAATCGCCGGATAGGAGTCTGCACCGGTAAGCATGCTTCCAGATATTTATCGACAATGCCTGTTGGAACTAGAAAATGATGACTGACTATGAGCAGAAATGTGACCTTCTGTCACTTTTACCTCCACAGCTAAAGAGGGCGCAACTTGTGTGTTTGGAGGAATGGTGTATCGCAGTGGAGAGTCCTTCCAGAGCAGCTGTAAATACCAGTGCACCTGCCTGGATGGAGCAGTTGGCTGTGTACCCCTCTGTAGTATGGATATCCGCCTTCCCAGCCCAGACTGCCCCATGCCACGCCGAGTGAAGGTGCCTGGGAAGTGTTGCGAAGAGTGGGTGTGTGACTCTCCACACCAGCAAACGTTCGTCGGCTCCGCCCTTGCAGGTGTGCCTCCGTGCTCCACTTTTCATTGGCAGACAAACACAGACACAATAACATTATAGCAATTACAGCAATTATTTCACACTTACTTTCTTCAAAAATGTACATGCATCTGCAGCCAGTAGCACACTTCCAATCCATACACTCTCCTATGTTAAAGCTTTTACTCAAATTACATGCAGGTTAATGGACAAATTAGATCTGTGACTACGGCATTATTGGTCTGGTCTAGAACATTCCACTTGGACCCAGAGAGCAGTAGACTGATGTTGGGTTTCTTTCTTTGTCACATAGCTTACAGAGAGGAGGAGACCTATGGCCCTGATCCATCTCTGATGAGGGAGAACTGCCTGGTTCAGACTACCGAGTGGAGCGCCTGTTCCAAAACCTGCGGCCTTGGAATCTCCACCCGTGTCACCAATGACAACCGAGAATGCCGCTTGGAGAAGCAGTCTCGTCTCTGCATGGTTAGACCATGTGAGTCTCACCTGGAGGAAAGAATCAGAGTAAGCATGTCTTCCACCACATACATTCCCAATCTCGATTTTCTGGTAGTAGCAAATACCTCCTTCCTGAAGAACTATTGTATAAATAAATAAATAAAAAATCTTTCTTTTTTGCTACACAGAAAGGGAAGAAATGCATCCGAACCCCCAGAGTGTCCAAGCCAATGAAGTTTGAGATCTCTGGCTGCACCACCACCAAGTCCTACAGGCCCAAGTTTTGTGGTGTCTGCACTGATGGTCGTTGCTGCACCCCTCACAGAACCACCACCCTCCCCATGGAGTTCAAGTGCCCCGACGGTCAGGTGATGAAGAAACAGATGATGTTCATCAAGACCTGCGCATGCCACTACAACTGTCCCAGCGAAAACGATATCTTCGAGTCCATGTACTACAAGAAGATGATTGGGGACATGGCATAAAACCCAAACAAAAACAAAACAAAAAAAACTGTTAAAGAAGATCCATCCAGTGACTGTTCACTTGAATCAAACAGATATCCATCTCATTTTTCAGCACAATAGTTTCTTTTTTGTCTTTTGTTTTTTTGTTTTTTCCTTGTCTCATTTTGCATTTGTATCTCTTTTACAAGGACACAAAACTATATAAGTATATTCATTGTATATGTACTTGTACCATGATGGATGTCTGAGGCCTTCTGCCTGAAAGGGCTGCTTGGAAGCAGGTGCAAATGACCATGGGCTATCCCCCACAAAATGAATACTGCACTATAGTCCTTATCCGTGACGTTAATGTCACTGACCAGACACTGGCATGGGCCAGTCACCCCCCTCAACTCCCCTCCCCCCAAACTGTGGTGGGCACCTAACTGACTTGGCAGTTTTCAGACTCAGAGAGCACTTGTGATGGGAAGGGTGAGGACTTTTTAACCCCCATAAGAGGGAAGCTAAAATGCTTTACCCACCAGAGTATGAAATGAATGTGCTCTTGTGTGTGTACTTGACTGTTGCAGTGTTAACGACAGGTCAGGCTTTCAGCTCTAGCCAGAATCAGATGTTTGCCAAGACAAGGAGCCCAGTGAGTATGTTATGAGGGTTTGCTACAGCACTGAAGAAAAGAAAAAAAATCGTTAAAGGTGTTAGACTTTGACAAACTGATTTGTGTTTCTCCAACTGAATCAGAACTTTTGTCAAAAAGACTGGATGATTTGTAGCTTCATTCCTTTTATATTTTAAATACTGTAAATATTGTGAATATTTTTGTACAGTGGTTTAAGTTAATTTAAATTTAAAGCATTTGTCTTTGTTTTTCTTGCTTCAGTATATTAATTGATAGCTTATTTGCTGAGTTGACTGTTCTTTCGACAGTTTGTGTACTATTTTATTGAGAAGTGTGACCAAAAAGTTACATGTTTTCACTTTTGTAGTTTTGGAATAAAATATTATATTTTTTATATAAACATTTGTCCTTCAAATGATTTACACCTGTCCACAAACATGTTGCCCCAGTTCACATATGCTACATGTGACCTCAATCATAAGTTACAACAAACATCATTTCAAACAAATTTTGCCGTTCGCACTTGTAGTGCGACAACTGTGAAGACCACACTGTTGCACTGCGTGAGGTCTGCTCTCGCTTGGACCACCCATGCTTAAATTATATGGCTTTCAGAATCTCTACCACAATGACGAGGGGATCAGTGGTCGTTGTTTTTTTTTAAAGAGCCCCAGAGTCTGTGATGCAATGCACAGATCTCAATGTAGGCTGTTTACACACCAGCCAGACAGCAGACAGAGGAAACACACTCCGCCCGTGTGTAAGGAACAGAGGAGAGTCTCTTTTGGCAGACACACCACACTGGCAGGCAACTTCTCACACCACACTGCACTGGTCCTAGGTCAACATCACAGACAAAATAACCCACCAAGTGAAGATCATTCGGCATGTGTAACCTCAAACAGTACCAGGACAGTGAACTGCAGTGACTTTTTTCAACTGGAAGAACTTCAGTTTTAAGGTGAATTTAGGCTTTTTAAAAATCACAGAAAAGCATTTGGATCTCTCAGCGTCAGGTTTTATTGAACTCCCTTGTTACAGAGATAAGTCGGCTAACATCTTTTAGCATGTGCAAATAAACTGGATTGGATTGAATAGTCTTCATTGTCACCCAGGGGCAATTTGGTTTATAAATAAATAAATAAATAGATAGATAAATAAGTAAATAAATAAATAAATAAATAAATATAACGTACAGTAGATGTCATCATAGTAAAGTTGCAATGAGATATAAAACATAAGATTTCATTAAAATAAAGTCTGGATGAATATTATTTCACTTGACATGTGGGAAATAAAACCGCACAAACCAGCTTTAAACATTCATGACAAACTTGTCATTTGCAAGATGGATGACCATTCTATGTATATTGTTCTCAAATGGTACATTGACTAGTGCAAAATTCAGCTCTCCCTGCTTGAGTTTCACACAAATTAAGACTGAGATGTGACTGCCCCCTGCCACATGCAGCCTGAATTACTACCTTTTATGGGTTATGTTTTCTGTTACCAGTGTTCCCTGTTTCACAACAGGGAACACAGGTAACACAACAATTTTATGCATAATATGCATGATGCCCTGCATGACTTTTGTGTAGATCATTTTTGTATAATAGGCATTAGTTAATTTCCTTTAACGTTCAATTTAGTTCAATATTACTTGGACACCACTCCTCACAATCACCAAAAAACAGCTTTTTACAGGATGCCTGACCTGATAACCCCTGTGAGCAAGCTCAAGGCGACAGTGGCAAGGAAAAACTCCCTAAGATTGAGATAGGAAGAAACCTTGGGAGGAACCAAGACTCAACAGGGGGAGCCAGTCCTCCTCTGGCTGGCCTGGGTGGTTCGGCTAATTAATAGAATATGCACGAAGACAACAGAGGGCTAAAAGATCTCTGAAAGTTAGTGTCCTTAAATACTAAAAGTGTTAAAAATCTGAAGTGAAGCGGATCACGACAGACAGGGATCATGTAATTGGATCACAGCAGGCAGGGTTTAGGTGAACTGGATCACAGCAGGCAGGGTTTAGGTGAACTGGATCTTGATAGGCAGGGATCAAGTGAAGTGGATAATGGCAGGAAGGGATCAGGCGAAGTGGATCTTGATAGGCAGGGATCAAGTGAAGTGGATCACGGCAGAAAAGGATCAGTTGAAGTGGATCACAGCAGGCAGGGTTTAGGTGAATTGGATCATAGCAGGCATGTGCGTGTGTGGCAGGCAGGGATCAGGTGAAGTGGATCACGGCAGGAAGGGATCTGGTGAATTGGATCATAGCAGGCATGTGCGTGTGTGGCAGGCAGGGATCAGGTGAAGTGGATCACGGCAGAAAAGGATCAGTTGAAGTGGATCACGGCAGGCAGGGTTTAGGTGAATTGGATCATAGCAGGCATGTGCGTGTGTGGCAGGCAGGGATCAGGTGAAGTGGATCACGGCAGGAACGGATCTGGTGAATTGGATCATAGCAGGCATGTGCGTGTGTGGCAGGCAGGGATCAGGTGAAGTGGATCACGGCAGGAACGGATCTGGTGAATTGGATCATAGCAGGCATGTGCGTGTGTGGCAGGCAGGGATCAGGTGAAGTGGATCACAGGAGGCAGGGTACAGCAGAAGTGGATCACAGCAGGTGGGGTTCAGGGGAAGTGGATTTTGATGGGCAGGTATCAAGTGAAGTGGGTCACGGAGAGCAAGGATCAGGTGAAGTGGATCATGGCAGCAGGTATCAGGTGAAGTGGATTTTCGTCCGCAGGGATCAGGTGAAATGGATCATTGTAGGCAAGGCTCAGAGGAAGTGGATCATGACAGGCAGGAATCAGGTTTAAGCTAAGCAAGGTGCCCAGTGAGGGATGAGTCGGATTGGGTGTGGTTGGGTCTCGAGATGAAAGGAGAAGGGAAAAACAAGGAAAAAACAGGGAGAGCATTAAAAATTGTTTGAGGAAGAGTAGTAATATTCTCAGAATTTTACTGGCAATATTCAACTGTAACCTTCTAACCTCTGAAACTGTTTGCTGGTATGGTGTTTAAACACTAGAAAATTATCCACCTAACTGCAAAATAATTTATTTTTGTGAACTGAATTGGCTGGACTGACTGTAAGGAACTAAAATGTTTTATTTTTTTAAATAAAACCAGAAATGAAACTACATGAACAAAATTACTTTTTATTTAAACTTTATTGTATAATGAATAAAAAACATGATCATCCAGTGATGACCATCGTAAAGATGACACATATTCTCTGCATCAATCAGCTTTGAACTTTCTTGGGTTGGAGGTAAAGGGAGTAGGGCCAATAGGTCGCGCTCCACGATTTGGCCAGGGTCCCTCCTCAGGAACACCATATGGCACTTCGGGGATGTAAGGGGAAAAAAGGGTAATCCAAAATAGTTATTACATACACAAAATGTCTGATCATCAGATATCACATCCTAACAGATTAAGAAGCATACATACCATATTCCTCTGTATCAGACTGTGGCAAACAGACATAGCCAGCCAACTGCACTATGTATTCACTGATGTCATTATCAAAGTCAAACTCCTGGAAAGGCAGATCTGTCAGGTCATCATAAAGAGCCCAGCCGCTGTCCAGCATAGTACACATCACCATGTGACCCCGGTTAGTGACCTTTTCAAGCAACAAGAACTGAAGCTCAAAAGTCCTGAGAATAAAAATAAAATTTAAAACAGCATCATAAAGAGCACAACCCTAAAAATATTTCAAAAACCAACCTGATAATGTCATATTTGTTGTTACCTCTGGTATTCATCAGTGATGGAAAAAGGAGGAGCTTTTTCAATCCGTCCTTCAATATTAATTAAAATGAGCGTTGGTTTAATTTTGGAGCCTAAAGCAAACACGTCACCGTAGTACTCAAAATTCCTGAAAAATGGTCAATATAAGATTCTAATGAGACAAAAAATTGACATCAACACAAAAGCTTTTTTTATGGGAGGTTCCATTCAGTGTCACAAAATTATAAAATGGATATTGTGTATGGTAACTGGACCAAATGAAAAAAAAAAAAAAAGATATTTTTACTGTGTAATTTATTGTCATCTGCAAAATACTTGCTTTAATGTGGTCCTGTAAACATCATCCTCAGCTTTAGGGCTACTTCTGTCTTCTTCATAGTGGTATTTGGTGCATATCAAGTCCCAAAACACTGGCAAATGATCTCTAATTTCACTCCAAACATCTACACAGTCCTCATCCAATGAGAATTTACAATTTTGTTCGCACATCAGTCTGGTTAGCCAAAGAAACTTGGCCTCATTATACATGTGTGCATTTAAAAAGCTCCCGACTGCTCGAAGGGTGTTATCAGTTGAAATTAGGTCTTGCACCGTAGCGAATTTAATCATCAAAATATGAATCGCAGCCAGGAATGAATCAAGGACGCAAGTGTTGGTCAACTCATTTGTGCCATATTGTCCACCAAAAATTATGTAGTGTACTTCTTTGGCGTTGATCTTCCTCATCAGCTCATTTAAACCATCAGAGGGTCTGTGTAAATGAAAAACAATATAAAAAAAATTGGTACATGTCTGTTAGTCGTTCAAGGAAGAATACAACAAAAAGGACAAAAATTATGAATTAAAAGTCTTTATCTATACACTTTGATCCCTGACAGTCAATTTTTCAATTTTAAATAAATAATGCTTCAATTTTAAATAAATAAATATGACCTGTTTTCCTTAAATATGTTGTTTCCATTAATATCATTAGTACGCAACAATTAATATCCTATTAACAAGAGCAAGCTAGTACAGTATAAGACTTTTACAAACACATTTTTCAGATCATATCAACAAAATCCTGGAAAATATTGAGATATCTTTTTTTGTCAATATTGCACACCCCTACTAGAGAAGGGTCTCCTCTCGTTGACATAATGCATTGCTGGTCAGCGACCTGATCCATGATCTTAGCCTTGATGTGATGGGTCTGTGTGAAACTTGGTTGAAGCCAGATGTTTTTCTCCCTTTAACTGAAGCTTCACCCCCTAACTATTCCTTTTCTTACACTGCTAGCGTAACAAAGAAAAGAGGGAGTGTAGCACTAATCTATAATACTAAATTTTCTCCTAACACCCTCAGTTTACCTAATTTTTGCCTCTTTTGAGCTGCTCTCCGCAAAGCAATCCTGCCCTATCCCATCTCTCCTCATAGTAGTGCTCTATCACCCCCTAGGACCCTATAGTCAATTTCTAGATGAGTTCTCTGAATTTATCTCTGTTATAACTAGAGTAGACAAAATCCTGACACTGGGGGACTTTAATATCCACATCAATAACAGTTCTGATTCTCTTAATAAAGCTTTTACAGCTATTACAGACACTTTTGGTTTTAACCAATATGTCCACAAACCCACTCATTCCAATGGCAACACTTTAGATCTTATTCTAGCTCGTGGACTGGATGTCTCTCACGTAGTCATCTATACTCCGCTGTGCTCTCAGACCATTTTCTTATGATTTTCCAGGTAATTCTCCCGTTCACGCCAGTCATCTCTACCACGGTTCGCAGCTGCCGTCACATTAATGTTTCCACCACTGCTGCGCTCCCTGACTTGCTTCCTGCTCTCAACTCTTTCAATGATCAGCAAGGGTCTTTGAACAATTTGATGGACAGTATAAATTCTACCCTGCATAATGCATTAGATACGGTAGCTCCATTAACTATAAAAAAAAAAAAAAAAAAAAAAAAATAGGCATGAACACTCAACACCTTGGTTTAATAATGATACCCGTGCACTGAAGCAGGTGTGTAGGAGACTGAAATGAAACTGGCATTCCACTAAACTAGAGGTCTTCCGCCTCGCCTGGCACAACAGCCTGATAGATTATAAACACGCCCTCTCTACAGCCCAACCCGCTTAATGCTCGAAAATCATTAATCTTAACGAAAATAACCCCGGGTTCCCAGGCCCGGCGCCACAGGGAGGGCATAAGGGGGCATCACCCTCTAAGATGGACTACACTGCCCCTCAGAAGATCAAGGCCTAATTTGAATCTTTTTTTTCTTTTTTAATTTATTTTTATTTTAAAATACTAATACATAATTTAGCCCACCATAATTTGCTAAAACCAAAGTCATATTCTAGCCTACATTTTCAAATCCACGTAAATCCAATTGATTGGCTGTCTGGATGAGTGCGATCTAACAAACTAAGTGTAAACTATTTGTGTTGAGTTGTGTGTAGACTCCAAGTGGGTAACTTTCCTATGGTATTTCAAGAAGGTAGCTAGCTTAGTTTGTTATCTAGCTTTAAACAAACAAAATGGACATCCAAAAATGATAGAAGACCCTGGGACTAGCGTATCAACCAGCACTGACCAACCAGCCGCTCAGGTGAACACAGGCAAGCCACTATTACACCACTAATATGCCACTAATGTCACTTATTGTTTTGTTAGTTTTATAATAGCCAGCCTAGGTTGACTTGACTTGTTGGTTGCTGCTTAAAGCACTCACTTGCTTTATGTCGGTAAACATTGTAGGCTCTATTGAATTCAAGCTCAGAGAGTGCATATCATGCAATGATGTATGGAAAGAACGTGTTTCCTGTGGTTTGTTGGTCTGTTAGAGTGTGTGGCTGCGTCCAAAACCGCATACTAACGTACTAAATAGTACGTCAAAACAGTACGCCACCATTAGTAGTACGTCCAAATACATAGTATGCATAGAGTAGTATGTGAATACTACCCGGATGACATACTACTTCCGTTGGAAAAACGAAGTATGCGAGCACTGGACACTTTTCAATCCCATAAGGCTATATGGAAAAAAGGGGCGTTTCTGATGCGGTGTTTAAATGCACAGCTGTTTCTGTTTACAGGTAGTCGTCATTAAACCGCGATTATAAAGCTAATGCGCAAAATGTGTCGCATTTTGATTACCTCATTAGTGCGTCCAAATTCTAGCATACTTTCTTGTCTAAAATCTTTTAGCACGTACTGCACACTACGTACTTCAATGCAAGTTTAGTGTGCAGCATGTAGTATGCGGTTTTGGACGCAGCCTGTGTGTGTGGCGGGGTGGCGGGAGGGGTATTGGGCGGGCAGCGTGTGTAATTTTTTGGGTTAAGTCACTCTCTCTGTGCTTCAGTTGCGCCCCCCCCCCCCCCCCCAATCATTTCCCGCTGCCGCCAGTTCTGCAGGTTCCTTTTTGATACTGTATCTAAACTTACCAAGAATCACTCCACACAGTCTAGCTGTTTTACAGCAAACGATTTTGTTGAATTTTTTCACGCAAAAAATAGACTTTTTTCGTGGTGATATTCCAATAAGTCTATCAAATCAGCCAGCCTGCATGCTCTCAGTCACTGCGCCTGAGATTAATCAGGGTGTGCATCCGTTAACTCAATTTAACCCTGTGTCTCTAGACACACTGTCCAAATTGGTGCACTCTGCTAAACCATCTTCCTCTCTACAACCCCCTACCTGCAAAACTTTATATAGAGCTTTTCTCAGTCCTTGGCCCAACATTTCTCAGCTTTTAAATGTGACACTCAAATCTGGTGTTTTACCCTCTGCTTTTAAAACAGCCGTGCACAGGCCTTTACTTTAAGGACCAAACCTTGACTCTGAAGCCTTAAACAATTATAGGCCGATCTCTAATCTCCCATTTCTTTCAAAAATGTTTGAAAAAATTGTAGCTGCTAATCTTATAGCCCATATGTCAGTCTGTTTAAAAGCTGCAGTCAGGCTTCAGGCGTTTTTCACTCTACTGAAACCACACTTACCAGAGTAACTAATGATCTTTTATTATCCATGGACGTTGGTGCTACCTCTTTTCTCATTCTACTTGATCTGAGTGCAACATTTGACAAGGTCTATCACACTATATTGTTAAAGTGCCTGGAAAATCAAATTGTCATTCCTGGCGTGATGCTCTCTTGGCATAAATCTTATCCCTCTGAGAGAAAGCAGTGTGTCCACTATATTACTGTGACCTCTGAGTACTGTGAGCTTAATTATAGTGTTCCTCAGGGGTTGGTCCTTGGCCCTCTCCTATTCTCTATTTATATGCTCCCTTTGTGTGACATTATTCGTAACAACATTAACTTCCATTGCTATGCTGAAAATACTCTTACCTATCAAGCACAATGACCACTCTGAATTGTTTACCTTAGGGAGTCTCTTTGTACTACTAAGGGTTGGATGTTTTCATATTTCCTGATGCTTAACGCAGGCAAGACTGAAATGCTAGTCATTGGTCCCCCTGCGCATAAGCATCTTTTTAGTGATCTTACCCTAACTTTTGACAACTGCATCATCTCTCAAAACTCTACAGCTAAAAACCTTGGTGTGACTTTTGACTCTAGTCTCTCGCTAGTCACTCATATTAAAAACACAACCAAAACTGTCTTTTATCATCGCCATAATGTTGCTAAAATTAGGTCTTTTCTAAGCATGGCTGATGCAGGAACCATTGTTCATGCATTTGTCACATCTTGCCTTGAATACTGCAATGTTCTGTACTCTGGCCTGCTTGCCTCTAGTACCAAAAGTCTTCAGCTGGTCCAGAATGCTGCTGCCAGAATCCTGACCAAAACAACGAAGTTTAACCATATTTCACCTGTCCTGGCTTCCCTTCATTAGCTCTCAATTCATGCAAAGGCAGATTTTAATGGTCCTCCTATTAACATATAAAATTCCACATGGGGTTGCGCCAGCCTAACTATTCGACTTAATTAAAACCTATATATAGTAGTAGTAGCAGGTAGGCTAAACAATTTAAATCTAAACAAACGGTAGTCCAAGATGGTCGCTAAATCAGCTGAATTACCGGTGGCTGTAATATGCGCAACCATTGCAGAAGTGATGTCGATCAAAGTCTGTCGGTTGTAGTTGATCATGGCGTTCGAAAATGTATCGTTGCTGCTCAAAAACAGTGCGAATAAACTAACAATAAATTAAAGTTTAGGAAGAGCCTAGAGAAGGACAGCCATCTTAACGGCGCGTTACTATGGAGCCTAACGCCAGCAAAGAGTCCTATCCTAATCAAGCCCACTCTGAGGGTTAGCGCAGTATAAATAATTTTCCTTTTGGATCCTGCTTTTCCTACTTGTTAGACATTCCAATCAATTTTTTATAAATGCTTGTCATAATCCCTTGCACCTGATACTTCCAACAGAACATTTAAGCTTCCATATAATTCTGGAATTAACACAGAAATCCACAGCTCACACAGGTGTCCAGTATATGACAAGTAAACCTCCATGTGCAATTCGAGTAAAACTGCCGTTTGCATTTTGTGAACTCTCACATCTTTATGCAACGCCAGCAAATCTTTAATGAAGCCATTACTTAGAAGATGGCATATCCCATGGTAATATTCCGTCTTATTCACTTAGGGCCTCATTCACCAACCATTTTAAAGAATCAGGTATGTTGCTGGCAGTACGTCGAACATGATGTCAAAGTGGTAGTAGCGTACTGAACGCAGCCCTGTGTTACTGTACGTTCACACTGGGAGCGGCGAGAGCGTCAAAAGACGCCCAAACCTCCCTACCAACAACGCTGTTGAACACTGCGGACGCTCTGACGTTGATGAAATAGGCGGTTACAAGTTCCTTCGGAAAGCTTGGTTATGCAAATGTTTTTTAAAGGGGCCACAAAGCAAAACAAATGAACAAGTCGAGCGGTATCTTTGTGCTGACTGACCACCAGTAGGCTATAAGTTAACCCATAGGCTATAACGCACTTACGTGGACGATTCTGACATTCACCAGTGTACACACTCAAGAGCACACTTACGCATATTTGAGAGCTGACATGTTTGTGCTAACTAAGTAATTGTTTACTGCATTTTCTTCAATTCTACAGCTGAACAATATTATGGGATTTAAATTACAATAATATTTTTATCATTTATAATATTTTTTACCGATTATTTTCATTATTTTACAAAGCATTGTGGTACAGTCGGAATTGTGAGAAATCAAGTTGGAATTCCGAGAAATAAAGTCGAAAGTAAGCAAGCCTTTTTTTTTAATGTGGTGGAAACGGGCTTCCATAGATTTCTGTGTGTGCACACGGCCCTGCAGTCTCATGCCCTTTTATGGGGATTGGCGGGACACGCGCTTTCGATTTACGAGGACAATGGGATTCGTCATTATAAGAACAAATGTGCAAACAGTTCTGCGGTTTGAGAACACGTCATGAATCTGAAGTAGACTTTTTCTCAGGACCTCACTCAATAACAAATTTAAGAAAAAACTTGGTGAATTGGTGAATGAGACCCATTATGTCATGCGGTTACCCAGATCTGGAGCTGGCTTACACTCAAGGATAATGTCATTAGACAGAAGAATTGAAGTGTTGAAGTGTGCTAATAATATCTGAATATACATGACGATAATATGGTTAACTTGTGTTTGTGCACGTGATGTTAATATGGGGGGGGGGGGGGGGTGACTTGATTCCCCCTTAGATTCTTACCTTTTTAGCTCCTCCGTCTTCATTCTTTCAGCTGATGTGACAGACAGAAATAATTAGACTGTATAACAAGTAATTGTGAGGTCATAATGGAAAAAAAAATCCAGAACAGTTCGGAATTTTCATACCTAATTCCAGAAGATTGATATAGATATCCTTTGCCTTATCCATGTTATCAGACCTGGTACTGTTGGTAATAGAGATTGCAAACAGAATCAGTATCAAAGATGGGCATTACTCAAACTACTCTGTTAGCTGTCATAGCTAACTTCAACACTATGATTTACATTTACTCAGACATTTATAATTAAAGATGACAGTGTGACAACTGACTAAACCAGAACTGTTCCCTGTTTAGAGTGCCAACTTTTACTGTCTTTTGAAACCAGAAGATAATATATTTAGCTTCAGCAAGGAGACATGTAGCAGCATGGTGCATGACAAATACAAGTGTAGTGATGCCTATGAAGTAATGTTTATGAATAAAAACCTTCTCTTTCCAAGAAACATTGGTATATACAGTATGTACATTCTAAAAAAACAGAAAAGACAAGCATGTTTGTAAATTGTAGATACATTTTTTTATCATACCTCGTATTGTAGTGTAATGTTGTAGGCATTTTGTAGTTTGAGTGATGATAGTCTTTACAGGTAATACGTTTTCACTTTCCATTCTTTGCTGACCTATGATATATCAGAGACATCCCAGGATCACCTGACATCGCGTCATCTTTAATTCTATCAAAGTCTTTAAATGCTGTTCATTCTTGGTGGAGACGAAAGAACAAACCAGTTAAACTGGACTGAAGATACTTCATCGCTCAAGCAGCACATCACACAACACAAGCAGATGAGAAAAAAGATAAATTCATTTATTTGTGAAAGGCATTGTGTACAGTGTATGTGTTATGTCACTCTGAACAAGGAATATCTGATCTGGGTACAGCTACATTTTACTTTTTCTCTCTTTTTTTCATGAATCAGATTGGCTCTCTTTCAGAACTCGAAAATGCAACCTTTCCCCTCTGTCTTTTAGACACAAGTAAGAAATCTCCTTAATTCATATGTGGCCGGTTGGTATACAACACAAGAGTTCACACTCACCTATGGGTGTGGTTTTGGTTAACTGGTGTGCAACTTCCTCTCAGTAGAAAAAGGTGTTCCCCAAATTGTTTGGTGTGCTCGTGGTTGTCTGTCACTGGTACAACAGGAGAACTGCAATTTTTTTCTGAGCGGCTGAATCAGTACTGGGTTAGTAAAGATTCGCTGTGACTCGATGCAGTGGCACTGCATACAAAGCATAAAGGAGAATATTCATGGAACTACACTCTTAGGCAGCGCCGGCTTTAAGGCTGCTCCCATAACCCCTTACTACTTTCTGCCGTAGTGTGATGCGGAGGTTTCCCCGCTCCGCCTTTGTTCTCCTTCACTGCCAGCCTGTAATTCATCAGTACTGAGAGTGCAACTGGTGGTTGGTGCAACATACTGACCACTGCTTTTTCCATGATTGTCTTTATCAGAGCTATTATTCTTGTTTTGTATTTATACTAGATGTGATCATTTTTGTTTATTACTGTATGTTTGTTTTCCT
Source organism: Chanos chanos (assembly GCF_902362185.1). Taxonomy (NCBI): domain Eukaryota; kingdom Metazoa; phylum Chordata; class Actinopteri; order Gonorynchiformes; family Chanidae; genus Chanos; species Chanos chanos. Next base: position 16,294,304 of record NC_044502.1, read on the forward strand.
TGTTGGTTTTGTCATAGTTTTTTTTGCACTCCAGTGTGCCCTCCTCCCAAGACGTGTGTGGCCTGCTTGTCATACCGCACCATTGTCTTAGTAGATTTGAGGCTACAGCCCCCTAGTTGCAGTGTACACACTTTTTGGCTGGTGTAAGATTGAAAACATCTCCTTTGGTTCACTTTGATCTTGAGGGTTTGAGTAGTACAATTGCATGCACATGCTATCACTTATGGTTAGTTGGTCAGCTGAAGTTTACCTTACCCTTGTGGTATTCCAGGTTCCACATGGTACTGGATGTGTAGGTGATTGCCAGTACCCTTATTATTTTTGGTTATGGATTAATGTGTTTATTTTGTTTGTTTTGTTGCATTGTAACTTTGTTTTCATTTTCTTTTCTTTTTGAAGCAGCCCCTGCTATGTTGTAGTGTTACCCTACCCATCGTATTCCACCTCTAACAAAAGAGAAACTCTGTCTGCATCCATTCAGTCAGGTAGCCTGAGCAGACCGTCCATACCGGTGTCGGGATCTCCTAGCCTATAAATTGGAGTGGCGTAGTCTGTTTGTGCCCTGTGGCCCAGTGAAGCCATTTGGGGCGTGTCACACATAGTTTGTTCATTAAAATATATGAAAAAATATATGAAGTAGTAAAAGCAAAGTGATGTTACAACTCAAGGGTGTTGGTAAGGGACCAATCTCCCACATGGCTCAGCGAACAATTTGTGAGAAATCAGGATAATCCAGTGTGACCGGAGTATTTCTGCTGGACAAGTATTCACACAAAGTTATCTTGTTACGTTTTGCTAGCATCTCCTGAACTTCTGTTGGTTCAGGTCAACAGATATACATAAATGGCTCTTTTTTTGTTTTCATTTGATACAATTTGTGCATGTTAAGTTGACCACAACCCTTTAATAAACCAAATGTCGTATATGTCATATTTCTTCAGGTAAGAGGGTTGTTCTAGAATCAGTTTTGTCCTCAGATACACCCAATAAATAGAATTGTATGGACTGAAGGAAGCAGATCATTGAGAAGCTCTCTTACTGTGAGATGGTCAGGGCATGTGGGCCTAGATACTAAAGTGATGCTCGGCAGGAATGGTTATTTGATGATTCCAATTCACAGCCTCAAGGGTGCGCCAGCCACCACTCATAACAGAGACACAGCCGCTAATGTTCCTCTCGCTACAGATGGCAAGGACTTCAAGTTTTCACTGTTGGCTGACTACACCACATTATATTCAACCTTTACAACAATATCCAAGACCAGAACACACAATGTTCTATTCTCATTATCCTTGGCATCAGGAATGTGGACAGGACTGGACGGAATCAAGCAAAAGCATACAAAAATATGGGACCGAGTGAAGCAGGAACGACTCCTTTCGGTGTTTCATTACATTCCTTCTGTATGTATGTATTTTTTGTGGTTGTCAAGTCTCCACATTTTATGTTTCATATTTTTAAATGAGCCCCAAGGCAAGCATTCTAAAGTCGTTAGAGATTTGTTTATTCAGACAAGAGTAAAAAGAGATAAAACACATAGAAAACTTAAACACTGAAAACAAAAGGAGATAAAGTACATGCAAAATGTAAACACTGAAAAAATACATTCATCTATATATAAGGTGAACACAATACACTTGATTTTGTTAATAGGGAATGATTACAGTAGTTTCCACTCTTGGACTTGGTGCAGAGGTGTAGCACACAACTTCACCTGATTCTGTTGGATATAATCAGGAGAAACAGGGGGGGAAACATTCAATATGTGAATGTTGATTATGAAGAGAAGAAAATAAAAATATGAAGTAAAAAGGAAGTTTGAAAGTCTTTTAGCATATACTGATGTTGCTAAGTGATGGGAAAAAAATCACTGCTGTTTAAATAAGCATTAGAAAACCTGATTTAAACAAGTTTTAGATTTAAATCAGGTTTTAGATTAAAATTGAATTTATACTGATAATCTGAAAGCTAGTAATCTGACAGCTACTAAAACCTGTTAAATGTAATATAACGCCAGGAAAAGAAACGCAAAGGATGTTATTGAAATTCCTCAACAACATCAGAAACTGTACACACCAGTGTCATCTACATTGGTTCCAGTCAGACTGACATAGGCAGCAAGTTTGGTTGAGTATGTTTGTGCATATGGATCAAAGCTGAACTCTTGAAACACTGGACCCTCAAGGCAGTTGTAGAGCATCCATCTTCCCACCAATATAGTTCCCAGCATGACGTGACTGGACACCTTATGACAACTCTCCATCAAGACAAACTGGAGTTCATAACTCCTGGAAAAAAACAAGACAACCAAATTGCTTTGTGGATACTGGTTAACAAAAAAATTAACACACTGGATTTTGATGCATTATGGGTTCCATAGTGTATGCATCTTCTGAAAAAAAAAAAAACAAAGATTAATTCAGCCTTCCCCTTCTTTCCATTCACTCAGTTTACAAGAATTTCAGTAGTCAAATGTAGAACACATGTAGGCCCCTTGTATTTCCCATAGAGCTGCTTTAACTACTGGCACCCCATAGACACAAGGAACAAGTAAATTACCATGAAGGGAAGAGTATCCTGTCCACCTGACTCTGCCAGAACACAGATGATTGCGTTCTCTGTGACCCATTCCAACCCAGTTTGCAACATCACTGGGATTCTAAGTTGTTATCCCACAGATGGCATGTGGTGTAATTTACAACTTCACCACCCAAACATGGTGAATTTTCCAAGATACAATGCTAACAAAGTAAAGGGCTTTTCTGTCAATTTTCCTACATGTTAGTCTGCATCAGACAAGAGTTTTTTACACTGACCTGGCAGTAAATCCACCCACTGAAACAACCCAACTCATATGAGAAAGCATGGCTGACTAAATCATCATGGATACAGATCAGTTTTGTACCCATGTGGAGAAGGGGTACTGCGTGACACAGTGTTAAGTAAGATCACCTGCCATAGTCATCCGTGATGGAGAGTGGTGGGTTTCGATCCATCCTTCCATCCATATTCACCAGAATTAGAGTTGGGTGAGTCTTAGAGCCCAGGATCATCACTTTACCAAGGGCCTCAAACGCACTGAGAAAGCCAAAGGAAGATAGTTGTTTATAACTTTCTCACAAAGTTGTGCTTACAGAGTTGTTTTCGTGACAGCCATGACCAATGACACAAAATCACTGAACTAAAAGATATTTTAAAGTATTTATAGACCTTGAAGGTGCCTTGTAATCATGCATTACCCATTCACAATTGTACCTGCAACTCTTCTAGCCCAAGGGTCCTCAAAGCACCCCCATTATGAAATGTCTGAGCCAGCTTGGGCTAGATGAGCAAACATTCTTAAAGTCTATCATTGCTTTGAATGCAAAAATACCTTAGTGTGGTTTTGTAAACACGGTCAGCAGCAGATGGATGTCCTTTATCTTCTTCGTAGTGGTGACTGGCACATACCAGATCAGAGAACATTGTCAAATGATCTGTCACATTCTCCCTAATATCTGCAAAGCCATTCTGAGTTGAGTAAAGATGTCTTCCATTTCGAAGGCTTAGACTGATCAACCAGAGAAGTTTAGCCTTATCGCATTGTCCACTCTTGAGAAGTGTCAGGACCGAAGCGATTGTAGAGTCCACAATGAAAAGATCTTGTACTTGATCAAATTTATTGGCGCAAATGAAAAGACCAGTCAGAAGGCAGTCAAGAACACAAGTGTTCCTGATCTGGAATGGGCCGCACTGCATCCCTGAAGTCATGTCGTTCGACCACATGAGACTTTGAACGGTGTCCCAAAAGTCTTCATGAGACCTAGATGAACATAGAGTGAGTTATTGTAATGACAGACATAATTCAACTTTATAATTCAACATGAAATATACAACTAAATTAATAGTGCAATCTCCTACCTGGCATTGGCCATCAGCGCAGCAGCTACAATAGAAAAGTTGAAATTTGTGAGGGGAATTTGTTGTACGTAAAAATTAATTGCACCAGTTTACATACACACTTCATACCTTCAATCATGAGGCCACTGTGCTTGTTTTTCAGCAATGTTGAAAATTCCAGCTCACAGCTGTAAAATAAACAAATGATATTAATATACTGTCTGATGTTAAATTACAAAAAATTACCAAAAAAAAAGGCATAATGATACAAAAGTCGGAAAAGCAGATGGCTTGCACTTGTATTGCTGACAGTGGATAACGAGGCCAGACCACATACTTCCACTCCCTGCTAAATTGTAGTGTTTGACCCTGCATGAGAATGGTTGTGGTAAAGAATATGGTTTTTGTTTTTTTCATACTTGACTTCTTCTTATGTCTATGTAAGCAGAGCTAAGGTTAGCAAAACTAAGCCTTGACGAAGGTACAAAGCATCACTGCATTGACTCTTTGTGTGTAACACTTCGAAATGATGGAAAATCCCAGCTGACTCATTCATGGACTCTTTCCTGTACATCTTTCTTAACGTTTTAAACATATTACATGACAAAACTGTCCGTCAATGAAGACTATAGCGATGAAAACATCCCCTGTACCCGTTTTTTGTGTCTGCCATCTTGCTTTGCAGTTTTTCAAATGAGACTTCCTGCACAACAATGTTGTGATGTCACTGATGATGTCACTGATGTGACCAGATATGACAATACTTGAACTGAGTCCCTGTGTTTATCAGCAAAATGATTTTATTTACTCACTGATCTCACATTTTCACATAATATTTGTTTAGTTAGCCGTCATCATTCAGGACCGATCACCAGTTTTGGCTCCCCCTCGTTTTACTGATTTTTATAGTGTTCACAAAAGAGATACAGCCAGTGGGGTAGTACTATGAATATGAGTACAAAGTCATGACATACACCCACAAAATGCTATTTTGCTATGAACTAACTGTGCGATATGCATATCTACACCCTGGCAAAGACATTTCAGATACAATCATAGGAAACCAGAAAGACCTGATCATCTGCACATGCAATTCAAGCAATGACTAGACTGCAGTTTCACTTGAAGTCATCGGTAGCCGTAAGGAAGCGCTTGGCTGACTAAGAATAGTTGCGGCAAAACACAGTTATTCATGCCACAGGGTTTTTGGTTTATGCTGTTGTCTCAGAGCAAAACAAATCAAAAGTGTAGCAACAACAAGCCAATGTGGTTATGGTGAGACCACGTCGTTCCTGACACTCACAGGTGATGTAAATGTCCCTTATCCATTCAGTGTAGGCCAGCGGTATTTTAAGTGCATACATAGACATTCTAAGAGATGTATTCTCTCAATGCAAATCACAGTGATTATAATTTTCATATTTGTACCTGCTACATGTGCCTTCCATTGCGTTTTCATGAAAGCCACTTCCTGATCTTGGGTCTGTAACATCTCGCGCTATTCTGACTCATAGCTTATACTACGCCCCAGTAGGGAAAATATTTGTCCTTTTTTCTTTCGTTTTCTTTTTTCAGCAACATCTCTCCTTTTCTTTTCTTTTTTTGTATCTGTTTATTGTGGACAAACATTTATTTCTCTCTCATCCCATTACTAGATATTTTAAACACTCTGCTGGGGTGTATGTTTGATTTATTTGACTGATTAAACAATGTAGTGATTTCACCACAAATAAATAAATAAATTATGGATAAAAACTATATTTGTATTGTGTGACATGTAGGAACAGACAATGAGTCAGATTTTTCAAAAATTAGATTCAAGAAAAATATGTTGACTCAGTCAGTGAATCTCCCTAATGTTGGGTGTGACGATATATTTTTTTTTTTTGGACCGGTCCTAATTCCCTTAATGGAAAACGTTCCATTCAAAGCTTTGGTATTCCCTGGGGACTTCCTTAATGCTTCAGAACATGAAGAAACTTCTGTGACATCGGAGAGACAACAGGGAACTTTGAAGATTTTGAGAGTACTGGAACAGGATCTACATTTAAATACTTCAGATGCATACTTGATGCAGCTTTGTGAGTAGCATCCTAAATATGATCTCCAAATCTGATTGACTTTGTTAATGAATTGTGATGTAGATAAAGAGGATCTGTTCAATTTGGCCTAAGTTTTAATTGCAATGAGTTTATGTGTAGAAGTACAATGTTTGTGTGTGTGTGTGGGTACACTATGGGGGTTAATGGTGACTATGGTCCATCTGTCACCACGCACAGTTTGTGTTAGCCACCAGTCCTGTGGTCAGCAACTGATGAAGGGGTGGAGGATGGCTAACACAAACTGTGCACCATAACAGATGGGTAACACGCTAACAGGTTATGTGCTTAAGTGTTTTTAACGAAGTTGATTGTGTATGTGTGTGTGTGTGTATGTGTGTGTGTGTGGGCGCGCGTGCGAGTGTGTGTGTGTAATTACACAGGATTTAATCATTAATTAATACCATTATGCACATACATCAACGATATTGACATGATACTTCATCAATTGATGCATGCCTATTCTTTCATCTTAGCCATGTACCCATTCACTTATTTCACTTTAAAACAAGTGGCTATTATTTTTTCTTTGCACAAATATTAATACCAATAATGTTCAATGTACAAGTGTTGCAGTTGGATACTTGTGTCATTGCCTGGAATCACAAACTTTACTTGTGCTAGCAAAGCTACAAAGAACATTGTTAAAAGTAAAGTACCTCACTACCCAAAATGTAGATATTCATCAATATGCTGTATCTGGGTCTTTTCAGGATAGACAGAAACACTCTCCACAATTAAAACATATTTCAGTGAAATCTCGAGCCATAAGAACAGATTTGTATTCACCCCCAGTCTTTTCACGTGAGATTTCAGATCATGTGATGTTTGAAATCTCACGTGAGCCCTGTGTCAAAGCTGGAGATGTTGGAAATTTTCATGACTATATAACTGAATTAGTTTCATTTTGTGTGGGTTTTTTCATCCTTGTTTCATCATTGATTTTCATTTCATCTCTGTAAGATTTGCTGAGATATATAGTTTTCATGTACATCATACTTTTAACACTATGCGTAGAAAAAAATAAACAAAGTCTAAATCTAAGCCTTTTTGAAAGGCAGGAAGGCCTGTGCTTCATTTCGATCCAATCATGGACGAACTTCTACTTAAAGAATGCTACCAATGTCAACATACAGGATTAGTCGTAGTAATACTACAATAAAATATTTTTTCCATTCTTGTCAAATTAATTGTTATGCATCAGAAATCAAGTTATACATAAAGAAGCAAGTATATGGGCATCAAGCCAGTGGCCATCATGTGAATTAATGCAAACGTTGTGCTCTCCAGAAACTAACTAATAAGAAAAAGTATTTGAAGCAGTATGGTTCAAAAGGAAATGTAAAATCGGATAACATTATGTATCATGGAAATCTCTCACAATGAAAACATTTTCACCCTGTACCTTGTGTTCGTGTCATCCATGTCTTGCCTCAAAGTGTCACTCTAAAATGATGTGTCACTCTTTGTTTACGGGAGTTCAACGGATCTCCTCTACCTCCCCTGGATTCTGTGACATAAGCATTGCGAACAACAGACTTATTGATTGATTGGTTGATTCACTGATTGATTAATTGACTGGTTGATTGATTGACTGTGTGAGTGAATGAGTGAGCGAGTAAGTGAGTGAGCAGAGATGGGCACAAATGCATCAAAAAAGTATCTTATTACAAATTACAAATACTTGCTCATCAAATGTATCAAAATAAAATACTGGTGTGAGAAAATTTATTTAATTAAATATTTAATTTAATACATTTGAAATGCATTTAATTGAAATACTGCCCGTCTGTGTGAGTGAATAAGTGAGTGAGTGGAATATTTTACTGAATTTTTCAAACAGAATGTACATAATGCTGTAATGTCATATTTTTTTGTTTATTTTGAGTTTTTTGTAAATAATTTATTACTTTCATTTCTTCATCTCAATGTATGACTTATTATGACTTGCAAATAAACATGCTGTAAAATGGTGCTATACTCTTGATTCTAAATTATGCCCCAGTAATACTAACTATGGTGTCTAACACTAGGCTATGTGCACATAACACTGAACACAATTCCATACAAATATGATGCTAAATGTTTTGTAATATACCCAGAGGTGGACAAAGTAAACAACTCCATTACTTGAGTCAAAGTGTAGATACTCCTGGTCAAATATTACTCCACTACAAGTAAAAGTTGTTCAGTTCAATTTTTACTTGAGTTAAAGTACTGGAGTACTTGCTTTTAAAAATACTTAAGTATTCAAAAGTACATTTTCTTTTTAATGTCATCACATTGTTGTATTGTTGCAACAATGCATTTACAGAATCTAATGACTCCGAACCAACCTACTGAATACACTGACTTGCTTGTAGAACCTGTAGAATAAAAAGCTTGTGGAATATGCTACAAAGCCTGTAGAAACAGTTGAACCAAATGCTTCCTCTGTAAAAGACAGTGTATAGCTTCAGTTAAACAGGCACTAGGTTAACTCAGATTGGCCTTAAAAGGATAAATACGTCATAATGCTGTAGGCTAGGTTAATTTTACTTCTACTACATAGGATTGTCTGAAATGTGAAACAGCTGGATGACCATCGTCACCGCTTCATTCCCGCCCCCATCGTCTTATTGGGACCGGGTCCTACGTGAATCCGCTGACCTTACAAATATTACTGTGCTTACCTGACAAGATTAAAACATATATTTCTGAAAGGATTTTTGTCAGTAACGTTAACTCGGCATTTTCGCTAACTATTAGTATGCGTCAGCAGTGGATTCACACAGGACCCGGTGTTATGCCCCAAATGGTTTTCAAGCCAACTGGTTTCCGTACGCGTTCACACACTATGTTAACAGTAGAAGTTGCGGTCTGCCTCTGTCACCAGATTCGTCACACATTCACAAACATATAAATCGCAAGTCACATCTCATATCTACTGTGGCAAATGATTGTAAGTGTTAGGGGAACACAGCGCGCGAACGCATACGGGAAGCAATTAGCTTGGAAACCAGTTGATTTCAAAAATCTCAGACATGGACTTAAGATATGGCCATGGCTGCTCTGGTGAGGAACCTTTATCTTTATCATCTTTATCTTCCATTGTAGTAGCCATCAGTAAAACCGCCAAGTTCAGTTGTTAAAAAATGCAGCACACACTTGACTGACGGCATTGGAGTAGTTGGAGTAGTGTGATTTGTTTTTCCCCTGTGATGAACACAATATGGCCTATCGCATTTTAGAAAAGAAAATTCGTCCGCTGACTTCAAAGCTATGAGTTAAAGTAACGAGTATCGAGAACCTTCATAGAAATGTAGTGGAGTGAAAAGTACAATATTTGTACTTCAAATGTAATCGAGTAAAAGTCATAAGTTAAAAAAAAAAAAAAAAAAAAACACTCAAGTAAAGTACGGATACTCGAAAAATGTACTTAAGTGCAGTACTCAAGTAAATGTACTTCGTTACCTCCCCCCCCCCCCCCCCCCAATATACCTAACTAAAACGCTATGTATCTTAGCCTCAAATCACGCTACAGTCAGTTGTTCTCCAAGATCCCTTATTTTTATTTATTTATTTATTTATTTTACTTTTCATAATCAGTTCCCGCTTTCAGAGCTCTGCTCACGAAATGTATGACTTCACTATCGCTAATATCCCCCTTGTCAAAGAGTTATGAGTTAGAGTTATGATTCAAAACTTTCTATTTTCAAAATAACGAAACAACCATCTTAAACACGTTAAAAGGTGAACAATCCTGATGTGGTTTTTCTTTCACAGATTGCATAGACCTACATATGTGTCATGTGATTTTTAATCAGACTTTGTTTCACGTAAATATGTCATACAAGTTGCAACTGAAAAGCTACAACTACAAGCTGCAAAGCTGTCTGTTTTTTTATTTTTTTCTGCATCTATTCTTCTGGGCGCACCTGACTTGTGTCACACATAGAGGAAGAAAAATCTTTATGGCTAACTTCTAGCTACAGTTTGGCTATAACTTATGTAGGGGGGAACTTAAAAGCTATATTTAAATATGCTTATGGTAATTCAGTATACCTCTGATGCCAAACACATTGCTGTACAGGAGGCATTGCGCACTGTTAATACAGAACATAAAACTGACCTCATAGTTAGATACACACAATGCTAGACATTATGCTATGTATTTCTTATTGTGATGTATGGGGACAGACAAAGACATCATTTAGGAAATGAATTCATAAACCTTTCCACTAACTGAATGGCAATAACACTATGAAACTACACCTCAAAGCACTTTTCATGTCACACTTTATTTTCACAGTTCATCTGGAGGACTGATACATAATGATATATTACTTACAGAAATAATTTTATTAGTTTTGCAATGATTAAATAGATGAGGCAAACATGAGCATTTCTTTATTAAAACAATAGTTCACTCACAGATCATTTAAATAAAAAATACGATATGGAAGTTTCTTTGCATTATAATTTTTTGTACTTGTGCAGTGCTTTTAGTCCTTACTAAAATGTACGCTAAAAGACGACTTAAATTTATACAAACTGATATTCAACATATGCAGTAAAGTAGCACTACACAGCAAAGACGCCAGATTTCAAGTAACTGGTGAATTTGCTGTATATATACGGTCAATATTTCAATAATAGTCCAAAATAAAATCAAAAGTAAGCCAAAAAATAAATTCACTTGTAGGTCAGGAAATAGAAATATGGCATTTACAGTGTTATCCTTTCAAGGCATTTTTTGTTCTCTTGTTTTAAGTTAAACTTACAGTACTATTTGAATTAATTTGCAAGAAAAAGATTCAAAATACAAATGACTTTGAACTTCATTGAAGAAAGTTAGCCTTTTGACAAATACGGGTTTATTATAAACTGCGTGCACTGTTCTGATTAAAGTAAGACAAAGACATAAATCAGATGAACTTTATACACGTGGCTGGCTTAAACAAGCAGACCTGTCTTTCCATAACATGTCAGTGTGACGATAACAAGAATGTTTCTGAAGACGACGACTTTGCACAAAAATGCATTAAAGACGGCCATAAAATATAACCAATAACAACCAAAAAAAGGTCAAGTATGGTCGTTATGGTATAGTCTTTAAAGCCCAGTCTTGCTTTAAATACTTACTTAAGTTTACACAAACTAGAAGCATGTTGCTCTTTTGCAGTTTAAAGGAATGAGGAATCTCACAAAAAAAAAAAAAAAATGTGGTTCTCAGGCAAAATAGTCAGTCTAAAGTTTTGTAAACAAATAAAAATAATTTTTAAAAAATCCTGCATACCCAATATTAACAAGCAGAGCAATTAACTATAAATATAGAGTACAACAAATACCGCTTTTTTTTTTTACTTCTTTGAAAGTAAACATGACACGAGTTGATTTTTATTCAACACAATAATTTATCACCTCTCCAAAACCTTTAATTGTTCCCCTGCCTGTTCAGACAAAAAAAAAACATGTAACTGTTTTACTTAAGATGAACTACATGAAACAATAATTATCGAAAAAAAAAAATCACATACATACATACATACATACACACACACACACACACACACACACACACACACATACACACACACACTAAAATGTATGTTAAAATCTGTACAACATATTTACAGCTCCACTGTAATCCACCCTAGACCCTGGAGGCTGGGCAATCCTCCTAAATGAACATACTCTTGTCAGATTTTGCCCCAGTCCCAATCCGACACACCTGAATGCAATATTCTGACATTGCTCGTGACCTTGATTGGCCTAACATGTCGAGTCTGCGTAGGGTTGGAGCAAAAGCCCACCTCTTCGTTTCATGCTCAAGATTCATCTAATTCGAGATCAGATCTGTAATTCAAGATCTGATTCCTTTAAAAATATCCCAGCCAACTGTGTTTGACCTTGACTGAGTGTGGGGGTGGGGTGGGAATCAGTGAGAGGTCTCAAAAAATGTACCCTGCAATATGACTGGTTTTAGAGGGGCCTAAACAGGGGTCAGACCTCTATAGTGAGAGGATCCTTCCAGTAGAAATTAGACCGATAAAACAACACAGCCATGTCCAGCAAGGTTTCACAATCCCATGTGGCTCTGTTAAAAGCTGAAGACTGGGTTTTGGTCAGGGAAATATGCGTGTGCCAGGTGCAGGGACGAGTGGGAAAGACACCGATGACGTCCTGCTGGAGGCTTTGAATCAGGCTGGCTTTTCTCTGTATTCTGTGATAGCCTTCCAGATTTTACACAGAATCCCTCCTCTGCAAAAGTAAAAACACATAGGGACAGAAACAATTACACAAGATCTAAAAAAAAAAAGCCACAGAAGAGGTGTAATGTCTGATTCCTACATAAACTGTGAGATGAGTATAAGAGTATGAACAGCATATAATGTCTCATGACTTGAGGAATTCTGAACAATATTATATAATACATGGTAAAACATGTAAAATTTGCATATGTACATATTTACAGCATATTCCTGGATGAAAAGTACAGTGATAGTGGTCTGACGGTACTGAACATTAAAAATTCTTTTCTCCAATCATGTTTACCTCAATCTCAAACACTTCAGGTCATCCCTGGTTACATAATGCAAAATGTCCTCCAAAGTGTAGTCCTCCGCTTGGATCTGAGGAAAAGACAGAATGGTTTTATACAAATATCATTCACAGCTGTTTCCTTACAGATAAAGGACTGTGGGCAATGCTGACAATGCATTTTGTCACAGAAAACTATGGACTTGTTCTTTCTCCTGGCAGAAACTCCAACTCAAATGGCAATGCCATACAAAGCATCATTACACTTGGTAGCCATAAATTTGAGTTTTAATTCCTGTATTACAAAAGAAATGGCATCCAATCTGGCTGTACTGCATAAAAAGGCTTTTGTTTTTAAATTCTATAACCCTAACCAAATGCTACCGATTGGACAACATTGGAGTTTTGAAAATCATCTATTTATTTATTTGTTTGTGTGTTTGTTTCGTTTTGTTTGCCTGTTTAGTTAGTAAAAATGCATCAAAGTGTAATTGATGCACCAAAAAACGTCACACAAAAATCAGTTGGCACAGTTAGAAAACCTTTCATTACTCTCGGTGTCTGAACATACCACTATGGGCGGTTCTGTTACTATTTGATAAACTGTGCTCACCCGTTCGATGGAGTCAGCGTCAGCTCCGTGCAATCTGAGCCATTTGGTCAGCTCGGGGTCTCCATGATCTTCCAGCGAAGACATATTGTGAGTGCTGTGTGATCGGGGGGGCACATCTGATGTGAACGAGGTAAGACAGAGACATGAAAACAAACACTCAGAGAGAAACACACTGCACTTTGTGTTATATCAGTAGGGACGCATGCAGTCAGCTCGTAAAATACAGTGTATCGGTGTTATTAGACAATTACACACCTACAGTCTAATTACACGGTCAGAATGTGTGGCACTGTAAACCCAGGGTGTGAGTGGGCGTGTCTGTGCTCAGTGAGCGCCTGATGTTTTTGTTTACATGATCTGAGAGACTGTATGTTGGGTGACGGGTTTACAGTGGGTTTACGGGTTTACGTTGGGTGACGGGTGTATCCAGTGAAAGGTTGTGTGTTGTGTCCAAATTCAGAGAGTGTGTTATGTGTGGTGTCCAGTAATTAGACTGCTTTCACTGTAACTGTGTGTAGTTATATAAGTGTATAAATAGTATGAGCAGGTGTATATTGTGTTTAAAGTGGATAATGTATATCAGTCCTCTGTGTGTGTGTGTGTGTGTGCGCATGTACTGTGTCAGAATTAGGCATAATCATGCAAGTTCTATGTGAGATGTTGTACTGTTTGTTTCATATTAGTCCAGTGTGAAGTTAAGTTCTGTGTCAGAGGGACAAGGACTGACCAATAGGTTGGGAACGGCTCCTCAGTAGTCGGATTTCCTGTTCTCTTTCATCCAGAACCTGCTGAAGGATGGACTGATACTCTCTCTCCTTCTCTAGCAGTTCTTCAAGAAGCCTATAAAAAGCCCCACCATAAAAACAGGGTCAAACCATTTTTAACCAGCACTGATACACTAACACACACACCAGACGTATAACTTTAGTCAGTTAAGGTCTCACCTAAAGAATATCGCGTGTGCGACAAAAACAATCTGTGGTCTAAGTGGGAAAATGTAAACACTATAATATTTAATAAAATAGTTCACAACCTAGTTCTCCAGTATCTCCAACCATGCATATGAACCGACACAGCTGACTATCATGATAAAGTGCTTCACTATTAGCTGATAAGCTGATTCAAGTGAGTCATGTCTGATTCAAAAATGAGTTGCAGTGATGTGATACAAAGTACTCCTTAAGCAATGACTATCTACCATCATTCTATGTTTGAAATATATGGCCAATAGATGGCGGTATATAGCTATGATTAACGCAATGATGGGTAAGAACTTATTCATTCATTCATTCATTTTCCATACCACTTATCCTAATTAGGGTTGCGGGGTGCTGGAGCCTATCCCAGCGCTCATTGGGCAAAAGGAGGGGAAACACCCAGGACAGCTCACCAGTCCATCCCAGGGCTGAGTAAGAACCTCTGTTTCACATATATCAAACACTCTACATACACCTCAGTAAACCGATTTAAATGGTTTGAGAGTAGAAATCTTCACAACAAGTCCAAATCCAAGTCTATAAAGAGGTGGGCAATGATTCATTTTATCACAGAATGGTGTTTGAATACAAGACCCAGTTTACCTGAACACCTATGGAATGCCACTGAATCATGAGTGTAGATTTAAAAAAACATCAGAGACCTCAGTTGTTCTTGTTAAATGAGACTGTGAGAGGAACTTTCAAGTAGTCGACTAGGTGGGACTTTACGGGGGGAGGACAGTAGATTACAATTGACTGTATTGTGTATGGTGCCCTCTATTGGTGACAGTGTGATATTGTCAAAAGTGCTGAAATGAGAACATGTGATGTTTGCAGGTAGTTCCAGTTCAGTTTCAGCACATTATGAAACAAAAAGACATTACTAAATGTTTTAGCCATTACCAACATCTGACAAATTCTGCTGATGTCTGCATATTTCTGTGTTTTTAATTCCCCATATAGTAAAAAGAGAATTCGAAGAGTTGCCTTCAGGTTTTTATTATCTTTTACTATTTTTTTACCCATTTTTCTTGCTTACCTGTTTGTCTCCAGCTTCATCCTGCCAAGTTCCATGCTAACGGACCTCTGTGCTGTCTGAGACTCATGTGAGACGGTGGAACTGAGTGTGCTCACTCCAGACGTGGCCACCGTGTCATCATGGCTCACAGTGGGTGGAGCTCTGCTCTTGTGAGAGGAGCTTCGCTCTGGCATGATGTCATCATCATCATCATCGTTGTCGTGATCGTCCTGGTCAGCTGGGTCACTCTCTGAGGCCAGGCTGAAGTGGGGCCTCAACTCTGAATAAAGTAAAAAAAACAAAAACAAATAAACAAACAAACAAAAAAAAAAAACATTAAGACGTGAACATAAACGCACATGTCCCTCCATTCTCCAAAGGCCACTAACATCATAATTACACAGGTCCAGACAAAGGAGAATGGGCTCCTCCTTCATGGTCTTAGTTCCTCTCTGTGATTCCCATTTTACTAACACCCCAAGGTACTTTTTTTTTGTCACTCTCATCTCAGGAATGCCCAGGCTTACGTCTCACGCCCAGGGTTCAGTAGGGCTGCCTTCAGAGAGTGTCTGGTGAGAAAGCTGCTATACAGCCAGAACACAACTGAACTGAATTTTTGTTTGAAGAGAGACTTTTTTGCAAGGCTAACAATACTAATACCATTACTACTATTATAATTACCTCTGCTACTACTAATACTACAAATACTATTACTACTTCTTATACTAGTACCACTAGCTACTATTACTGCCACTACTGCTACTAATGCTACTAACGCTACTGCTAACAACAATAATATTATTATTAATAATAATAATAATAATAATAATAATAATAATAATAATAATAATGTGTAAGCGTCAAGTGACCTCTGTTCCTGACTCTAAGGTAAGGGCATCTTGAACAGACAGTACCTGGGACAAGGATTGTAATGGCAGTCTGTACTGCTTTACGGATGATATTGTCCAGAGCAAACATCCAGTGAGGTTTGATATTGTGGTTACGAAGCACTTTGTTTACCTGGAGACACAAACACAGGCACTTTGCTTAGTTCCTACTTAACCTACTAACACACACACACACACACACACACAAACAGGCTAGAGAAAAAAGCAAACACATTCAGCGTTTATGTTCCCCCTTTCAGAGGAATGAAATCAAAACAGTTAGGTCACATTGCACCCAAGTTTCAGTGAAGACTTTTGTCCACCAGAGGGCAGCACAGCATCCATGAACTGAATTATGTAACTTTCCTGGCAAATTTATATGGGTGGTGAAAGCTTTATGGTTGTAATTTGCATCATTCTGCTTGTGAAGCAAATCACCTAGGCAGGACTCAAGTGAAAATGTTTGTCTTCCTTATGTAAGCTTATCTTTTAAAACCTTCACATGGTCAAACCATTAACTTTTTAATTTAATGCAACTGCACCAGTTTTTAAGAGAACGCAAAATGCTTTATTTTGCAAAAGTTTAACTTTGATCCACAGCTAATTTTATACCAGACCCCAAAAAGATAGGAGGCATAATGAAACAAAATGTAAATGCAATGGAAGGAGATTTTAGAAATTAATAATAAAAAGTAGCTACTTTGCGATAGACAAATTTACAGTCTTTCTATTGAAAACACAATGTGAGACTGATTTCACAATGTGAGACTGACAGACTGAAGTACTCACAGCATCCTGAAATCCAAACAGCGCCACCTGTAGCTGGCTGATGGCAGTACTGTCAAAGTCCAGCTCCAGTTTGAGCTGAGACAGCGTGTTGGCAATGATCTTTCTGTCTGCCATCCTCACAAAATCCCCCAAACTCACCACCAGGGTAGCCACATGCTGGTACTTCAACTTGGGCTCCTCAGTGCCCTAAAGAGGAAAAACAGGTGAGGAGAGATATGATGATAATAATTGTTCCATTTAATTTAATTTCACATTATGTTAGCATGTATGGATCCACTGATTAATTTTTTTTCAGAACGCTGCCTTTCCACAGATGATGGTCATAACGGAACATTCCGCCATTCCGGAATCAAATGGGTCAGTGACCTCAGATATTCCAAAGCTCTGATTCTTTGATTCTTTAACAGAATTTTATCAGCTATGAGTATGCTGACCTGTGTGAGCGCTTCCATGAGGTTGGCAACCACTTTGTCTTTGTCCTCCGTGAGGATTCGGTGTAGAGTGGCTCTCCTCTCGCTGTCCTTCCTCAACATGAAAAACCCAGAGTCCTTCTCCTCAGGGGACGGAGGTGCACTGTGGTCCTCAAAGTTCTCCACAGGAATACTTACAAACAGAAAATGTGACACTGGTCTTAAAACCTTAAAACAGCTTTATCTGTCTCTAAGTGAGCAAAATATCACATTTTTGGTGCATCGGGATCAATGGGATGTAAAGAGATGTTGTTTATGCGTGAAAATACATGAGAAAATTCTGTAATCTATTTTAACTGTGGAAAATTTTTTTTTTTTTGTATGTACTGTGGTCAATAGGGCACGTGTTCTTGAAAATGTGTCAATATATGCTGTCACCTACTTGCTTTGTGGTAAACTTCTACATTTCTCTTACCTGAGGAAGAGCGACCTGTGACCTTTGACATCTTTCTCGCTGTAACATTTGATGCTGGGTTTAAAATTGAAGGGGTTGGAATTCAGTTCGTTGTCAGGGGAAACAGAACCGTATTCACTGCTACTGCTGGTATCCTCAACAACCACTGGCACCGGCAGTGAGATACTCCGCAAATATTCTGAAGACCACAGTAACAAACAGTACCACTCACTCAGTGCTTTAACACACCAACCAGTCGCACTCTCTAAATGCAAGATTTTGTTTATGCTACAGGCTATGTGTATTGGTACCTACAACATTATTATTTTTCCATTGATCTAGTCAGGTAGTTTCACTGTATAATATAAATATGTTATAGTACAAAATTGCTTCATTAATAGTTCAAAATTGACACTGTGTTAAAATAGGCTGGGCTGTGGTATAGTCTTATGACCATGAAATGAAGAGGGTAATTATGATGTCATAATACAGGCTGTGGAACTCTGAGAAGCAACAGAGTGTTCTGGTCAAAAAAAAGCATTCTGAGCTTAAGTCTCTGCTCCCAGTTCCTTAAGAATTGCAGTTGTTATTCTTCAGTTGCATTGCTCCTAGCCTCAGTTTTAATATTTTTCCTTTCCTTTTGTGTGTTCACAGAAATGCGAAACAGAGAGAGTCTGGTTTCTGAAGTATGCAGAGATAAACTCCTCAAGGTATATCGACTCACCTGTGCCTGGTGTCAAAGCTAAAGCAAACAGAGAAGGGAAGAAAGAGTGAGAGAGAGAGAGAAAGAGAGAGAGAGAGACATGTTACAATGACATTTTTAAACCACATGTGCAAGTCAGTTTGCAGAGGTTAACTGAGGGCAAAGTAATATTTCCTAATAATACGGGAAAGACACTTTTGAGAGTTTGTAAAGTCACCTATATTGTGGAGGTTCAATGTTTAATTACAACAGAGTTATCTCCAGTACAAACTGATGTAGAGGAAACTCTAGTGCTAGGACCAGAGTCAAATCCTGCAGATACATGGGCCATTTACAATGTAATGTTTACATGGCTATAATTAGAATGGAAAACTCTTATCTGGATAAAGCAGATAAACAAATATGCAGACAGCTCTGCTTTGGTGGGAATGTGTTCACTGTACTTGTTGTATTTACTCTTTGTTGTTGTGGAAAAATATTGCTTTGCTTTATAGCTGTAACTTTTAGAGGAGAAATATGCCTGATGGCTATTGTCATGATGAAGTATTAATATTATAGAGACCTGTGCTTGCTTAATTACTATATACTGCAAAAATGTGTGTGTGTGTGTGTGTGTATGTGTGTGTGTGTTAGAACAATGAGCAGTTATTATATAGAAAACAAGGCCTCTGAGAGTCTGTAACACCTGGGAGCAAACGCCAATTATCCGGTGCTCCATGAGGGGAGTTATCTTGTATAACCCCACACATGTCCTTGGAAGTCTGTCTCACTGCATGAAACTGCACTCGTTAACCTCAGACAGAAATGTGCTTCGCTTCTGAGGTGTATTTCTCCCCTCTGCTGCACGAAGTAAAGATTGATTCATCACATCCGAATTTTTTTGTCTCTGAGACTTATCAACTCTAGAAGACTCCAGATTTCCCTTACATTGTACTGCAGTAGCTTTGTTTACATTGATAGATTGACAGGAGAGCCATCCCAGTTTAGCTTTGTACTATATGGTCCTACACTAAGCACTGAAGTTATATTACAGCTCTCTGTTATCTCTTATCACTTGTCATCATTTGGAGATGTGCTTGTGCAGTTACTCCTGCCCGACTGTCAGGCTGACAGTTTTATTTGTCTATCAGACAAACAAGTGCATCCGCTGGACAAATCCATGTAGATGTGGATGAAAGATGTTTGCACACGCATTCGGGCACACACAGACGCACAAAGACACACAGACACACAGACACACACACACACACCTGTGAAGCTGCTCTTGCCTCTCTTCTTTCGACTGGTGACTGTGAGAAACTCGTCCATGAGGAGGTCCACAGCCGTGGCTCGTTTGTCAGGGTCCGGCTCAAAACAGCGAAGGATAAAAGCTTTGGCTTCCGGCGACATAGACTCGGGAATCTCGGGATGAATTTTAAACATGCCCACCTGCAGGGAAAAACAAAAAAAAAACAACAACAATACAGCGGTGATAAACTCTTCTCATAAAATCATTCATAAAACATTCATATGCCTTCACAAATCCCAAACCAATGAGCGCATATATTTCACATTCAAAGTGACATCACTGTTATGTACTGCAAAGAGGGCGACGTAGGTGTGTTTCATTACGTCCTGTCTGGGAACAGCCGCTGACAGCGATGTATCCGGATGTTTCTAAGCTTTAATGTGGCGCTTTGTGCGTAAAACTTTTGATCTATCAAAGCAAACTGAGGACAAACCCTTACAAAACTGAAGCAGTGATTTAAAAGAAAATGAAAAAACAAAAAACAAACAAAAAAATAACATCAGAACGTTTTCTGCCTAAGGCTAATTATGGGCTGCGCTTTGAAAGCCACAGTGCTAAAGATGGGGGGGGAAACTTGATAAAATACATAAGTGTGCTTTCACACTTGGTAGTGTTCTCGCTCAGAGAAGGACGATCAGCTGACAGCCGACAGCCAGAGACTATGGTTCGCCAGGAATTCCTTTAATTGCTAAAGGAATGTGCTGTTCAGATTAAGAATGAGATTCCTCTCCAGAACATTCCACAAGGGAGAACAAGGCTGAAGAGTTCAAAGAAGGAGAGAGTCTTGTTTTTTCTCTTGCAAAACCCCTTCAGAGATCTTCAGCTCTGGCTTGTACAGAGAGGTCATATGACAGATACTGGACAGGTATGACAGCATGAGTGTGATTTTCAGAGATTTAGAGAGATTTCAAGAGTTGATAAACTATATCATGGAATAATTCTGGAGATTTCCTGCTGACACAAATATTATACCTCAGAGAAATGTTTGACAGTGCAAAGACAAAAAGAATTTTGCCCAAACCACAAAAGATTGTAATATGAGTTTGGACAGCAGAGTCTCCATTAAAGCAGTTTAAAGGGGCAAAGGGAAAAGAGAAGATATATCAACAGTAACTCATGCACTGTCTTTCAACGGATAGACTGACAAACAGACAGACAGAGAGATAGATAGATAGATAGATAGATAGATAGATAGATAGATAGATAGATAGATAGATAGATAGATAGATAGATAGATAGATAGATAGATAGATAGATAGATAGATAGATAGATAGATAGATAGATAGATAGATAGATAGATAGATAAATAGATAAATAGATAGACAGACACTACATACTATGTATACTACATACACCCACATGGATACACATGAGTGTGTATGTAATTGGTACATACACATAACTAGAAATATAATCTGAGAAGCTGTTTCATTATCTAAACAGCAGTGATATAAACTCATATAGTAATAAAACTGTATGTTTATCAATGCTCATCTCTCAGTTCAGCTCTCTTGGTGCAGCCCTGAAACCAACAGTTGAACTCTGACCTTAAACATAGCCGCCTGCGGTTCTCCAAGCTCGTAGAAGGGTGGCTTCCCTGTGGCCATTTCAATAATGGTACAGCCCAAGGACCAGATATCAGCCGGTTTCCCATAGCCCCTCGGCCCCTTGTCAATGATCTCCGGAGCCATGTACTGTAGTGTACCTGTGCAGGTAAACACAGTCAACTGAACAACAGAACTGTGCTGGAGGATCCTACTAAGGTCCAATCTAGAATACAGGAAATCCTTATTAGCTTGCATTGTAGTTTTATAATCATGCCTGTGTCACTACACCCAAGTAAGAGACTGTTTTTCTGACCTGATTACTTCCTAAAATGGTTGAGATTTAAAGCAACAAGCACGCTCAGGAAAAAGAGGCTATGTCAGAATTTCATGGAAATCAGCAATCAACCGATCTTGACGAACTAGGTCAAGCCACATCCTAATTGGTCACTGACCGTGTCTGCAGTCAGAAAGCACAACCCCCACCCGCCGAATCCCAGGCTGCAAACCCGTAAAGATTTCATCGCTAAAAATGGCAACACCTGCTATTCTGGGATGTATCGTGTATCAGTACGGTTGAGATGAGATTAAGACCATTAGAGCCCAGACAGGATTAAGGGTGCTACCTTTTAACAGCCTCTTCCAGAGATAACAGAGATAACACCCAGCAAAAAAAAAAAAAAAAAAACCAACAACTCTGCAGTCAGGTTTTTCTAGTCAAAGGGGGTATTCCACAAAGCATAATTTTTCAGTTAGCCAGGTAATAAACAGAAAAAAAAGTTTACTTTTATGATTTACTGTATTCAGCAAACTGAGGAATCCTGGAATACACTCCAGTGGTTTCAAGACCTCTCACATGTAAAAAATAAAAAAAAAACACTTACCAGTGAAAGTCTCAGTGCAGGGGTTGATCCCAGCCAAGCGTTTTGATGTGCCAAAATCGGAGATTTTCAAGACTCCGCTGTACGTGTTTATGAGAACATTATCTCCCTGCGGCCGGACGAAAAAGGACATCAATAGTTCTGCTTGTCCCCCTCTCACTCTCTCACACACACGCAAAGACACAGACATGCAAATGCATGCAAGAGCTCTCAAACTGCTGTGTAATTCTTCCTTACAAAAACAATGCTTTTACCCAACGCTTTTACCCTCATCAGTAAAGGGATTACCCATAAAGCAAACAGTACAAGATGCTCAGCATTGAAAACAAAGTGATTAACATTTACATAGCTGTCTGTTGAGATTCATTCATCATGGGAAATGAGGGAGAATGGAAGTTGTACGTAGGTGTTCCTGGGAGGGGCATGTTCATTTTAAGGAGCTTCCAAATGCCAAATATGGTCAGAGCCCTTCCTGTTATTACAGGAGTATGTGAAACGCATGCTATAACCCAAACGTTCAGGTTCTGGTCTTCACGCCACCAGGCAGTACTTGAAAAAACAGTCCCTCTCATAACTTACTCGTCCACTATCAAAAAGTTAGGATATACGAGATGAGCTGTTATTCCGAGGAAGAGGGGTATCGGCTTTTTAAGCTGGGTGTGAGGTAGAGTGATGTGTATGAGGACAGAAATGTCACCTTGATGTCTCTGTGAGCGATCTGATTGTCGTGCAGGTATTTGAGCCCTTCCAGAATCTGTTTGGTGTAAAAACCAATAGTAGGTTCGTTGTTTTTCAGCGGTCCCCATTTAGACCTCAGGAGGGCTGACAGACTCCCTACATACCATACACACACACACATACACACACACACACACACACACACACACACACACACACACACACACAGGAAAACAGAGTCAATGAGAGAAACAGATAAAATGATGAGATTCATTTGCAAGGTTTTTTGCACTGAGAGCAGATAAAAGACGCAATTGCTTTTTTATTCCTTTAATTATACAGGTCAAACCTAATGAGGACTGGAGGGAGGGGGAAGTAAGAATGCCCATGTCAAACACCCTCTGGGATTGCTGTGGTTGGATTAAATCCATTGCTGTGGGAGGCAAGGTAACTTGCCATCTCCTGGTTCTCAGCTCATTTTGTTCTCAGAAGCCCTATCTAAGCCAGCAACTGTGCAATTTATGACTGGTTGTCATAACTTTTAAAATACATTGAGAAGTACACGTGGTACCTCAAATGTCAGCTGACAAGACTGTTTAGTCTCCTCTCTGTCTGTGTGTGTGTGTGGGTGTGTGTGTGTGTGTGTGTATGTATGTATGCTTGTGAGCGTATGTGGGCTTGTGTGTGTGTGTGTGTATGCTTGTGTGTGCGTGTGTGTGTATGTTGTCTCACCTCCTGGTACCTGCTCCATAAAGATCTTGATGAAGCCGTTCTCACTGACAGAGCCCAGGTATTGGACAATGTTCTTGTGCTTCAGGTGTTTGTGTAAAGCAATCTCTTCATGAAGGGGTTGGGAGTACCTGCAAAATAACAAAAAAATACCTGTTAACACATTCAAGCAGGAAGCAAGGCTTTGAGTGTGCGTGTATGTGTGTGTGTATGCGTGTATGTGTGTGCGTGTGCACGTGTCTGTGTGTGTGAGTGTGTGTATATGTGTGTGAGTGTGTGTATATGTGTGTCTGTGTGTGAGTGTGTGTAAACTGTTGAGTGTGTACATGGGTGAGAGAGATGAGGAGCGGGTAAGAGAAAGAGGACTCTGAACCCAAGAATTTGCATAACTAAACCTGCCGTCACTGCTACAATGTAAAAACAAAACAACAACAAAAAAAAGCCCGGAGCCACTGTATGCTCCCAGATAAAAGTTCAACATAGTTTACATAACTCTTGATCACAGTGCCTTTTACACTAAATCAATTTTTTAAAAAAAACAGCACATCATGTACCAGCACAAAAAAAGAAAAAACATGCTGTTTTTTCTCTCTCGGCCACTCCTGTGCAGCTAACATTCTGTTTCTCTTTTTCTATGAAAAGATTACAAGCAGTGTGTGAATTATTCACACTCACTAAGGACTCAAGCCTTCCCTGTCCTCTCTCATGAGCAGCTCTAATGACTTTTAGTCAGATTACAGGAACAATTCAACACGGCTTAATCATCACAGGTACAAATGAGTGCTCTTCTAATAAGACCTAAGCAGGCAGAACAATGAGCTGACATGAGTTCAATGCAGCCACAGAGCGAGAGAAAGAGAGAGAGAGAGACAGAGAGACAGAGACAGAGACAGAGAGAGAGAGAGACAGTGTGCCTGTTGCTAGGCGACCCTCTCTCTAGTTCTTGTCTATATTGGCCTGGCACACACATTACTGTCAAGAGCCACAGAGACAAAACGCAACACACACACACACACACACAGTCTGACACAAATCCATACTCCACACTCACTCACACTCATGTAGACACTTTAGATGATTGTCAGCTGTATTACTCCATACAGGAAGTGCTTATATAACAGTAATAGGAAGGCAATTCAATCTGCTGCAGCAGGTGCTTGTGTGTATGTGTGTGTGTGTGTGTGTGTGTGTGTGTGTGTGTGTGTCTGTGTGTGTGTGTGTGTGTGTGTGTGTAAGCACATGTGGGTGTGTGCAGGAGTGCAACAGGTTTTTAGAATTCGATTCCTTTTTCAGCACAATCATCTTCAAAGCTGTAATCCAGTAGCCTACCTTTAACATAACATACAAGAGCCTTCTCACACAATAAATCACTTGGGCTATATTGTGCCGGCTCAGGTCAACGGCTAAAACCTTCTGGCAACCTCCGACCTGTTGTTGTTTTTCACGCAGAAGAGGATGAAAGACAAACAAACAGGTGCCGTTCGGAGACGATCATGCTTACCTGCTGTCCCGCTCTGGGATCTCTTTAATGGCCAGTCGCACTTGGTTACTGAGGTCCCGTCCGGCGTAAACGATCCCGAACGTCCCCTTTCCCAAAACCACTCTCTCCCCATGCTCGTCGTATTCATAATCATACTGTAAGAAGACAAGAGAGCACAGATCAACCACCTACACAGAGGATACATTTTAACTACTCAAATAGATGTAACACAAAGAAACACCAGCAATAAATCTGAATGCATTAAAAAAAAAACACACATCTAACACAGCTTCACACCAGCACAGGTAAAACCCAGAGAACACAACTGCAGAACAAATGAACGGGGAGCTGAACACCTTTTGAAAATTCCACAATCTAAAAGGTCGAAATACCGCAAACAGGGCTTAACCCCTGTTCATGTGACAGGCAGAGAAAAGTCAACTCTGTTCAGGTGAAACACAGAGAACAGAGTCAACCCTGCTCAGGTAATACACAGAGAACAGAGTCAACCCTGCTCAAGTAATACACAGAGAACAGAGTCAACCCTGCTCAAGTAATACACAGAGAACAGAGTCAACCCTGCTCAAGTAATACACAGAGAACAGGGTCAACCCTGTTCAGGTGAAATACAGAACTCAAAGTTAACCCCTGTCCAGGTAAGACACAGAGAGCAGTATTTAACCCTTCTGTTCAGGTGAAACTCAGAGAACAGTTTACTCAGCGTGACAGGTGAGCTTTCTGCTGAGATCACATAGAAACCTGTTTTGACAACAGATCTGTGTCATGCCTTTATTTAGCAGATTATAGGTGTGCCAGAGATGTGAGGATATTCTTAACTGTTTTCCATTGCATCACAGGTTAAACGGGTACATACAAATCTGCTCTGATAATTGGATCAGTGCAAGACTGGAAAACACCTCAGTAAGGGGGCCCTCTGTGAGACACTGTGAGAACATTAAAGTGTCTGAGAGACACTGAGAGAAAGTGAGAATAAGAGAGACAGTGTGAAAATGGGTATGACAAGGCCTTTATGAAACATCTAAATAAGTTTGGACATCTCAAAGAAAGATAGCTACGGAAACCATTTATTTTGATACAATATAAAAATCAAATCTCTGTATGTCTGATACAGGATGTCTGAACAGACAAAGCTGATCATTAAAAATGTTGAATTTAGCTTGATGAAGTCGGAACGTGCTGTAGGGTCTATGTGAGACACCGTGAAACAGTGATGGCTCAATGAAAGTCAACAAGGTGCCTTTGTGAAACACCATGAGATAATGAGTGATGTTTTGCAAGACAGAACGAGACAATATGCACCAATGTGAACTAATGTTAGACGACGTAAGTCAGTGTAAGTCAATGTGAGACACTGAGACACTGTGAGACAGGATGAGACAGGCTGATGACCTGTGTGTGTCTTATGTTGTCTCACAGTGCTTCTTTCTCTGAGAGAGAGAAAATGTGAAACAGCGTGAGACTTTGTGAGACAGTCAGGGTTTCTCTCTGCGTCTCATGCTAGCTTACTCTATGAAAGTGAATGAGACAGTGTGAGGGTCTCTGTGTGTTTTCTCACCTCCAGTGCTTCTGTGTCACACTCTGCCTCATCCTGACCCCACCAGGCCTCCTCTGTCAAACTGTTCACCAGGTCACAGAACCTGCAGGGTAGAACCAAGTCAGAACAGAACCACATACACACACACACACACACACGCACGCACACACGCACACACTCACTTGCTTTCACACACAGACCATACACACAGAGACACACACACACACACACACACACACACACACACACACACATAAATGTACACAAAACACACACACTCACTCGCTTTCACACACACAAACGCACACACACACCATACACACAGAGACAAACACACAGAGACACTCGGATGCAGAAATGAAGAAGTGTTTTGAGGTTGGACTGCTCTGAATAAGGACAGTTGATCTGAGTCTTGTGACTAACAGTACAGCTGAATAGTGTTGTTAAAATGAAACAAACCTCTTGCAGTGCATCTCAGTGCAGAAGTAAATCTGGAAGTCCTCTGCATTGTGCAACACATAAAGGAAACAGCTGCGTTCATCAAACTTGGATATACTATAGGAAATAAAAAAAAAAAGAAGACAGGTAACAGGCTTGCCTCTGGAACTTTCTCTTCTGTATGCTCTGACCCTGCTTTTTCCAGAACTTTCTTACTCACTGAGTATACCAAGAACCACACAGTCCCAAACACAAAAACTCTTACAAAAATTCCTTTTCTTTTAGTCAAGTTTCAGCATTACCAAGAAAAAAAACAGTATCTGCTATAAAACATCCCATGCCTGAGGCCTTGTTCAACTTTCTCTCTGTCCAAGGTCCTTATTTTGTAAAGTTTAACAATTAACAAAAGACTCCATACAGGAGAAAATAAAGATCTTAATCTCTCCACGCAAAGTCTATGAGGGCATTCCTATTTGTGAGGGTGAGTTTTGCAGTAGCAGCTAACACACACACACACACACAGAGAGAGAGAGGGAGAGAGAGAGAGAGAGAGAGAGAGGGTGGGAGAGAAACAGACTCTCTTTATTCAGCTCTGTGTGGCATGTAGAATCTTCTATTGTATCTTCCTTGTCTAAGAGGACGAGTGGGCACAGGGAAGGAGACGTTCCCTAGCAACATTACAGGATGGCCCTGATGAGAGAGAAAGAGAGAGAGAGAGAGCAGCCTTCTGCTCAGTGCCTCTAAGAGGTGGTGGAAGTAGGAGATGAGAAGCATGGAGGGAGGGGGAGGGGAGCGTTGCCCAAATCTGGAATACCACCTGATTTATACGGGTTCAACCTGACACTGGTGCCAGCACAAAAGCAGTTGGAACCAAACGCAGTAGCATGTGTTTGTAGCCTGTGTGTATTAACACTAGATGATGTATCTGTCTTGATTAATTAATAAGCTGCTTTAAACAAATAAAACTCTAAAATACTGCAGGGGTTATTTGGTTTCTTCATCAGCCCAGAATTTCTTTTTTTTTTTGGTGGTGTAAAGTCTGAGAAAATACTTTGCAAACAGGTACAACATAGTAACATAACAAATATAAGGTACTAAAACCAAAATCAAGCACATGAAATGGGAAAGACTGCTACACCAAATCTGTCTTCCAGGCCCTCTTGACTTTGGTGAATCTGGCCCTAAACACAATCACATCAAGCAGGCATCTGGTACGGAACTGACCTCACACCCCGGACTAACACAGCACTGAAGTTCCACTCATGAATCCCCTTATTCTGTGAGAGACAGTAAAAGAAGAGAGAGAGAGAGAGAGAGAGAGAGCGAGAGAGAGAGAGCGAGCGAGGGAGGGGGGCCGAGAGAGGCAGACAAGGAAGACAGCGAGAGAGAGAGAGAAATACAGAGTGGGAGATGGAGACAAGGGGGGGGTCAGTAGGCAGACAAACACAGGAGAATAATCAGAGTGAATCCAGCTGGAGTCATGATGAGGTGACTGTTTCCCTCTGAGTTCTCAGCCCCTGTGCCTGACGCACATCAGAACTCAAATACATTTAACTCAATTACATTTGGCTCAGTTACATTTAACTTGATTGCATTTAACTCAAATACATATATAGATATAAAAAAGTAAGATGCCTCATCACTCTGTGTAAAACAATCATTCGGATTAAGCCATAATCTGACCATAATGACAAAGGAATAGTGAATATGTAATATTGTAATACCACATATTACACTATATTGGATGTGAGAGGCCTTTTGAAGCAATGGGATTTATCTATTGATTTATTCATTCGTTTATTTTGAGAACATACACAGTCTGAAGCTGTGAACAGAGAAAGACAGTATTCATAAGATATAGCAGGAGTTGTTTAAGAGTATAGAGCTGTAATGAATTATTAAGCATGAAAAATTATTACACTTTGTGTGTGTGTGTGTGTGTGTGTGTGTGTGTGTGTGTGCGTGTCTGTGCTTGGGCGTGCCCTGGTCTGATTACTTTGTCATCCGGAGCTACATGCCAGATGGAGACCGTGTTCTCCTCAGCATCTTTGTTGATTGTCAGATAAGACGGCTGGTACACTTTTGTTGGCTCCAATATCAAAACCTAGAGATGTACAAAGGACAAGAACAGATTGAAAATTCACAGCAGTTCAGAAAGTTTTTACCTTGCAAACTGTTCACGTGTGAAGCCGCCGCAACCGTTAGGTTCTGATTAACCTTAGCGAGCTATTTCCCGGTGCGGAAAAAAGAAAAAGAATTTCTCGTCGTACCGGTCCATTTCTGTCACCTTAACGTCGCTGCTGATCATAACTGTCACTCCAGAAAGGAGTGACGGGATGTATCAGCAGAGCAGGCTAAATGACATTGCTGTATGACTGTTCTATATCCCTGTTGTCTGGTTTGCGCTAGCTAAACATTTGTTAGAGCGTCTGGGGCGGAATATGGAAACGTCCGGAATGATTTCTGACTACATCGGCACAATGACGTAAACTGCATTGTGTAAAAGCTGTTGTAAATCATATACTTCCATGTAAACTGCATCCAGCACACACTTGTCAAAACATGACGAAGAAACACGGGAAGGAAGAATGAGTAAGACAGTAAGAATAGGAGTCTCTTACTGGAAAACGAACTGAGGACACGTCCTTTTTTGTAGCCTCCACCAAGAAGTCCATCCAGAAGTCTACCAGTTCCTGCTTGGGACCTTGCTGTTCTGTGGAAGGCTTATGGAAATGCTGGTAAATCAGAATAGTCTCCACAACTGAACGCAGATACCTGGACAACAGCACACAGACATCATGAGGGGGTAAATTTCAAAACTGGAAAATAGCATAGATATTATTGTCAGTTGTGTGTCCTTTTTGGGCATTGTTTGGGCATTGTTGTAGGTACAAGAGGCAATGATGCATTTTATTTACAGTGTGAGTTCATACGTGTGTGTAGGTGTATGTTTGTGTATGTGTGTACTGTACACATGCATGTCTTTGTGTGTGTGTGTGTGTGTTCTAACCAGATAGGCGCTTTGAGTTTGAAGAGTTTCTCAGAGGCCTGAATGACTCTGGTGTTGTCACAGGCCAGTATGCTGGCTCCCAGGAAATAGCCGACATCCCAGTAACTCTGTAACTTATCCAGGCTGCCTTTCTTCCCCAGGAGACTGCTCAGCTTCACTCCTAAACAGCAAACAAATACAACAACATCACACACTCTCTCACTTCTCCAATTACCACAGTTTACTTACCCCACAACCCTGCTGTCCCCACTTACTCCCACCACGCTGACACATAACTAGAGCAGGTGTGAGTTTGTCACCCGTACAAGATTACAGTTCAGTAGTGATCGAATATACTGTCACTGCGTTTTTTTGGGGGGGGGATTGGTGTGTGTGTGTGTGTGTGTGTGTGAGAAAGAGAGAGAGAAAACACACACAGAGTGGGCAGCTCTTGGAGGGTACTGCTCTTGCACACCTTTGATGTGGTCCTGATCAAACGAGTCTGAATCTAGTATTTGGAGGCGGTCTGACATATGCTGATCACCTAAATCAGGATTATTTAAGGTCGTACTGAAACAGAATAATGCCACACTGCAGGTCTATAGTTAGACAAACCATACACAATCCTTGGTTTAAATGTTACGAAAATTAGGTTTCAGACATTCCAAGCATTTGTCCTGTTTAAAGCCTCTTGTGAGAACTACAGACAGTGCATGCTGAACTAGGCTCGGAATAACTGCATTCATCTCCGTTTCTTTAAGTGTGTATCTCTCCCTTTACATGCATGCCATAACACTAATCAGATTATTGCAGTAAGCAGTAGATTGCAGTGAAAACTATATCTGGTTATGGATGGTCGGTTGGAAATTTGCTGGAATGAAAAAGAGCCACATTTTCCTTTTCTTTTCCCCTTTTTTTTTTTTTTAGCTTGTCTGAACATGTCTCTCTAAAGCTTCAAGCAACCTAAAGCAGTTTTCAGACTCGCACTAAGGGGCTGTCTGTCCACTCTCACACGTTTTCCCCCGCTACAAGCCTCAAGTTTCACACACATACACACAAACAAACACACACACACACACACACACACACACACACACACACACAAAACTGGGGCACTTAAAGAAACGCAACCAAAAATAATCAGCTTTTACATAAAAAGAACCCCACCCTTCATAAAACAGTAAACATTGTTCTCTAGCTCTGTAAGCCCTGGGGGCCCATTTCCTTTTAAAGTAATTTGGGACGTCAGGATATTAAGTCCTGCAATGTCAGTCACATGACAATGAAAGAAAGAATACTGTTCTGAAAAATACCCCTGGTTCGTATTTTGACGTCACTGTGCAAAATTCAGCCCGCTCTTGGATAACTATGAAAAGCTCAGACTGTCCGAAATTTTGGTCGAACCAAATCAGTCAGGGGATTTTAAAACGCACCAACTTTGCGAAGCTCAAAAGAAGTGTCAAACTGGTGCCCAGCGGCCAAGAGCAAGACAGCGTAGTTTATCCCAGAATGTAGTGTTGGCTCCAGCTCAAATCCTTTCTTGAACCTGACAAAGAAAACATACAGCACTTAACTGTCAGTGAGATTTACAGTCCTTATAATAATGTTCTGCACATGCTTATGCTCGTTGTCCTGCTCATCCTCCGACATTTCTAAAGGCTTAAATGGCTCCTCACTGAATGCATCTTCCTTTATTAAAAAAGCAGCCAAAGATATTGTTAAGGAGAGAGAGAGAGAGAGAGAGAGAGAGAGAGAGAGAGAGGTGCTGAGCTTTAATACTGGAACCTGCGTCACTGCCATAAAATGAATGAGAACAAATGTCATAAATGTAAGCTTGGGACATGCACAAATGCCTTCTAACACATCACTGAAAACTATGAGAGGACTGCCCATTGGGAATAGGCTTAATGAGACCATATAGTCAACCTGTGGTTTGAGTGGCACAATAACAGCAAGTTCCTCATGCATGATAAACAGTTACTTCTGCGTTCTTGCCTCGCTTTGACATCAATGTGCAAGTGAACAAAGTTTTCACCCTGGGAGACTGGAAAAAAGATAGACTGGATTTCTATCTCTATGGAGCACTGAACATTATTACACCTTCATGAAAATGTTAAAAACTAATAAACATCTTTGCAAGGATCAGTAGGACACTAGTGTTCATCTATTTATCTATCTGTCTGTCTATCTATCTATCTGCGTCTGTCGATCTGATGGTCTCACCAGCATGTGCCGTGGTCCCGGCTCTCTGTGTCAGTGAAGTGGGAGTCCAGAAACATGTCCTTGTAGATGCGGCCCACCAAGCAGTAGACGTCTGAGGCCACCTGCTCCTCAGACTCCACCAATGGCAACATGATATCCAGAGCCTTCTGCCTGTCGCCAGCCAGATTCCTCCTGTGGACGGGAAGAGAGAGAAATGAAGGGATGGAAGTGGGAGACAGAAACAGGGAAAGTAGGAGATGTTAAGAGAGGTAAGGTGACATAGGAAGGGAGAAGAGAGAGAGAGGTAATATAATGTATATGAGAAGCTCTGCTATCAAATACCTTCAGTGCTATTGACTCTCTTTACAGTTTATTAAGTGTGACAGGACAGCTTTATAACGACACTGTGTAACAGACATGCCAGCTCTCCAAAGCTCAGTGTCTCCAAAATGCTGCAAAACCTTCAATGACAGAGCATCTGGGTGTGTGTGTGTGTGTGCGCACTTGGTGAGTGTGTGTGTGTGTTATACCTCAGAGGGAATGAATCTCATTTGACTGATTTCTGTGATGAGAATGTGAGTCACTATCAGAAGGTGTGAGGAATACCAAACTGTGATTTTACATCAGAGCTGTGGAGGAGACAGCTTCTTTCTTTCTTTCTTTCTTTCTTTCTTTCTCTCCTTTCTCTCTTCTCTTTTGTCTTTCTGAAGGGAATACATTAACAGTGAGAAGAAAACAAGACGTTGAATTCTGCCAGTGAGGTGTGTGCTTCAGCATAGGGAAGTCATTAAGAATGTTCTAGATAGAGTTACAACAGTCTATCTAGTTCAAAGGCTCCTCAAGAGGCTGTGCCAATTTCTTTGAGAGACTACGAGAGGAGAGTTCATTCCATTACAGTAACCCACAGCTTCAGGCTGAACAAGCACATAACGCCCTCCTCCATTTCTCCGAAATATTGCCTTCTGTTGGAGTGTTTGTTATGAAGAATAAGCTTTTCCAGTGAAACTTACATTCAGCCTTGTTAAGTATAGTGTTTGAGGCCTGTTTCAAAGCAAACAGGAAATGTTTGTTTAGAGATGTTCATTTAGTATTGTTTGGCTGATTGATTTTAGGAAACATATTCTTATTATTCACTTTGGCTGGAAGATTTCTTCAGTTTCCTCTTGGTTACTGAGCGTATGAAGTAATTAACATTGGCCATCTGTGCTTTTGTGTTGTTCAGAGGGCTTTCAGTCCACAAGAGGATGTTCTGGAATTCATTCCAGACAATCAGAGTCTCTGTTCTCAGAGTCTGGAAACACAGCTATGGGTGGCTCACTAGACATGGTACACCTCCATCCATTCCCTAATCCAAATCCACGCTGCATCAAATTCACTGATGGAAAACCATTTCAACATCTGGCCAAGTGACGCAGTATCATTCAACCTGAACTCCTTAATCTATAAAAGAGTACAAGTGGTTTCTAAAACTCAACTCAAGACTAAACATGAGAGAGCGGCCAAAAGTTGTGTCCGACATTTGGCATGTTAGCGGTCCGAATGAAGAAGAGTGTGTGCGTGTGTGTGTGTGTGTGTGTGTGGGTCTGTGTGCAAACGGTCAGAGATTTGCCTCCTGCTGCTGTTTTCTTGCACCAGATTAACCCAATTACTCGGTATACCAGTCCTCAGGAGAGTTGACTACGGAAAAAGTTCACTCCAGTTATGTGTGTCACACTGTACTGATATTTTACTTCTCTTTTGTGTGTGTCTTTGATAAACAAAGTCAGCACCCTGAACCGTGATGTTCTCACAAACACACACACACACACAAAAAGTACTGGACAATAACAAAAGCCATCAGCCAGTTTGGGCATTCTTTCTCCTGTTCTTTGGTATTATGCTCAAATCATGCAAAACTCTCAATCAACATTCATTCTCCTAAAACTCCTGGTATTTTCCAATGAGTTATGCAGGAGTATATGAGCATAAACAGAGGTAGACAGTTTTCTCTAGGGGAGACTTCCCTGCGAGAATGCATCTGTATTTTTCAAGGAAAAAAACTGTAGCATTGCCAATGAATGATAAGAACATTGCAGCTTTGCATTCACTGCATACTAAAAAAAATGGATGCAGACACAAAAATCTGAGTCTCCACATATATTCGTTTTTTTCTCTTTAAACATCTCAAAACATTTTCAATGAAATAAAAGGCATTTTGCATATTCAGCATTTAGAGTTGGTCACATCAAATTACCCTCATAAAAACAGTACTGGCACAAACGTGCACTGTTTTTGTTGCTGCGGTCTAATGCGTGAGGAGCACTTACTCAAAATGTTCATCTTCCATTATCAATGTAAATGAAAAGGAATAAAGACTCCATTATCCACAAATCATCATTAAAA
Organism: Chanos chanos; assembly: GCF_902362185.1. NCBI lineage: Eukaryota > Metazoa > Chordata > Actinopteri > Gonorynchiformes > Chanidae > Chanos > Chanos chanos. The sequence continues at coordinate 16,328,822 of NC_044502.1, forward strand.
CACACAAAAAAATATTAGTTAAGTCACCATTAACAAAACTGGCAACCTGGGACCCTGAGAGAAGTAACTTACTTTAATATACAGTAGAACATGTCGGGCATTTTTTAATTAGTCGACTCCTTACAAAAACGTGCTGGCATAAACGTCTACAGGTGTACTGTATTGTTTCTTTTGTCTAAGTTTTTGTTGCTGATGTTTTTTAATCAAAGGCCACAGGGAGGAGTTTGCTATTGTAACACAATTTGAGCACTTAAAATGTTCATTTTAATTTTAAAATTGCCATATTTTAAAGACATAATCAAAAATGTAATCAAGTAATCTTTGACAATGTAACTATAATCTAATTGCACATGTTTTCAAATGAAATCTGGGCCAATTATAGTTACTTATTGTTTGGAATCTGATTACAAAATCCCGAATACATGTAATCTGTTACTACCCAACCCTGCACACACACACACACACACACACAAAAAATGAATGCCACAGATGTTCTGTGTGTATTACCTGTTCAGTGCAAAGGCATAATGAAACTTCACATGTGGGTGAGCTACTGGATCAAAGGTGGGAAGTTTTTCCAGAGTTTCCACCAGCCTGATTATAGCCTCATAGTCCTGCAAAACACATCAACCAGAGCCACAATTTTGAAACTTCCCAAAATCAGCTTTTCAGCATAAATGTTTGTAGAACAGTGTAAATATGAATACACACACAATTTTTTTTTTTTTCAGCAAGCAAAGTTGTCTGACTTTTATCTGTTTTTTCAACAATGTGTGGGCAGACCTCTTTGATCATACACGTGGTTCACGCTTTACACTTGTGGGCCTTGTGTCCTGTGACAACAACCTTAGAGACAAAGACTCCTTTACGCTCTGTCTGATGTCAATTTGTAAAGTCTCCATGGCAACTTATCTTATTTGTCGTAATCTAACATGGAAATGACGACTGTTTGTTTATTTATATCCCACACATTCAATAATTTAATGTACTCTCTCCCGTTGTATTCCATTTCCAGTGTATACTGTACACACTCCAAACACGTTGAATAATTCAGCAAACCTTTATTACTGGCCATCAATTATTCATGTGTTTGAGGGAAGTTTGTCACTCAAGGGACAGGAGGGGGAGCCAATTGCGTGACAGTGTTAGACAAATAAACATCACTTCCGCCCAGGCGGGGAGGCCCCTGACAACCGCAGGGACTGTTACATATTCCGATATGCGGGAATCAGAGGGGAGAAGTTCTTAAATATTAATGCTAAGATTCCGGACTCTCTAGCTAGGACAGGTAGCATTATGGCTCTTCCTTATCTAGTCCAACAAGTCCATAGGGAAAAAAATCAACAATGAAAATAAAATATGTTGTTGAGAAAGCAAGACAAATGCTTTCTCAACATTTCAGTGAAAACATTCATGTATAAAGTATCAAGTAAAAGTAATAATATAATAGCATTATGCTAATTTTGTCGCCGGGCATTACCTGGATATCTCGGTATGACAGGAGCAGATTTATGACAATATCCGCTGACAGGCACTCCACATTATCCAATCGCTGTTGGATCCGCCCAAGTTCGGCTGCTAGCTCCACCCCCGTGTAGAGTTCCCGCGCTTTTCGAATCTCATTCAGAATCGTCTCACGGAAGTACTGACTAACAGGGAAGTGAACAAATGAAATAAATAAAGAAACAAACAAAACCCCACCCCCCCCCCCCCCCCCCCGGTTTCAGAGTCAACATTACACAACAATCAATTACAGGTTACATCCTTTGTCGGACCAAGCCACTCGCTTTGAGGTTGCTACAGTAACAGCGACACAATATTAAAGAGTTATAAATAGTGCATTGTTATGACTGGTCAAGTAGAAAGAGTAGCTATCCAACAAAGATCAGAGACAGGAAGCAGCCACTCGTTGTGCTCTGTGCTTGAATTCATCTCCCAGGCTGAGGCAAGCTTTGAAAACCAGTGTCCGCCTCACCTTCCCCAACCCCAGGGTGCGCTATAAATAGCACATCACAGTTTAACCTGCATGTCTGTGGCAGACCGATACTTAACATATGAATGTACAAAGTCATATGACTGCCACTTTTTTCCTTTTTTTCTTAGTAAATTATTTTCCAGGAATGAGGAGTGAAGTAATCCAAGGCGTGAGCACTCTCAGAACGACAGACGTGATTGAGTGGTTCTTTCTGTTTGTTTGTTTGTTTGTTTTTTCCAGGAACATGACATAATGCTGAATATTGGCAGGGAGTCTAAAACATCAGTTGACTCACAGTAAACAATTATAAGACGGTCAGTAAACTTGGACACTGAATTTATGCCCAAAAACTATGTGTTTGACAGGCCACAAAGTACCACATTAAACAGATGATCATTTAATGGATGACAAATGATTGGCTTTCTCAGAATGTTATTATAGTTATTCATATCTAATAACTGTGCACTGATAAATAAAGATGTGCTCTTTCATAAGATACATTTCTAAAAAATACATGTCATACTGTGAACTAAACATGTCTGTCTCTCTCTCTCTCACACTCTCTCTCTCTCTCTCTCTCTCTCTCTCTCTCTCAGGCTTGTTGAAGCAAGAAATAGTCACGTGTGGTCCCAGCTCAGTTCCTATAAAGTCACACTCCTCTATTTAACTCCTCTCTGCGACATGCGTCCATCTCTGTCTCTCTGGAGAAATAACACCTTTCTACAATAGAGAACTGGTTCAGACCAGAGCTTGATTAAATGCACTAGGATACTCTGAATCTCTCACCATTAGAACGCTTGAGTTACAAGAGATCTGACTTTTCCCAGCCAAAGTATCATATATAGAGAACAAGTCTTAACCCAAGTTTCAGTCTTACAGCTGAAACATAACAGTTTCATTAAGCTGCCATAACAGGTGTCACAAGCTGTCAAAATAACTTATGGCAACAGAAATCTGACATATACACGCACACGCACACGCACACACACACACTCGTAGACTGTTGTTACAGTGCTACCTGTTAATGTTGTTAGTTTTATATGTACTACTGTGAACTGAAACAAGTTCTTACACCTGAAGAACTGCACCAACAAGCACAGCCTCTCACAATTTTACATCACAGTTAACATCACTATTGAGGGCCAGAGTAAGTGGTTAAATAAGGGGGGACTGAGAGACAAAGAAAGAAAGAAAATGATGGAGTGGAGACACTGTCTCCCATAGGCCAAGAAAAAAGGGATGGAAAACAAATCTTCAATAGACACCAGATTTTGCATAAGTGTGTGTGTGTGTGTGTGTGTGTGTGTGTGTGTGTGTGTGTGTGTGTGTGTGCATGTGCGTGTACGTGTCTGCGTGCGTACGGTTACTCACCAGGAGTTAGTGTTGGGGATCTTGAGGAGCTGTGTGAGTCTGTCAATCAGAGGCATGCAGATGGGCCCCAGTAGCGCCTCAAAACTGGGCTGCATCAGGTCAGTCAGTCCCTTCATCAGGCTGGTCTCACAGCAGTACACCTTGTTATGGGGCGTCACCATGTACGGGATGAAGGTATAGTTTGCCGTGCATGTCTGAGGAGGAGGGGGGAAAGAAGAAAAAAGAAGAGTGTGAGAAAATTTGAGAAAATGTGTATTTTCATGCAGATGAAGAAGAGGTGTGATGTGAAGGGAGAGAGTTTGGCTTCAAAACGAGAGCTGTTAAAAAGGGAGGATCACCAGAAAACAGTGGGAAGTATAAAAGGAGCTTTTTATAGTGAGAAATATAAAAGGAGCTTTTTATAGTAAGAAATGTGAGAAAACAATATCCCCAAGGCTGGCGAGTGAATTCCCTAAAACTGGTTTTGTTGTATTTCCGTTACTTTAGGACTTTATGTCATATGAATGAGAATGTGTAACAGACACACACACAGAGTGGTTATATTTGAGACAGTAAGAGATCATAGCTGATTCCAGTCACATGCAGAGTGATAAAACAGTCATGAGTTTTAATCAGTGAAACCATCTGTGAGCCTCTGGGACAGACCTGACCTCAAAGCTCCATGCACACTATAATCCATCCACTCGCCCCTTTCATCAGCCTGCTCTTTGCATACAGGATTTGAATTGATTGTCAGTTTTTAACCAGCAAAGTGCTAAAGCCCTGGGTCTTTCCTTTAACCTGTCGGTGTTTGAATGCCAACTTTGAATGAGCTCAAACAGCAGAGTCGGTCTGGGACTAAACCGGGATTTTTTGGTTTGTCTGTTAAGACACTTGGCTCAAGGCACTGCAGTATGAAAGGCGAGGCCACATATGGAAAAAAATGGCAATGGATATTAATTTAAAAAAGAAAAATGAATGATGATTAACGGAAATGAAAAAGCATCGGTGTAAGTGAAATGTTGAGATAAAAAAATGTAAGGAAGTCAGTATGTGTAATGTAATGCAAAAATCAAACATGATAACATGATCCATTAGTGCTGGAGATGGGAGAGGTGGGGTGGGGGGTGGGGGTTGTGTTCCTATCAATCACCTTCACCTTCACAGAGAGAACAGAGGGCGGAGCCAGGCAGGGACATGTCCCCTCCCACCTCTGGACAGAAGCCCCTCAAAGATCAAAGGTCTCAATAACCCTTCTTCTCCATCACCAGAGCACACCACCTTACACCAAAAGTGACTCAACAGCAAAATATCTTTTTTTTTTTTTTCTTATTGTGATGAACTTTTTTGTAATGCTCTGAATGTCTCTTGGAAGGGAAAAGATTCCTAAAAATGCCTGGATTAGCAGTTGACCACAACAGCTGAAGAAGAAGACGTTTGAAAGTTCTTCCCCGCTGCCCTGAAAGTTGACAGTTCCATTGATTCTAAAGATCCTAAATGTTCTGTTGGCTTCCTTGGAAATATTCCACAGTTTCCTTTATGACATCACCTCTCCTTAATTTGGTTCTCCTAGAGCCAAAAGAGGAATTAAGCATGAGCAAACTGCAATCAACATAACATGAGGAGAATGCACAGCTTCCTTTTAACGTTTAAGCAGAATAATTTTAAAGCTGTGGTCCTATTTTGGATTCAAAAATAAGTGTGGGTCCATTGGCTTACCAAACTCCCCGTCTATATTTATCTCTCTTGAGTGACTCACGCTCAGCTTTGTCACATGACGACACACACACACACACACACGCACACAAGAAGCTGAGTCATTTGTCAGGCAGGTCCAAGTTGTTGGGACAGTCCCAGAGCCATGGACCTCTGGGTATTACTGTTCCAATTGTCACCAGGTAATGGAAGATTCCATTACAGACAGGTCAAGACACGTTAAGACACTGTTTCAGCCACCGTTACTAATCCCGTACTGTTCTAGAATGCAGGCAATGACAGTGATGTCATAAAGCAAGGGACAGAATTTTACATGGGAGCCAAAAGAATGTTCAGTTTCATCAAAAACAGTGCCTTTAGAATCTTAAAAATGTCTTCTCCTTCAACTGTTATGCACCTAGATGAAAAAGTGTGTGACACAGTTCGTCATGCCTACGTGCTCTTCATGTGAGATGAGACGGTTTGAATCTCCCTGAAATTAACTCACTGTGACAGACTTTCACATTTCATCTTTAACCTCACAGCACACTTGTCGGTGTCAGAAAACTATCTTGAAAGTCGTTGATCCTCTCTGTTCTTTGCGCCTCTCTGACTGACGGCGCAAAGGTTATCTGTCATCTTGTCTTACTGCGCTCTTAATAAACACATAGCTGAAGTTTGATGTTCATTGATGCATTTGCTTAGAATATGTTACTAAAAACAAAAGTCCCTATAAACTAAAATCAAGCTGTCTAAGTATAGGATATATTAATGAAATATGATAGTGATGCATGATCTTGATTTTACTGAGCATTGTGATACATACTGCAGAGAGAGAGAGAGAGAGAGAGAGAGACAGAGAGAGAGAGAGAGAGAGAGGTAGGGAGGCTCTGTGACATAGATATGCATGTGTTTATTTTCACGCTGTGGAAGGAAGTGGCATGCAGATAGACACAGAAGTGAGAGAAAGAGGGAGAGAGTGCGGAGAGAAAGATGAGACCTCAAAGTGTGTGTGCATGTTTGAGGAAGACTTCAAAACAGATAGAGTCATGAATGGAATAACTGTGTCTGGAATTCATGCATACATATGTGTGTGTGCATGCACAAATGAGAGAGAGAGAGAGAGAGAAAGAAAGAAAGACAGAGAGAGTCAGAAAATCAGACACAGTCAGAAAGACAGACTACAAAATGCACCTAAGAACTCTCCCTTTCTCTTTCTCTGTCCGGCTCTTAGTTAGTAGGATGACTGGAGTCTGTTTCCACCCACATAAAGCCACCTTACTACATAGTCCAAAGCCACTTAACCCTGTTAAGCCCTGGCTCACTATCCCTGCCAAGTGGCCCTGTCAGTGGGACTGATAAGCACTCATTACCCCCCTGCCTGGATCATATCAGATCCAAAGAGGACCAGCACGGATTTAGTGCTGACTCCTTTTCTGTTAATGATATTCATGGGAGCAGGACTTCCTGTAGCTGGGGACTGATGGGAAAATGATTTTTGTGTGTGTGTGTGTGTGTGTGTGTGTCAGTGAGAGAGAGAGAGAGAGAGAGAGAGAGAGAGAGAGAGAGAGAGAGAGAGAGAGTGTGTGCGTGTACATGCACATGTGTGTCTGAGAAAAAGAGGGAGTATGCTTCCATCTCTCTGCACCTCTCTCTGTCTGAAAGAGCATGCGGAAACGCTCCTCTGTGATTTCTGCTGTGTGGTTACCGAGGCCTTTAAGAAAAAATACCCATCAGCTCTGAGAAGTACCGCTAATAATATCAATCAAGGATGTGAAAATGCAACAAAATGACTGTGTGTGTGTGTGTGTGTGTGTGTGTGTGTGTGTGTGTGTGTGTGTGCATTTCTGCATGGGTGGGCATGCAAGTTTTGCATTTGTGCACAAAAGTGTATCTTGTGTTAATGTGTGTGTACATGTGTTTGTGTGTGTGCATTGCCTGCAGGAGAAAATTTCTGTATGTAACTCTATCCTTCTCCTTATACTCCATGTGCATGTGTGTGCGTGTTTGTGCGTGTGTGCATGTGTGTACGTGCGTGTTTGAGTGTGTGCATGTGTTTGCGTGTGTGTGTGTGTGTGTGTGTGCGTGTCACCCTCATCTCACAGACCTTGCCTGTAGATAAGAGCACTAAACAAATGTACTTCAAAACCCTGACAATGAATAAAATGGAAATATGAGTACTTTAAATAGATATTCACTTTTCTTATTCAATTCCCTTTTCTCTCCCTCTCTGCCAAAGAGCCCAGAGAGAGAAAGAGAGAGAGAAAGAGAGAGAAGATGTTTTGCATACTTACTGTATTCTTCTGACAGATTATATCCTGAAATGTAAAGCAGAGAGGAGTTAGACGGACGGAAATGTCACACTGAGGTGATTAAATACGTCTGATTTGGCTCTGGTTTCTCTATACTGAAAACATGTGATTTTGTGTCACTCTGTTTAACGTAGTCAAACGCAGGTGAAGACGTGGTGTAGAACAGTGGCATGGCCTGGATGGGAGGTACACACAAAAGACAGACAAAACCTGTGATGACTAAAGAGAACATCAGCACTGAATGTGATACCTATCAATAGGTGTGGGTGTACTGTGAGGTAAGTGATTAAAACAAAATGTTTGCTGAATTATGGACCACAATATCTCTTTCTGTGTGTGTGTGTGTGTGTGTGTGTGTATGTGTGTGCGTGTGAGCATGAACACAATGGCCAATCCAAAGACTCATAGGAACATGAATACAACATTTACCTAGGCTTGGTAGATGATACTGCTTGTCTGATGTGTCAATTGGCCTTTAGCAAATAGCCCCTTACAACCGACAAAACCCTTACTGTATCTCTCACTACTACATAACCCCCTCACAAAGGGATGATTCTACAGCTTAGATCAGACGAACACTGTCAAACTGTCATCTCGGTGTATATATGTGTGTGTGTGTGTTTGCACATGCATGCATGCTCAAAGCCTTTTTAAAAAAATTTACTAAGTGCCTATCTACAGCAAACAGTTGTGTGTGTGTGTGTGTGTGTGTGTTTGTGTGTGTGTGTGTGTGCGCGTGCGTGTGTAGTTTGCATATGCTGTGAGGTGCACCCTCCCCTCTGTCCCTCTGTCATTGTTTTACTTGTGTCTCTGTGTATGAGGGCTGTGGTCACTGAGAGAAAGGAATTCCCCTGTGTAAAACAGAAACTCTCTGCCTTTATAAACACACACTGCTATTTATAGATGGCTTGTGTTGTATGTCTGTGATGTTTACTCTCTGTCCACTTCTTCACTAACCAGTCTTCCACTCAAATGTATATATTTATATTCACCTGTGCATAAATCCATATATGTATGTATGCATGTATGTATGTATTCATTTATCTATCCACCTATGTGTCTTTTCTCCTTCTCTCTCTCGCTCGCTCTCTCTTTCTTTCCGTGATTGCTGTGGGTTTTGTTTGTTATGGGTAGGTTGCAGCCCCAGTGACGTACATAAAGACCTGTCCTCCTCCTCCTCAACAGGAATCTATTGCGAAATAAAGCCTTTGTATAAACCATTTCCCCCATCTCATAACCCTCTTCTCTGATGGAGAGAGAGAGAGGGAGAGATGGAGAGATGTTCATCCTGCTAATGGGCTTCCCCCATTTTCCTCTGCTGTTTGAGGCCTTGATTTACGTGACACTTTATGAAACACGTTGGGGCTCCAATTACTGCCACAGTCAGAGGTGTAAATGCACCTAAGGCCATTAGAATGCATGTGCTTTTTATACAAGGTGAGAGCAAAGCTCAGCATGGTACAAACCAAATCCCACGGTTTGTTTATCTGTATGGAAATCACGCATTTGATCTGTTAGGGTGAACCGAGTGGGAAAACACTGCATTTTGCTGTTGTTAGGCATAAAGAGAGAAACAGAGAGCTGTCTAATGCATCCAAATGTCCGCCTGTGACAAATAACATTGCTTAACAAGTTCATCTTGTAGAGTTTGTTTGCGTGTTCTAATTCTATTTGAGAATACCGCCCAAGCTGAAGGGTGGGCAACACTGTATGTTCTAGAACTCTAAGGCTATGTGACATCACTCACTGAGGTTGGATGGCTCTAAGCATGAAGAGGCAGATAATACCTGTAGGGACTGCAGGGAGTCGGAGTTGGAGTCGCAGTAGAGAATGATGTTGTTGGCCATGCTGAAGCTCTCTCTGACTCCCAGGTGGTAGAAGAGAGAGGGCTGTCGGAATGCATCCGTCATTTCTACCACAGCAAAGTCTGACACACAAACACAAACACATGCGCATGAAAAATAAGTACAGTTGTGACACACAGCACAAAAACAAATCATGCGTGTATTTATGGCCATGTTTTTGTCCCTAAGCTCATAGACACATCAGGTGTCATGTTCAAAAACACTCAGACACAGTTTGTTCAATTGTCACTAGTACAGAATATTACTTCCCATTGGGAAGTAATACAGCAGTGTATTCAGGCTTTAAATCAAAACAATGCATCCTTTCTGTTACAGAACTTTAGAGGTGCAATTTACATAACAAGTGTTTTCCCTTTCGTCAAATATAAAGTTCTCACCCAAAGGCAAAGGAAACTCCACCAACTAAAACACTAAATACCATTTGTTTACCGGGTGGAGTGCTTAAGGTTTACGTCACTGATGACTACACAAGACTGATAAGTAAAGAAAGCACGAGGGGTATCTGTTTTGAGACAGGGTTTGGTTTAAACACACACACACACACACACATATACACAGAAACATGTGCGCACACACACCCACACACATACACACACACACAGGGACACAGACTCGGGGCAGAGAGATTATCTTTAAATGGACCCAACCCCTTTTGCTTAATCTACAAATCAACTCCTGTATCTAAGAGTCAACCCACTGACACACCCAAACACACATACAAAGCCCACTTTACATTCATCTCTTAACTCCTTATAGTCTTTAGCTCAATGGATTCAGCAGTTCTGCTGCTGTCTGTACATTTAAACAGATGAAAGAGACCTCGGTAACTCATGGGTCGTATATACCAGAACACAGGAACTGCAGACAGGAAGACGCATGCGACCTGCAGAGAAACTGTCGAAGGGTCTGTCCCTAACCACTAAGCACGCCCAGTCTCAGCAGGGTTCGCATTTAAAAGGCAATAAAAGGGAAGTCGCCTTCTCTGATTGGGTATCAAGGTTCATCGCAATATGAGCTCAAGTCGTTAGTACCCCCCCCCACCTCAATGGGGTCTACTCACTGTGTACAATCTCTCTCTCTCTCTCTCTCTATATATATATATATCTATCTTGTCTGTCTGTCTGTCTGTCCATACGTTTATCTATCATGGTAGCCTATTCAACAGTAATAAGACCAATCTTGTGTTTCTATTTTAAATCTTAAGAGATGGTGCAATGAGAAGCAATATTTTTACATTAGATTGTTAGATTGCTTGTACACGAAGGTAATCAAGCTTGACAAACTGTTTCATTACATTAGGGATTAAGAAAAAAAAAAAAAAAACCTTGTAGATTCTAAACTGCACTGACAACCCGCTAAATGACACACCATACTAAATGACAAACTACAGGGCTCCCTGAGCAATGTGTCAACACTTTGGCCTTTCCCATACAACCAAATGACTCAGTTCCTCACTTATTATGCCAAGTATTCGTTTTATTAGAGCAGATGAACAGGGACTCAGAGATAAGTGGAAGGGCTTGGAAACGGTCAAGTGCTCTCCTTGGAAACCTCCACAATTTAGTCGTGGTAACGGGAGCTGCAAATGTTTGTCTAAGCTGAGCAAGATCTGCAAACGTATCAATGGAGCAATTCAATATCTATACAAACTTCTAGTAAAATCAATCCCTTAATGTAAAAGTTTTGTCACATTGTGAGTTGAAAGATATGTCTTATTTAGGGCTGGTCTTCTAAAATAAATAAACAAGAGTCCAAGCAAAATCTTGATTTCACATCGTTATTGTTGCAATGGTTCCCATACTAGAACCAGTATAAGCACTCAAGTGCTCATCTCGAGTTACAAAACAATAATAGTTAATGATTATCTGCAGCATATGATTCATTGGATATTAATGAGACATTGAGAAAGGAGCTTTGAGCTGTGTTAAAACTGCCCTTTCAACAGCCTCCTAGAATTTCGCTAGCATTCAAACACTGCACAAAATGAATAAATATATAAATAAAATAGCAGTCACTCTCTATGAAATCCTGCTTCCTGAATGTCTAGAGCTGTTCTGGACCAGTGGTGGCTTTTAGTGGTAAGAGAAGCTGCCCAGTGACCTTAAAAATTGTGGATTCAGTATCAAAGAAGAGCCACTCTCCGCACATGAAATGGTTCTTCATATCAAGGTCACTCCAGAGGACAACCTCTGATAGCTAGCTAACTGAATAAATATACATAACATTTTAAGTATGTCTAGAATGCAAGAGATTTATGAAAACACTCAATTTCTGAACATCAGTAAGTACAATGAAATGGGAAAAAATAAGAAGGCCAATACAAAAGACAGAGGAGGCAGATGAAACCAGATTTGTCCAAAAGTATGAATGTGCTAATAGCCTCAAAGACTTTCAAACTCCTACCCTTTTTTCCCCTTGTTGCATTCACTGATAGAACAGCACAATAGACAAGGACAGACACTATGTTTCCTGACACTCAATGCTCCCATGGACGTAGCACATAGAACTGTGTTCTACTATTTTTTCATACCCTAGAGAGTTCTGGAAAGATTTTACAATACTTACAAACGTCATCATGATTCAGTTCCTACCTTCAAACAGTTTCTTTAACCCATCAGGTTCCATTCAGGTCTCCAATATACCTCAGTTTACCTTTACAGTTTACCTCAGTTTGCAAAGGTGTCATGAGACCTGGAGAGCTCTGAATCATGAAGTACACCAGGTACTTGCATGCAGTCATGCATCTTGCATCCGTATAAAGTGTTGTATAATTAAGGCTGTGTGGAAAGCCTGGCCTGTACCAGTGTAGCCATTTGAGCTGTCGGCGTGACTGTGTCAAGGGGCTCTCCTCTGTTTCTCTTTCATATGCGTTGTCCTGCAGTAACCTTTTCACTCTAGTTCCTGTTTACAAGCATATTGACTAAGAATGCACACACATACATACACACATATACAAACACACATGCTTGACTCTGTTCTCTCCTCTCTGGGCCCCACTCTTGTTTAAAAGCTACAGTTAAAACATAGCCATTGGAATGCATTAGAAGCCCGCTAATCTCCTATAATTACAAACCTACCCCACCCCACCCCTCTCCCCCCAAAATAACAGACAAAGGAAAACGGACTAGTGGTTTTCTTTCACTTCTGCACAAAGAGAAACTGCAAATTCATCAATCCCAATCGTCTGACAGTTCACAGCTCAGCGACCGCACTTCAGTTTGGACAGAACAGAGTTTTGAAGAAGTTTCTATTAGTCAGTGGGGCGACTCAGTTTTCTCAGAAGTAATCTGAAGAAGAAGGTTTTAAACACTCGTGTCGTCCCAAATTCACAAGCAAAACCTCTAAGCGAAACAAACAGCTGGTATTAGAGCCAAATGAGAGGTTACAAGTTGTGGTTACATGGTTCTTACAACATTCACTAGATTTCCGATTAGCTGTCCAACACAGATGCTTTTGGAGATTGATGGTGCCTATGTTATAGATGTGCTGTGTGATTTTCTAAATGCTATAACAAGAACAAGAAGGTTTCCTTTCAAATGAAAAAAAAAGTTTTTCAGAGTGTAAAATCATCTTTAGAATCACAATAACCTGAAGAAAAGCTTCAGAATGTTCACGTCTCAATATGCATTGGAGTTTTAGACATGTGAGGGGTTTTCATTTTTGGGTCCGGTACAACTCAAGACAAGAGGAAATGCCCTTTGAGAGATTCATTGGTAATCATTGTAACCCTCAGAATTAAACGCAATCAAAACGCATTGTCACATGGGTAATATTTTTAGCACAAAAAGGCTGTCTGCCACACTGAGAACAATGTAATTCTCTACTGAATGATGTAATCCCATTCTACATGCTGCAGAGATGACAGAGCTAAACACAGGGTCAAAGTTCAGACATCGATCTTTGTATGAGTATACAGGGTGGCAACGACGCTGATAACATGGAATCTAATCCCTTTTACAGTTCCTCAAGAATGCCAGGAATTTCACCACATAGATGCGAAGAAAGTTTTTTTTTCCTCTCTCTCTTTCTTTTTATGTTTGCAGGTAAACTGCATCCCCTGCAAACAGCTGAAATCTTCTATCTAGACAAAAAGGGAGACCGGTACAAGAGTGTGGAGAAAGTGTGATGCATAGCTCACAGAAATATGTAAGATTCTCATAACACCCAACCGAGCTTCTGCCACCCCACACCCTCTTTTTTATGCCAGTACCTTACCCAACAAAATACTTTTGGTTTGTCTCTGATTTAATGACCATCATTAAGATGTACTTCAGTGGCTCTGAGACATGCTTATTTAACGTAATCTAAACACACTACCGTTCACAGTATTTAAAAAAGCATTTGGATTCACTGCCGCCTCGTAAAAACAATTCTGGGAATTTCACACGCCAAGGACACGGCGAACCCTCATGTCAAACTTCTGTAAACATGCCGTCAAACAAAGACACGGCAGAAACATACAACAATAGACATTCTGCAACTTCACTTGCCCTGCCCAGAGAAAGAGGAAGCTGGCCATGTGTTCTCCCCTTAACTGTGCCATCCAGGGTAATTCTGCTGGGCTTTGAAAAAAAAAGCAAAAAAGAAAGAAAGAAAGAAAGAAAAAAACGGCAGGAAATGAAATGAAACTCCACCAGTACTCCGGAACCTTCTGCCTGTTTCTGATCTTTCTGAGCTGTTTTCTAAGAATATGAGCAAATTTGTGGTGTAGAGGAAGAGTAATGAGGAAAAATAAAAGTGGTTTACAACATATCTTTACATAGCCTAATTGCAAATGCCTAAACGCTCCTGTATTCTCAACACAGTCTCAACAGACGCAACAGATTTCTGCTCCATGATCAGTGCTTTGTCTCACAAACAGTGCAACCTCCACTCAGTCTCTGTTTACATAGATAAATGTGGATACTCGTTTTGACAAGTTGGAAAAGTAATTGGATAAGTAGTGAGATATTACACAGGTTTTCAATCTTGCGCAATTTATTCCAGCGGCGTATGACTAATAATCATCACTTGACTCAATCTCAGAACAAATTAGGTACTCATGAAACGGCTGTTGTTTATTAAAAAAAAAAAAAAAAAGGAAAAAAAACCTCCTTTCCTGTGAAAGCATGTGTTTCTGTCGTCATTCATTCAGAAAACATGTCTGTGGGTGCGACCTGGACCATTCGAAGCCAAGTTCTTTTACTGCCAAATGATGTTACTCCTTAATGCTGCAGATGACAAGAACTTCCACGTCAGGCCTCAGAGCAGAGTCTTCTGCTGTCTAAAGTACTCTCCATACTCAAGCAACAGAGGGAGAAACCACTAATGCTACTGTACAGAACACTTCCAGCAACCCACTACTGTCACTCCTCTTTCTGCTGAGCACACAGAAGACACCCCCCACCCCACCCCTACCCCCCAACGGGAGAAAAGCCAGCTTCATGCTGGGTCAGAGAGCATGTGAGAACTTAGGTGCCATACATGTGTACACACTAAACAGTGCTGCATTCTGTACAGGTCGTGTGTGTGTGTGTGTGTGTGTGTGTGTGTGCCCGCGTGTGTGTACTGAACCATGACATGTTCTCCTAGTACTCTACAGTGCACACTGACGTATTTTAATTCTGTTTACAGGACCTGCAGATACTGCGCAACACATGATTGTTGTGCATCATAGCCATGAAATTTACGCCTGCCCTTCCCCTTTTTCTCTGAAAAGATGTTCAAATCTTAACAGATGTTTAAACCTTAACCGAGCTGCTGTTTGCAGTCCCTTTGGCAGCTTCATCCACTTATTGTCTCCAGGGAAACGGGAGTCATTTTGGTATGATTCCTTTAGAGGTTGTCTAAAAGAATTAGCCGTGCGTGGGAATCAGAATGCTCACTTGACCAGGCAGAAAACACTACTTCATTCTGTCAGTAAACAAAATCATGGAAAGAAATAAAATGGGCATGTATGTAGAGAATTGGTTTCTTATCTTTGTTTAGTAGATCAAGGCTGTCAAATCTTTAGCATCCTAGAGCCTGAAGGACAACAAACATTTCTGCATATGCGTGTGGAGTGTCTTTACACAGGAGATGACAGTTTGAATGAATTTATGAGTACTTCTGACGTTAATGCTAATATCAAGCGATACTGTGATATCATTTTGCTGAAGCCAATCAGGGCAGCAACGGCTGTCCTGTCACAAGATTTAAATGGCCTTCCTACTGAAAAAAAAAATAGATGTTGCATTTCATTTTCTGCTTCCAAATTTAGACGTACATGAGAACAACAACAGAGCACAGCACAGTGATCTGAACTCAGACCGGTGTCCACCAATGACTCTTTTTAGATGTTTTCTATTTGGTAAACATGACATGAAGTGCTTTACTGCACCACAATTCAGTTCAGAAGAGGCGGTCATTTAAATGCATTGAAAACACTGGAGTTCACACTTGCAGAATCTGGCCCAAAACGACCCTGTATCAAGAGTGGAGTACGAAATGGAACAGGCTACTTTTCCCCCTATATGATCTGATATGTTGTGAATTATTAACCAGGTAAATAAAGATCTGCATGCTTTGACTATGACACACCTTCCTCTGAAGAAAAAAAGAAAAAAAAAAACAGCAGGCACTTTCTTGTGTACACATGGTATTCTCTGGAAAGAGCCAATGCCCTCCCATTTTGTTTTCAAACCACGCCCTTCTTCATCAAACTTTTTACAGTTTTCTTACCTAACTCTAACGCCACATTACCAAACTTGTCTGACCTGCTATGGTGTTACTACTGTTACTACTCAGCTGTTTTTTTTTTTCCTAATGTCTAATCAAGAGGGTTTCATTCAAATGTGTGTTACTGCAGAATGGGAACACGATACCTGTATGAACTAGTTTGAACCTGAAAATTTCTCACTTCAGAGATGAAAAGCAAGGATTGCAAAAGTCAGGTTCCTGGAATGTTTTGAATGTTCACATGAAAAAAAAAAGAAAAAAGACGCATGCCGGACAGACTAACTGTGGGAACAGGAGTTGTCCAGCGGCTCCAAATAAGGAGCGCTTTCTCTGGCATTGATTCAATATGATGTTCCATCCCTAAAAAGGTTGCTGATGTTAACAAACTCACTTCACTCAAATAACATTACTGGGCATGTGGCTGTATGTGAATAAATACAAGAATTTTATTGAAATCCAATTGATTTCTTGCTATGTTTTTTTGTATGATTTCAACATAAACTCTCTGGAAAAGAGCCAAAAGTCTGACAGGGAAAGGAAGAGAAAAAAGAAGAAGAGGAAGAAAAAGCTGTTTGGTCTTGTGTGACCAAATCCCTTCTTTCAGTCACAGGTTTACACTAGCGCCTCCTCACTAAAACACAAACAAAACTGCTCTGAACACCTACAAATTTGGTTGAAGAAAAACACCAAATGTGAACTCTTAAATAGTAGGTTTGCGCCTCCAACCAGTTTAAACCTGGTTTGTATGCAGTACAACAGAAAAAAAAAGAAGAAGTATTCTCCGTTTAAAATTCAAGAATTTTCCAAGCACATATTTGGCATAATCTGGATGTGAGACACCAGTGGTCAAAGGAAAATATTTCTGCTCCTACTCCTCATTCATGTTAGTGTTCCCACATATCTGAGATTCTGTTCCTGGTGATATATCTCCATTTAGCCCCAGTCCCTGAGAGAGCAGTTCCTGAACAAATCTAAGTATAACACACCCCCTGCCAAAAGAGTACATTAGGACATATTGTTTTTTCCATAAGGATAAACAGTCCAGAGGGGCACAAGTGGAAAACGAGGAGGGAAAGCGCTTCCACTCAGATTTCATCTGGAGAAAATGGAAAGTCAAATCTCAGCCCAAACAAATCTGCAGCACTATGATAGTAATACAGTTTACCACAGGTTACATGCAAGGAGAACAGACTGTGTGTGTATATATGTATGTATGTGTGTGTGTGTGGGGGGGGGGGGTGCTTGTTTTTGAGTGGATTGTAATGATCTCCTAAATATCAATATCATAGATTACTCTAATAATCTATGATATGTCGATCGAGCATCCTGAGGTATTCCAAATAGATTCACACTGGAATGGAATTTTGTTAGAATAGACGTGGCATGTGCTTCCAAGTTTTATATTAAGTGTACTGCCCAAAGACCCCTACTACTTTTCCAGTGCTGCTCAAATGGGCTACCAGTCAGGGCTGCCCTTAATAAAGATGCCAGTTTTTTATAGCGTACAATTTTTAAAAGGATGTAAAATACAATGCCAAAGAAATTCCTTGCACAGTCCCTTTTTTTGATGAGAGACGACCTATTCTTACCTGCATTATAGAACTGGTCAAGACCCGCCGTCTCCCCAAAATCCAGTTTGCCAAAGTGCACAATCTCCAGTTTACATCCCACGATATCACACGCGTCTTTGAGGCACTGCAGTGCCATGTTTTCCGCCGTGTGAGTTTGATTGATCTCTGAGTTAAGGACATAGGCCACGGTGACCGGCCTATTTTTGCTTTTCCCCGTGGTCAACAACGTTCCACTCTCCGCAGGGCAACTTAGGACAACGGGGCTGACGCTGCTACCAGCGGAAGGGTCCTGCCAGAAAGTCCCGGCTGCGGGTATCGTGGTGGCACTGTCTGGATCGCTCTTTGTAGATGTGTGATAGGTGCTGGTCGCACTCTCCCCGGGGTCCGAGGACTGGCCCCAGTGGGGCACAGACAGAGATATGCCGTCTAAATCTCGATTCATCTCCGACGTCATTTACTGTCACACAAGAATGAAATAAAGTAGACCACTGCTGCTACTTCGGTATCAAAGTTGGAGAGCCGGCATGTTTTAAATCAAGGATAAATTTTACCCTACACGTGTTTAATTCGTCTTGCCTATGTCAACAACATGAACCGTGCGTTCACTGTTATAAGATAACGACAATGTCATTTTCCATGAGTTGGCACGCGAGATCTACAGGTGTTGTCAATGGAAAACATTTCTGAGTTTGCAGCGTTCGATCTTCAAAATACCAGAGTTGTACAGTTAGTGACAGGCTCTGATCTTCAAGTCACGACGCAAATGAGGTTTCGAACTCAGAGGAATTCCTTATAAATACAACGTGTCACTGAGCGAAACAGTGCAATACTTCCAGTAATTTCAACCAAAAGCTTACGTTTCGTATGTTTCCACGACTAATTCTCATAGTTTCCAAAAGTTGATACGGTGGAGGAGGAGAGAGCAAGGTTTTCCAAATCAAGAAACTCCTCTTGCTGTAGTTGTGCAAGAAGCCATTTTTCCTCGAGTGCTTGGACGAGTTTGTCTCCAGCTGCTGTGTGGACGGGGTTTAAAGATGTTTATGTCATCCTGCAGTCATGCAGCCAAAAGTTGTGAAATCATTCAAGTGTTCATTCCGTCGTCCAATTGGACCCTGCCCTATTTTCACTATTATCTTCGTTATACAGACTCTAGCCCGCTGGGTGGAGATTTGAGGTTACAACAGGGCGGTACCGTTTCCATATTTGGATCAGTTACGAGGCTTCCCCTTTAAAGGGGCAGTATAGAAAAGAATGTTTTTAAAGTTTGTTTCACATGTAAAACCAGGGTCAACATACACTGCCAGAGGCAATTTGACACTATAACCGAAGCATGATTATGGGTACATTTAAGTAGCTGTTCCACTACTTGTAAACTACATACTCAGAAGTGATTTAATTACTCTTTCTGTGTCAGGTGGCGTTCTCACAATCAATTTCTTATTCAGTGTTCCCAAACCGTCTCAGTTCTGTTCAAGCCCTCTTCAGTTCCTGTTTGGTTAGTCAGAACCGAATCTCCAAGGCGGCGAAACCAAAGTTACACTTCTTAGTGTCGCTATTGTCAGTTATAATGCTGACCTCTAGAGGTAGGTTTCGTACTTACAAAAATAAAGCGGTTTGTGAACCTAAGCATATGACATATTACTATCCGTACATTGGTAATACACATAAATAATTCCACTTTTTATTAGAGTTCACCTCATAACTATGATTTATACAGCGTTATATTAAATTCACGTTTGCCTAATAACGGTTTAGTCATTATGCGAAATGAACATTAGCAATTGCAATATGAGATCATGTGTCTACATAGTGTTTTGAGTCCAGGCAACAACTTTAGCCAAGGTGTGAATGCTCAGAAAACAGAGTTATTAGAGGTATACCGTACTAATCACACAAAAAAGGCATGAAAAGGTAATGAGAGTAATCTCAGCTGCACACTGTTGTAAATAATTAGCCGTAGCGATGTATGTCATCAGTAAAACTGAGACAATGAACGGCCATTCAATACGAAGCGAGTGCATGGGGCGAGTTGTGACGTCAGTGACCATGTTGTTTTTTTCATCGCTGGATGGAGCTGTCTGTCCTCTGGTGCTGAGGTGGATCTCAGAAACTGCAGTTCCACCATGTTAGGCTATTGTCGTAGGTTTTCTACATCACCACGGGCAGACAAAGCCGCCCACCTGTGTCTTTTAATATAACGGGATGAGATATTAATTATTCTAAAAAGGAATTATCTTCTTGAGGGATAACGTAGCCGTCTGAAAAAAATGAAAAGAACCTTCGCCACGGGAAACTAACAGAAAGGCAGTCTAAATATGATGTTTTTGGCATTAAACAACCACCGCCTGGTGGTTTGTGTTCTCGTCTTATGTATGACGCGGAATGTTTTCTCCAGATCATCTCAAATATCGGATTTAAAATCCAAAATATCTGGGGTTGAGGAGCTGTTGGAGGAATTTCGCAAACAGCTGCAGCAAGATCAGGCTTATTCAAGAGACGATGAAACGGGAGACGTGTGTTTGAATGATTTCAACGCCGTGGAAGAGCACATCATCCGAGCGAGAGACTCTATAGAACACGGTGCCACATTTCTCTCGGCTCCGAACAGAGTGTACAGTTGGGAAGATTGCCTACACGCCTGCTGCGCTGATCCGCACTGCACCGTGGCGGTGATGCAGGAGGATCTGAAGCAGTCGAGCGAAAGCCTCAGCTGTTACTTGTTCAATTGTACTTACAGGAACAAAAATGTCTGCTCGTTCTCTTATCAGCAAGGGTTCAGCATCTACAGTCGCGTGCACAACAGTACGAGGGTCCTCTCCCTTGCGGTGACCAGTCCCGGAATAAGCAAACACGGCAACTCAATTAAGAAAGTCCTGGACGAGACTCCGGCGGATGATTCTTTAATGCAAGGTAAACCAGGGGAATAAGCCGTTGTATCATACTTTTTCCCACATGTAGATCGCCCAAAAAAACTATAAACAAAGTTTGCATCACGTTTTGTGTGATAAGGTAATGTTCTCATGCGAAACTGCATCGCAGTGGTGAGTTTATATCTTATCTCAAATCATTATAATCTAATCTCCAGTTAAAGTAAAGGCAGGGTCTTATGAACAATGTACTAACTGGTTGTTTGTGTGCTTGTGTGTGGTGTGTGTTTAACTAAAACACTGTACACTGACGGTTTAGAGACGATCTCCTTGGATGGTAGTGCTTAATTTAGCTCATAGTTTGGTCATAGTTGATGATTAACCGTACTCCCCTCGTTCTAGAATAATACGAAAACCATTTTAACCACTTTATTTAACGTGTGATTTTTTGATGAGTGAAACGTTATTGAATTTAGTTTTTTTTAAGAGCCACAAAACCATGTTATTCAAACAACGCTTGTGATTAACAATGCTTGTGTTTAATTCATTAAGATGAATGTAGGTTGTTCGATTTGGGGTGTTTGTGTTAGAACATCATTTAGATCTTAATTCAGTTTTAGATGTTGGGATAAATGACGGCAGTATACATGATTCCAATATTGTTTTCTTGAAGCACTACATAATGACCATGTTCTGGTGGTTACAGATACGGATGAACCTCCACGCAGTGATGCTGGACAAGATGTAGTTGTCCAGTTACCCACAGACTGGGCAGTGTTAGATGGGAGGGACAGTATCGATGACCACGGAGTCACACGCTACGAGTGGGCCTTGGTCAAAGGTGACCCCACAGTTACCATGAAGGTAATTTAAAATAAAACAGAAATAATATACATATTATATGTTAAATATAAAATGTAAAATATGATGGCCTTTGTTTGTGTAATGAAACAACGGGAAATGGGATTTTTTGTCCTATTAAATCACATCTGATCCATTTAGATTTTTTTTGTTGTTGTTGTTGTTGCTGTGGTTTAATGTGGTAACTGTTATGGAATATTTTCTCTGTCAATGTAATGGCAAGCCATTGATATGCACTTGAATTCATGACTATGCAGTATTTTGTGGACACACTTATCAGGTTGTTTATGATGTAGTTCTATATATGTGTATCCTCAATGGAAGTGCTCATATAAAGTTATAGTTGTTATGTTTCTGAGCAGCTGTGCATGCAGGACAGAGAGAAGCACTGTGATTTCCTTACATATCTCTATATATTTACATATTGGATGTTAAAACAAGGCTGTATTAGGCCCGAATACATAGATATATGGAGGCAAACATTGAACAGACATACATATAGCACATGCGCGCGCGCACACACACACACACACATGCAAACGCGCATACGCACACACACACACACACACATACACTTATCAGCACTGTGTGGGTGTGTTTGTAGATGATTCAATAAGAATGTAAAGTCAACATGGTGTCTGGATGGACCATAATGAGTTGATTTAAACAGGGTGGCTCAGGTGACGGTAAGAGATCAGTCTGTAACATCTGTTCTCTCAGAACAGCAGGGCCATTGTTAGCAGCACTGTGCTTCAGGGCCATTAAAGGTCCTGTCCCTCTGCCCTGAGCCATAGGGAAAGCCCGATTCCTCTCTTTTTCTTTGTCTGGAGAAAGATGTGGGTTTTTTTTGTTTTGTTTGTTTGTTTTGTTTTTTGTTTGTTTGGCTATACTGTTAAAGATGGTGGACGCTTAAGATTGAGAACAGAATCTGAGAATTTCTGTTCCACTTCAAAAGTGCTGATGATGGGGTATTAGCTTTTCTTTCAGACTTTTCATCTCCCACAGTAAACAATTTCCAACCTCTCACACTGTGTAGCTCACTGAGAAATTAATAGCTAAGAAAAAGACAACATCTGATTAATTTCTCATAAAACAGAATGACAGCAACTTCCCAGTCGGAGAAGAGGAACAACAGTCAAAAAGTCGGGGGTTCAGTTCCTGATATCGTGTCAAAATTAGCCATGTACTGGAGTCTTTCCACTTGTTATGTGCTGCAGGGGTGTAATTTTGTGAATGATTTAACCCCATGGTTGCCTCAGGTGTGGCATTCTTGGCTGGTCCTGTGCTTGGATCTCTGACGCAAATCTCTCTCCACACTTACATTTTCTGTAGAGCTGTCAGAAGTGAAGCAGAACACCATTAGACCAATAGACTGTATAATGGTATGTAAATGCATGACAGTTACAATGAATTACGGTCTTCCAGTGTTGTGGATAGGCACTGGAACTGTAATTGCCATGTAAGTGTGGTTGAATGATACCTTTCCAGGTAAAGCTGAATGTCTCTCTTTTTTCTCTGGTATAGGTGACTCATCCAGGACTTTTAAAGATCAGTGACCTGCAAGAAGGAGTTTACACCTTTCAGATGACAGTCACAGACACAGCCGGGCAGAAAAGCTCAGACAATGTTTCCGTCACAGTGCTAGCACCAGAACACCAAGCAGAAGGTAACGGATTTCTCTCCCTCTCAGGGGAATTCACTTTTAGTTCTTTCGCTGTGTGAGAGAGGTCTGTGTGTTAGTGTGAGAAAGAGAGAGAAAGAGAAGGGGGGGGGGGCAATGAATACACTGCTACACACATAAAGAATGTAAATGTAACAGCTATACACTTGATTTTTGTCTGCTGTCTGATAGCTATTTTTTGATGTGTCACATGGAACTTTAGTGTGTCGACCTCTTTATACCCACCAAAAAACCCCAAAACCTCATTGTAACTCATGGTAGCACATTTCCCTTACACACATACGCGCGTGCACACACACACACACACACACACACAGATGATACTGCCGTGCCATCACACTTTAATCTGTGTGTGTGTGTGTAATTGTACGGCTGGATGAGTTTGTGTATGCATGTTTCCGTATAAGTAAAAATATACGTAAAAGAAATCTACTGATTTCTTTTTTGTGTTTGTCATTAGCTACGGTCTTACTAGACTTCACTCACTGTGTGTTTGTCTTGATTACGTAATATGGAATTCCTAAATCTGTTGTATGTATCTGTTTCTATAATGCATACCTAGCCCTTTTGAATCTATGTGAAAGTGTATAGCTAAAAACAGTATCCAAGTTAGAGTGAAGCATTTAAATCATTTCTCCCTGGCGTGGAGGTGGAGTAATGAAAATGACACAGGTTAAATCATCCTAACAGAACAACAGGTTTAATATAGCAGCCCAGTCACGCTCATCAGAATGGTCAATCAAAAAGTCAGAGGCAAGAAAATGAGACAGTGTTTAATCTGGCCGGCTGATAACATTTTAACTGAAGTCCTAGGAGGCATGAAATGACTTGCAGAGATTGGAAGAATGATTAAATGTCTGTTTTTCATCTTTGGCCTCTCTATGGGCGCTATTTACGAAATGAAAACAGCCATGGAAATGTGTTCTAATTTTAGAAAATTTTGAGTATAATTTTTATAGAAGTAACCAGTTACAAGGAAAAAAAACTGCTGTGAAATTTTTGTTGTTTAACAATGTTAACTGGATGAATCATGCTGTAATCTTCCTTTCTAATCTTCTAAGGTGCCTTTAGGTGCATCTGTTACAGGTTGTTAAAAGGAAAAACATTTGAACTCTTTAAATGTACATTTTATTATATAAATGAACCTTGAAAAAAGTATAAATATAACACATCAAATGTCTTTGCTAGTCCCCTTCTGTGCAAAGTAAAACACTTTACAAAGTTAGTGTGGACAACACCACTCTACTGAGTAAGAGAAGTTTTTGGGTGGTTATTTTAGTGATTTCAAAGTGATTTGATTATAATTTTCCAATATGATTTAAATGTTGAAATAGGTTATTGTCTTATGATGAGCTAATAAAAAAAGAAAACATTCAGTCTGTCCATCCAACTCTTTCTGCTTAATTTGCCTTCTCTGAATGAAATATCCCCGTCTTGCATTTATGTTATAGTGTTTTCTTGCTCCTGCTCTGAGTGGAGTCTCTCTCTCTCTCTCTCTCTCTCTCTCTCTCTCTCTCTCTCTCTCTCCCTCTCTCTCTCCCTCTCTCTCTCTCTCTTGCTTTCTCTCTCCCACTCTCTCACCCTACAATGTGTGCTGGTAAGTGCTCTAAATGGGGTCTGTCTTCCTCTCTATAGTGTGTACTGGTCACTGCACCCGTTACCAGTTCTTGTGTGATGATGGTTGCTGCATTGACATCAGTTACGCCTGCGATGGCAAGCAGCAGTGTCCGGACCGGTCCGATGAAGCGTTCTGCCAGAACTGTGAGTTCAGTCTCAGAAGTGAATCCAGCACTAAATTGTCCTGTCTGATGTGATCAAAATCCTACTCTTGGATGATGTAAATATAAAGTTAGAGTGACATGTGTCTGTTTGTAGTTTGGGATGAGCACAAATATTGATGCAGATCAATCAAATATTGATTGATCTGCATCATTAGATGAGGAATTAATTTACAAAGCAAAAATATAGAAACAACAAGCTGCAAAACAAATAGAGGCAGATAGAAAACGTATTTAGTGACCCAGTAGAATTGTATTAGTTCTTGACAAAGGTCTTGTAGTTTACATAATACCACACTACTCACGTATTTTCATGTGAGGTTTATCAGAGTGGACTGGTGATGATTACATATGGATCTGTTCCTTCTTCTCTCTTTTCTCCTCTGTAGTCGATGGAGGTCGTAAGACCATAACTCATTCAGATGGTCCTCCCACCCCACCTCAGACTCCCGCTCAACCCGATCCGTCAGAGGACCGTGCCAAGGTGCTCAAAGCACCCAAAAACTCTCAGCAGTTGGACAGAGGTCACTCCTCACTCCCTTCTCCTCCACAACCTCCCAAACAACCCGACAGCGGAGTCAGTCAAGGTAACAGAGGGAGAGACTATACTGCCTACAGTGATTCGTTCATTTAAGATGCCGCACTTAATTTTATTTGCTTTGTTGATATGCACCGAATCCCATCACATTAAAGTGATTCAAATGAAAATTGCAGTATAAAAAGTCACAGCCACAAAGTGTTCAGTTATTGCATCAATGTACAGTATTCAAGATACAAGCATGTTTTGTTGAAAGGAAAAAAAAAAACAATTTTACATCTTGGATGATAAATTTTGTCCTGCTGTGGCTGTTTCATTCATATCATATTCATATCATTATCATTAAATTATTTTTTTCATTTTTGTCAAAAAAGAGCAGTTTTTCAGTTCAAATACAGCATGCTGAAAGCTATTGGGTTTCAGTCAAAGTAATCACTGTAGTCAAAATCCTGGGATGAATCTCAGTGAGAGCTTTTGTCCTTTTTACTCTCCCTCCATCCCTGCAAACAAAGTCCTTCTGTGCTCTGTCATCCAATCCCCTCATTAGAGTGGGAGAGAATGCGCAAGCAGATCCCCAGTAAACTGAAAGAACCATGCTAATATTGAGTCACAGAGTTAAAAAATGAAGCTTGGCTTGAGGCAAAGAAATATAGGCTAAAACAGCCAAATGTAAACCAATTAAAGTGAGAAACCAACTGCAGCTTTGCTTTGATGTGGACATACAGTGTACAAATAAACCTCTATAGAAGGAAGAGGAAAAATTACCTTTTTTTTTTTTTTTTTTTAGCTGAGTCCCACCCAGCTGACTACTGCAGAATTAAGTACAATGTTGTTATTGTGAGTGCTGCCTCTACTGTTTTTATTTCTATGTTTCCAACCCAAGTCAAAGCACTCCTGCTCTATTTCTATTTTTTTTTTCTCTGTCTGTGCCTGCAGAGCCCTGTTCGATGCCCCCTGTGGTGGGACCCTGTAAAGGTGTTTTTCCGCGCTGGTATTATGACCCTGCAGCAGGAGAGTGTAAACATTTCTTATACGGAGGCTGTAAAGGGAATCACAACAACTTCCTTCAGGAGCTGGACTGTGTCAAAGAGTGCATTCAAAGACCTGGTGAGAGAATGCCACCTGTATCTGTATCAGTTTTTATTTCCCTGTGCACAAATGAAAAGTTTTTCTTTTAAGACAGTAATACATTGTTTGGTATTAACTTTTGATGGAGATCACGATGTATTAAAATAAACTCATACATTAATGAAGTCAGTGTCTCACGTGTAACATTTTTATCCTATAGCACCAGAAAAGGAACAGATGACAGCAGTTCCACCACCACGCAAGCAAACAGAAACAGGTACTCCGTCATTTCGTCATTCTAGATGATGATGTCCTCGTCTTCATGATTATATCAATATATCGATACAATCATTTTTATTTCTTTACAGAGTATAAGACATTAACACAACTAGGAATATGTACATAAGGTATGTACATAATAACACTAGTCATTATATAGCTGCCTTTTAATTATCTAAGTTTCCGCAGTGTAATTAAGCCTAATATACAGACCAACTGTTATCTGTTCTAACTTGGTACTCATTATATGTCTAACCTTAAAAAAAACTTTATTTACATTTAGGGCAGGATATGTCTGTGAATAATATAAATTATGTGGAATACATTTAATGCAGACATTTCATCCATTTAATAATACCCATGCCTGTACCTTATTTGTCATGTCCTGTGACAGCTGACAAGCGTGACTCAAATTCAATATGGCAGCTGCTGCCACAGCTGAGTTAGAATATGAACATTTTAGAAGTGTAACAGTTCACCATATTCATGGTTCAGTTTGAACCTCTGTTTTTTGGGTCACGGTTTGGTTTTTGTCATGGTTTGGCTTGAAAGAAAATTGAAACAACTCAGAACTGATGTTTTCTTCTTTTTAATTTTATCATACACAACTTAACACAAAAAGAAAACATTTAATACAAACGGCAACAAGATTCTTCAAAATCGAGAACGAAAGAGAACTAATCTTCAGTACCTTTTATCTTGTTGTTCTTGAGCGTGAGTAAAAATGAGTGTGAGAAAACCTAAACTTGAGCAGCAGTTATTTAAGGCTCTTGCCCATGACAATGAATGGTGGAAATCTAAACATCAGTATTTTAAGGTTGTTCATCAAGAAAATGACTGCAAACACATGAGAACTGCAAAATGAGCTCTGATCAGCTGCTCTGAGCATTTTCAGATCAGCATGGGGCTACCTCCACATAAGAAAAAAATTCCATCTTTATGAAGCCTTAGAGATTAGATGTACTGTATTTGTTGTGGATTCATATATTCCAGTATATCTTATATTATTTATGGTCTGAACAATGACATTGCATGTTTTGTTGTTATGTGCAGTGGTTGCTCAGTCATCATTTTCTTTAAAGCTTTTGTAATCATCCACTGAGTTAAAACATATACACACAGCATGATAAGCACTGTGTATGTTTTCTCACAGCAAGAAATGAAAAAGAAAGAAAGAAAAGCTGAACCAGCTTCAAATTATGATTGATATCATTCTTAATGATCAAAAGCGTAAACAGTATTCCCCGTGTTGGCACCACATTCAAATACAAACAAACAAAAAAAAAAAGAGCTTAAGTGAGAAATAATTCACAGTTGAATATTTTTCGAATAGGCCTAAAGCTTTAAATAGGAACAGCAGTTTTGCCTGAAATGCTCATTCTTAATGTGTTGTTGAGGCGTTGGTTAAGTACTCAAGGCACTGTTTTAGTGTCGTCCTTGTACTTTCCGTCTTGTAGATATGTATGGAGAGTAACTTGGAAGTAAAGGGTAATGAATAGTAATGAATAAAGTAATGAATAGAATGATTACTTTTTCCAGGAAGTAGTGAGTAAAGTAATCCCAGTACAGTGACAGATGTAATTAATAATCTGTAACTGTTAGATTATCTGTAAGTTACTTTCTTTGAGTAACTACCCCAACACTGGTCTTGATCCTTTTGTCTCAGTTTTGGACTTTGACTACGGTCTGTTTGAGCCTTTGCCTGATTTTGTACCAAATCTTTGGCTTGTGTTTTTTGTTTTTTCTGCCAAGCATTCAGGTAAAGTTTTTGCTGAGTTTTTCCACCAACGTCTGGCCTCCCACGAGGCGCCTGTGGTTGGGCCCACCCTGCTGTAGTCATTCCAAGTGGTCAAGTGGTTAGGATTCAGTGCTCACCAGCACGGCTGCCAGTTAGGGACCTGAACTGTAACGTGGTCTAACTTGCAATAAACTTTGGTCTGTCTTGCTGCAGGTCTCAGATCACCCATCTCCGAGGTCAAACCACAGAATGACCTCCGATTATCCAAACTGGGCCACCCACCACCTGAATCAGGTCTGCTCATCATTAATCACGCAGATATGACATATCTGTGCACATGGATATGAAAAGATGAATATGAATTTAAATCAATGCTGTTACCAGTGCCTGAAAAAGAAAAGGGAAAAAATACTGTTAGCCCTTAGTTTTCTGGTCTTTCATTATTCTTGGTTTCTGTCCTTACTTATTTGCACATGTACGTAAAATTCAAGTGTAAAGAGATGTTGAATGTAATCAGTAAGAAATGTACAGGTGACAGTGGAAAGCTCAGAGCTATCTTTTTAATATGGAATACGACAAAATTAGGGGAAAAAGAAGGTAAACAAATTTGAGAAAAGTGACACGTTTGTCAATGAAATGTTTCAGTGTGAACATGCAGTCATGTTAATTGACCTCTATTTACCTTTATGTGCTTTTTGTCATTTGTTATGGATAAGAGCGTTGGCCAGATTAATAAATAGAACTACAGGCATCAATTCCTTCAAGATAAGATAAAAATATCTATCTATCTATCTATCTATCTATCTATCTATCTATCTATCTATCTATCTATCTATCTATCTATCTATCTATCTATCTATCTATCAAAATAGATAGATAGATAGATAGATAGATAGATAGATATAGATATGACCTTTTCGTATGTAGTGTTCACAAACTCATAACTGTTAAGAATCATAATCTTGATGTGAATATCCTTGTCTATAAATTCTGTAAACAAAGCTAATAGACACGCTATAATATATGTTGTCCTGTAGGTGCTATCCTGCCATTGGCTCTGGGGTTGATCATCAGTGCATTATTGCTGCTAATGGTTGGCTGTCGCTTGCGGCTCGTTCGACGTAGGCTGAAGAAAGCCCGCCCACTCACTACCGAGGAGTCTGATTACCTCATCAATGGCATGTACCTCTAACAAGCCATAGAGGAGAGTGCTAACCAAATGAAGGAGAAGGCAATGATGTCATAATGGGAGCTTTAGAATCTTCTCATAGTAGCCAATAGAATGATCAGAATCATTTGAATCAGTGGAATCATTGGCATTCAGTGCAGTGGATTCCTTTTTAGAATTCTTCGCAGTTATTGTGTTTCTATCACCAGGGTTTGGCCACCCTCCTCTTGGAGAGTTGCTTTACTGCTCAGGGGCTCCCTGGTTTTTGATGAGGTGAATCAGGTATGTTTGAGTTGAATTGGAGTAAAAAGCCTACATGCACTGCAACTCTTCATGAAGAGGACTGCCTGTACCTACCATAGTCAAATATGGATTATGAGAATCTATCAGTCATCTACACTCAGTCTCTCCATGGTGTCTGTGCATATATGTGTGAATGCATCGAGAAAGGGCATGGTACTGGTAATGTAT
This sequence comes from Chanos chanos, assembly GCF_902362185.1. Lineage (NCBI taxonomy): Eukaryota > Metazoa > Chordata > Actinopteri > Gonorynchiformes > Chanidae > Chanos > Chanos chanos. The sequence goes on from NC_044502.1 coordinate 16,358,735, forward strand.
GAGTTTTATGATCAGACTCTGCTTAGGATGTTCAAACTGAAACACAAACAATTTCGATGTAAAGTATATTAAACTGGGCCATGTGCAGCAGCAGCTGAGAGTGTAAGAAGTCTTACATAAAGGAGTATGCGTTTTGGTTTGTCTTTCTAATCAGTGTCTGATTTTTAAAATACGGCTTGACATTTCATTAGACTCAGTGAACACGATCTGCGCTCCAAAAATCTGAAATGGCGATCTATCCTCATGCCTTTCCCTTCACAGCTCTACACAGTGAATGGATGGGTTGAGTCAAGGCTATCAAAACCATCCCGTCTTTATGAATATCAGTGAAGTCCAATGAATGAGGTCAGGGAGAGAAAAGAGGGAGCTTTATCAGAATTGGAACGTGGCCCCTGGTTTAACTGAAGTGTGTCAATATATGCGCTTTCATGAAAACATACGATCTGACTTTGGCCTCCACAGAACTTTCTGGAAATTTATCAACTCTAAGCTCCTCCATTTTTTGTGTCTTTTCTGCACACACACTTTTAAGAGTTATCAGTGCTTGTTCTTTGTGTATGCAAGTGACTCTCAATGCCTCTTCTTGTCCAGTCATATTTCTATTTATATTGAATTAAATATTCCTGCTGTCACTTTAACAGTTCTTTTTGATGAAAGGATTTATTTTGATGAAATTTGTGGAAATATATATTTCTACCAGTAGAGGGCACTTAAATGTTGTGAGTGCTATATGGATGTGCCGTTTTGAGTGTCTGTGATGAAAAGAATACACAATATCACGTTTAAGGTTTTTTTGTTTTTGTTTTTAAGTCCTTCATGGTATTAGTTGTTTTGGTAATACTGCTCATGCAATCAGATCATCTAAAATTTTCCTAAAATATTAAATCCGTACAAAATTTTCTTCACTTGTTATTTAAAGTTTCTGTCAGTCAAGAGATGTGATTGGACATGTTGTTATCATATTTCTCTTCAAAATGAGTTTTGATGTGTCTTCTATTGCCAAATGTTAAACTAAGTGCTGTTCTATACCAACAATTTCTCTCTGTGTACTCTGTGTAAATGCATTGGTATATATTTCAGAGCCGTTTATGGTATATGCCTGAATGTGAAAACATAAAAAATGTATTTAAAGAACTAAGAAACTCCATTAAAATCCGGAGCAAAACAGACAAAAGGAAAATGCGGAAGTCATTCTTTTCTTTTAATCTGTTTCCTTACAAATCCTTCTATGAAAACTACAGTCCAGATTTTACTGCCATACTAAATGACAATTTTCCCTGGAGCATATCTTACTCAAAATGTGCTTTCTCAACTAATATTCACATATTCAACACACAAAATATTACAATGGATTTCAAACAGAAAGAATAGTTTTATGAGGATTGTTGCAATTCACATGAAAATAGCTATCGAGAGACAAAAATGTGCAAATTCAGGTTTCAGACTTCATGAAATCATTGTTGGATTATTTTAAAGAAACTAATAGTGAGGTTATTTATTACATGAAACTGCAAAGTATACAAATGTTTTTTGGCCAATGGTTATGAATGATATACACATATGTGAGTATGAAATGTGTGTATAGACACACATCAGTGTTTTCATTTGAAGCATCCCAATAAACAGTCATTAATATAGAAGAATCTTTAGATCTGCAATGGAAAACACAGGGGACGTGCTTTATTTAGACGTATGCAATTTCACAAACTGCAGAGGCCATGTATACTCACTAAATATGAGTGTATGTGAGTGTGTTTGTGAGTGTGTGTGTGTGTGTGTGTGAGCGTGTAAATGTGCAATATCATTTTAATTTCGGAGAAGAAGAGCGGTAGACATTCATATGCTTTGCGCTGAGGTTTATTTGTACAAAGCAGTGCTTCTTAACGGTGGCAGTCACAAGCCAGTTGGCCCACTATATAGAGGGGGTATTCCAGAAAGCGGGTTTAGTGAAAACTCAGAGTTAGTTAACTCAGAGCAAGTAGTAAACCTCCCAATAGAAGAGGGCTATGGCTTTGTTTTGCCAGGAGAATGAGGCCATAGGGCTCTTCTATTAGGAGGTTTACTTCGTGCTCCGAGTTAACTAACTCTGAGTTTTCACTAAACCCGCTTTCTGGAATACCCCCAGAATGTTGTTATGGAAACCAGTGGCAACGGGCAAGAGAAGAGTGGAAGAAGAAAAAAGCTGAGCTCTGTGTGTGTGTGTGTGTGTGTGTGTGTGTGTGTGTGTGTGTGTGTGTGTGTGTGTGTTTTTTTTAAAATGTGTTCATTATACGCTTTGAGGGCGTTAGATCCGGCGGGAGGCCCAAGACTGTGATCAAGGTGGGCAAATCTTACAATGCTTCTTGTGTGGTGTACTGCATGTCAAACAACTACATATACAAGTCCAATCATCACGTGGCACAGTTTTTTAGTGTGCATCTCTGTTTAAATACTGTTAGCTGGAGGAAAAAAAAAACAAGCTAAAAATAGGCATAAAATATTAGCATAGGGCAATACAGCTATCTATTGAGATAGTCAGACGCACACTGTTGTAGCTTTAGTGAATTCTGATGGGTCTAAGCTCCTCCCACTCTCAGTTGAAATGCATGAAATAACTTTAGTGTAGACTGACTGCAATACTTAAATACTTTTTTTATCACCAAAAAAAAAAGGATAGGAAAAAAAAACAGCGCTGCACCAAATTTCATAACCAAAACAAACAAAACAACAAAAAACAAAAAGAAAAAAAAAAACCCTGCAGGCATGGAAAAGAACAGACAAAACCCCCAATTCCTCACACATTTTTTTTTTTTCATTAAATAAATCAGTCTATTCATTTTACACTGCTGGGGGTTCCTTCAGTCACACAAATGTCTACCTGTCTCTGAGAAACAGACAGAGAGAGAAAGAGTGAAGAAAAAAAACAGATATCCTATTGGCTGTTGTTTGTTGTGTTTGCTTGTTTTGTTTTGTTTTTTACATTTTGACTGATATCCAATGAGCAACAGGAAAGCTGGAGCCAGGAAGCATATCCAAGAGTTCACGATGAGTGGTTGAGTATTGCCTTTCAGCCGCATCACAGCTCGTCCCTGTGGGGGGGAGAAAAAAAAAAAAAAGATTTGACGGTTACCATGGCACCCTGACCAAAACAGTCCCACCCATCCCCACCACAAGCCTTCTGTATTAATAGGACGTTCTCTTAAACATGCAAAATGCACAGGTTTGAGACAAAAAGTGCCTCAAAATGTTCATGCCCACTTAAATGCAAGCCATTTCCTGTTTCTACACCTTTCTAGTGTTTGTATAACAAGCTGGTTTGATTAGGAATCCTTCTGATTAAGGGTCGTTTTAAGAAGAAAACTCATGGTAGTACTGAATGAGAGAGGCTATTTTTGAAATACAAATGTACAAGAACAAGCAAAAAAAAGGTCAAATGCTGCTTTTAAGGGCATTCTTGTTTCGTTTTTGTTTTTTTCAACAGTCTGAACAGAAATGAACATGCTGCAGTTATAATGCATTCTGGTCAAACCATCACCCTCCTTTCTTCATTAAAACCATCAAAAAAAGAAGTCTCTGTATAAATCCAGGTTATGCATAGACTATTATGAAAATCTCTTCACCTTGCATCTCTTCATTTTTTTTTTTTTTGTCTTTTTCTTTTCCATCACTTTGAGGTGCATAAAGCACACTCCAAAGGTAGATGCAAAAATAAATAAATAAATATCAATGAATAACCACACAAATTAAAACGAAACACAGGCAGTTGTCATGGTATGGGGGGTATGGGGTAGGGGGGAGCAAAAGAAGAATGACAGGCAGCAAACTCAGCCCGGGGGGGTGATCTGTCCTCTGCTTCAGGCCACACTGTTTCACCTTTACCCTGTGAAGGAGAGGGGGAAGGAGAGGAGGTAGGAAGTCACTTCCACCTGGACCACTGCTTGTCTTTGTCAGTTAAAGGCACGTAAATCACTCCCATCAGGGGCTTCATTTTGGTGCTGCCGTCCTCCATCTTATCGTACTGCTCCAGCATCTGGTTCCCGCCGGCCGGACCGACGGGCAAAATCAACCTGCCGCCTGGCTTCAGCTGGTCCAAGAGCTACGGGGCGGAGGACAGGAGAGCAGGTGTTACACCCGCAAGGACACACACACACACACACACACACACACACACAACACAGGCCTCGCAATCTTGCTAACACACGCCCACAATCTAGCATGCGTATTATTGGACACTCGCTCTCTGTCTCCCAGAGAACCAATGTTGTATCTATGCTTTAATATACAGTGCTGACTCGCTCACTGACATACCTATATACATTCACTCTCTGTATATACACCCATTCATATATACATATATATATGCACACACAAATACACATACTTTATATACACTTACTCATATATACACACACACACATATTTACACTTATTCTTTCCCTTCAATCTCTCTCTCTCTCTCTCACGCACACACACACTCATACACATATCATCAGGGACTCATTTCTACATGGCTATTCTGTGGGTTACAGCCGCCTACTCTAAGGATCATTCTTCCGTTTGACTAAATATGAATATGACTAAACGTCAGCGAAAAAAAATTACACACAAGCTAAATACAGCACACAGAAACACCAAAACTATGGTGCCACTTTGAATACTAATTAGACAAAACAGTTCACATTTGAAGGGGGGCCAGTGTAGAGAGTTTGAGTTTGATTTGTAGAGGGGGAACGTACTGCCTGTGGGACCGTGGGAGCGGCCGCCCCGACGTGAATGGCATCATATGGTGCTTCCTCTGTATGTCCCATCCTCCCATCTCCCACTAAGAGAGAGAGAGAGGGGGGGGGGGAAACAGGAGTGTTAGTCAGCAGAAGAGAAAAGAAAAACAGATAAGGAGAGAAAGTCGCAAAGAGAAAGAGAGAGAGAGACAGAGAGAGAGAGAGAGAGAGAGACAGAGACAGGATGGGATGAATGGATGGAGGGAGAAAGGGTGATGAGCAGATGCCAGACTGAAATGATGCCAGTCTTGTTGGCAAGGTAAAGAAGGGCGTGGAGGCAGAGCTGCGACAGTAATGCAGAGAGAAGGAGCAGCCGCCCTCAATAATTCAGCACAACATCACAGGGACCTGAGCTCTGTCCTTAAAAAAACCTTCCAAACTTCCCTCACACAAGAGCACAGCCATGCTCAAGAATGCCTGCTAAAACACCTCCACATTTCCATTTCCATTCAGTCACTAAACACATGATATCACCCAGGAAAGGAAAATGACAGAAGGTGTTCCTTGATTGCTAAAGAAATAAGTTCATCTCGGTCCAAATCTAAAAGACAACTCAAGGTCACTTATGGGTCTGATACCCGGCTACTACCTAAGGCGCTTTTCCACTGCAGGGTACCAGCTCGACTCGCTTTTTGGTACCTGGTACCTCGTTGGTTTTCCACTTAGTACCCCCTCGATGTCGCTGGTGATGCCGCAAGAAACTGTCGTGGCGTCAACATACTACATGACTGTCTGCAACGAGGACTTGCGACTTTGGGATTTCATACTACACATTTGAAAGAGAAGCTAAATAACTTTGTCTGGCTACCGCTACTCAAAAGTAGCTCAGCACTTGATATAAGTGTCAGTTCCAGAATGGATTCACCCTCAAATGAAGAGGGTTTATAATGACTTTTTTTTTTTACCCTCTTTCAATATTTTTCCATTACCACAACATGACAATCCATCAGAAAAGATTCAGTAAAGTCATCTACTTTCAGTCCAAGCACAGCGAAAAAGTTGTAAAGAAAGCTTTAACACAACTTGAAAAGACAGAGTTGTGTCCTGTATCTGGGAATTGATTGTTCCAGTGATAGCTGCTTTACACTTGTCCACTGCGGCCAAGGGAAGACGACCGGCCACGATCCCTCGGACAGGTTTGTCAGCCATGGTCGTTCTCCCATTCGTTCCCGGTCGGACGTCGCCGGCGGCCAGGAGCCTACGTAGCACAGAGCACTGCCACGTGAACAATGCTCTCTTCTCTGAGCGTCTTGAGCTGTCGCCTGACGAGGCCTCGTCGCGCGTAGAATGAAAGGATGAGTGATTGGCTTCGGAGCCAATCGGAGGAAGCTCATGCTAGCTTCACTCGCCTCGGCTGCCACGTGATGGAGGGAGATTATGAGATCTCTTGGGCAACTTGATATTCCAAATAGGAGAGAAAACTGGAAGGGAAGGGGGAGGGGTCGTTCCACATGTAACGAAAATAAAGAGAGATCTGATTGTCATGTAAACTCACCAATGAGCTTGACTCGACCTGACGATATTAAACTGGGATCATCCTTCTTCACATTGTTTACCGAGTCATCCACCAGTTCCTTAATGTGATCGATTCCTATTACTTTACCTTTGGGACCAACCTGCAAAAAACACCGGCAACATTGAGACATCCCAGGACTTTTACTTTAGAGAAATCACTGTTTCAAACTGTGTATCCGTCAGTGCCTTCAGGACTGTCAACAGAAATGTGGGTTTGTATTCTCAATCTTTCCAGACACACAATTAAATTCAGCAAAAATCACTATTTGTGCAAATGTGAATTATACAGCCAATGATACGCATTACTATACTAACATGTACAAAAATTGTGGTGTCAGTCCCATAGCTGAGGTGAAATCCTACCCACCATTCTGGCAAAGCATACAGACAGGATACCGCTGCCCGAGCCCACATCCAAAGCCTTCGCCCCCTCATACAGCTGGTCATGCAGGAGCTCCAGAGCGTACGCATGCTAGAGGAAAGACCCAACAAATCACAGTTGCATCAATACCTGCTAAAACCACAGAGCCCATCAGGCAACAGGAGGGCCAGCTGCCATTTCGGCTCAAATGGCTACTTCTGCTTGGTTCTGTCACAATGGTTTGTCTAAAACTGTTGTGAGCATTCTTAGAACCTACCATATGTGGAGCACTGATGGTTGCTTGGTAACCTATGAAAAATGAGACCAAAAAAAGTCAGTATTTAGTGTAAAGAAGAGAGCTAAATTTTATCCTGTTATTAATTAAGCCTATATTGCCAAATGACTGTTCAAGTCAGGGTGTTCAAGTGCAATGTCATAAGCTTTTTCCCCATTCCCACTGAAGAAAAATACTCATGACACTTTGTATGTACCTATTGACTGTGGAGAATCCATATAGGGGTTGCATCTGGAGTAATGTGCCCGGTCTGTAGCCAACATAACCTCATAGACTTTATCTGATTTAATGATTCCATTTTCTGTGGACACACACACACACACACAAAAAAAGATTTGGGCGTTATAATTCCCAAACGCTGACAAAAGAGACGCTCTCCTTCTTGTAAGTGTCATGTTGTATCCCTTTCGTACACACACACATGCACAGAGTACAGAAATCTCAGCTCCTCAGCAGTGGTGCCAGCAACAGGAAAAAGACCGGAACAGCTGTGTCATCCACTCTGGTTACTCACTGAACATTTTAAAACTGTGCTTAAGACCAGACTACTGGACACTCAATGACTTGTCACACTTGAAGAGGGGGACACTCCATAAAGCAGGCCTGGGCTGTGCGCTGGATCATTTGAACAAAATACACACACACACACACACACACACACACAGTAGTGGGAACTGCACAGCGGGAATATTCCAAAGCTTTTCAGCTACTGGACAATGCTGACTTTTGATGGTAAGACCTAGACAGTGCACCAGAGTTATGCTGCTGAGTAAGTATACTGTGCGAGGCGAGAAAAAAAAAGGTTAAGCTTAAAGGAGCATGTTGCTAAAATATACTCTGAACTTTTACACATGAAATATTCAGTCATTTTTTTTCAATGTTATGCGTCACAGCAAGTGCTTATCCAGGTTAACTAAATTGTGCCCATGTATATTCAAAGAGCTGACCTAAATCTTTAAGAACACAGAGAAAACAGAAAAATAACTGCATGACACAGCAACATATTCCATCCCTGGTTTGAATAACATAAACAACCAAAAAACAAACAAATAAACAAAAATAGTTAAATGCCTGGGTGGAAAAAGACACTCAGAATTACACAAAAATCAAAAACATCTTGATTTAGACATGACGCAGCATGGATGTAGGCAAAGTGGGACACCAGCATCAGCATCTTCAAATGAGTTTAATCCAGTTCACACTGAAAAACATCACATCTTCACATGGAACTACACTCATTACAATACTTTCACGCACGTATATACACAGTGAAATATTTGACAGGTGTGTATGCTGCAGGGTGTCCCGTCACACAACACCCTCCCCCCAAAACCCCTGTCATTCAATGTTACCAACAAGTCATCAGATTTTCTGCATGTCACGTTTGGAATAACTGTCATGTAACCTTAATAGGCAGGGAGCTGGGGCTGGACTAAAAGTAACACTGACTGACAATTCCCTGCTGTCTGGCCAGGAATCCTTGTTCTCTAATTGGTCAATCTATATTTGTACTGCTTCTCCTATTGGTCAATCATTGTGCCTTCTGTATCCGCATTAAAATACTGTCACACAGCCACTAAAAAAAAGAAAATCAGCAAACTCCCACGCTAACATTTTCGCACTGATGTGCAAACTGTGTGACCCATTGCCAAATAACTGGGCCAGTCTCCTCTATGGCAAAAAGGCCAATGTGCTTTGCTCGGCATTTAAATATAGCCCCCCTGGACACTCGCCCACTGAATGAAGATAGCAAACTCAAGCAAGACGCATATGAGCCGAGTAACACGTCCCCAGTCCAAGTAGAAATATAATACAATCAAGTCACACAGGTTAAATTAATTTTACTACAGCTGGTAAAGACCGTTCAAACTTAGAATGCGCTGACTGACAAGATCATTTAAGCTTTCTCTTTCCTCATGCTCTCTCATCAAACACCAGCAGTTCTGGAATTCATATATCTCTATTGGAGTACAAGACAAACCACGCCTGTTTCTACTCATCAAGTAATCAGGTGGAGCAGTTTTTTGGAGAACATAGAAAAGACCAGGCGACTGAGTAGCGTAACACACGCGGGCATCTGCCTTCGACGACTTCATAATTTGGCATAAACTGACAATGTTTCCGAGGACCCAATGGTTCTCGTTTTCTTTACAAAGCTTAATGGAATTGCCAAGCTAATGACAATAAGTGAGTAGCCGTATCGAATAGGCAGCGAGACTAACGTTAAGGCGTGAACTTCTGAAGTAGATGCACCACAGGTTCTGAACTGCAGGGCTGCCCCGCCCATTGACTTGCTTGTTTCACTGATAAGTCATGCTTTGCTCATGAATTGGGCGCGATGGATCTGACTGCTCTCATCGGTCACAAATTTTAAAAATCGCACGACAGTTGCAATATCAAACGACGTCGGGTAGTGTACAAATTAGCCTGAACATTGCTTTCTTTAAGATGACGTCACAACGTGGCATGACTCCATAGTGACAGTAGATATTTGCAAGGGGAGCTTTCGCTTAGCATGGCGTAGCGACATACATTTAATATGTGTATTACCTTATACCAGAGATGCACAAAACAGCTAACAACTTTTCTAAATTTTGCTTCCCCCGCTTCGTTCCTAAATAAAGTTGAAATCGCGCAACGTATCAGTTTTTGTCATCTGCTGGCCGTGTAGTTGACTCGTCCCCTCCCCCCTTTGCACTGTTGGAGTAAACAGATGTTAGTTTCTATGCATTTTGGTCTGTGGAGTGGCTTTTAAAACAACGTTGTCTGGTAAATAAGAGAAGGAAACTTACTGCGGAGATTGTTGACGAGCTCTGCGTGGCTAGCTCCTCCAGATTTCCAGGCCATTATTACACACACTCTGCGGATCAGGTAGAGAGCGGCTGTCAGTGCCGCGCCTGCGCACAACGCTTTTCCTACAACACTTACGACTTCCAACACAGACGGAGGCGATACGTCACTTGACATATCTTGCACTTCCAATCCGTGCTTATTTCCAGTTCTTCATAACATTAACACCCGTCTTCGGTGTTAAATGACGCGTATTCACATGAACAGCTATGCAATATTTTTGTCAATCTGGACAAATCACAGAAAAGGATGAGAGAATGCGTTCATGGCTTAAGAAATTGTTCTGCCGTTTTTCTTCCAGTAGGGGGGATGCAGGAGCTTATTACCAGAGCACGTGACGTAGTGCATTTGGGGTGGCATTTAAGACAGTTTTTGGGGGCTATGTGAATAATAGAACAGCGTTTTCAAAATAACGGATAACAACTGTTTAAACGATTAGCTTGTGCTTTACAAACGAATAAAGGGTCATAGGCTGTGTAATCATTCAAGCACAGATTCGGCACACTTTAGAATTACATACACATAACCGTTGTGTCCCCCATTTAAGATTAACTGATAATTAAATAAAAACAGATAATAAATAAAATTAACTGGTTGACTTGATAAATTCTGTGGTAATATATAGCGGTCAGCTTTCGAAACTAAATGCATCTTAGTCAATGTTAAATCAGTCCATTCTGTGAAGAAATGCTGCATGGTTTGTATACTATATGCATATGCATACTTATTGTTGTATCTATTCCTGTGGCACAGAGGCATGTATAACCAATATCCAGTGCAGTATCTGGTTAGTACAGCATGTGACGTATTTCTTTTGTCATTAAAAGTGTTGTATTTACAAGCGCACAGTTTGTCTTATGGGAGCCACCGTAGTAAAACGGAAAAGGAGGAGCTGGCGGGATAGAGGAAAACTTGGAGCATGTTGACAGATCTTGTAGTAAAGAAATTTAGGCTAACATTGATGCAAAGATATTAAAATGGACTGTATCGCCGCCAAATACGTTTCGCAGAAGATCAGTAAGATTAGATGGCGACCTGTTCCCTCAGAATCTTTACATCAGCCTGACGTTTTTGCCACTGGCTCGTGGGACAACGAGGTGAGCAGTTATGAATCCGTCTACGTCCATTGTAATGAGACCCAGAAACATAAACGCCCGAATTAATCTTAATAGATCGAGTCCTATACCTCTTTTCAGGACAATAAAGTTTCAGTCTGGGCTGTTGGAGAGAATGGAGTTTCCAGTATGGATGACGAATTCGAAGGCGACCCACAGTTGTTGTGCGAGACAAAACATGAGGGAGACGTGTTAGACCTTCAGGTGAGCGCGAGGATATAGTAATCTAATCAAACACGTTGGTGCAGAGCAGATTTTGTTTTACCAGCGCTAGTGTACGACAGACTTGACAAATGTGGGTTTTTTTCCCCCAATGTGACGTCTCTTGGGAATTTATGAGCTTTTATTACAATCTTAGTTTCTAGACCAAGATAAAATTGTTGCAGCATCATCAACTGGAGCTGTGACCATCTTTAAGCATCACCCAGATAAAGACAAGGAGGTATGAAAGGCACATTTTAAGTTATTTAATTATTTGTTTGTTTGTTTATGACTATTGCCACTCTCTCTCTCTCTTGCTCTCTCTCTCTGTTTTTGCTTAACATTTAGAGAAATGTGAGAAGAAGTCTTCAGCCCATATTTATCAAGCATCTCTTTCTGTTGATCTGGGATCAACGTTACTTGATTCAAATGATTATGTGTGAAAGGATTGAGAAGGGCATAAATCTTATCTGAGACTCTTTTAAATTTGGTAAATGTGCCCCCTTGATGTTATTGACATTCTAGTTTAGGTTTGCAAAAAGCATTAAAACAGAAAAAAACCCCATTAATTTTTAGTTTCAAGCAGCTGTCAGTCAGTGTACAAAAACCAGTCAATCCAGCCAGGAGCTCTGTTTGCAAACTTTTTTATGTGTATATGCGAATCTGTTGTCTGTTTTTCTGACTTGCAGGGTCTGTCAGTTGCCCACACGTGGGAAAGGGCCCATCGCTACCCTTGTGATAATGCCCCATGCACTGGGGTGGTGTGTAACAGCCCAGAGTTGGTCTCTGTGGGGGAGGATGGGAGAATAGTCCTCTACAAAGTAGACCAGAGAGCAATTCTGCGTGTAATAGGTCTGTATGAATCAGAAGTTTAATACTTTCATTCACATACATAAAGAGTTAGAGCGCATTGTTAGACGTTGCGTTTCAGTGGATGAGTAATGAAGTTAACTATATTGTATTTATATCTATGGCTATCCATGTTTTAACTCTATAAATTAAATTATAGATTATTCTGACATCCCAAACTGAACTGTGATTAAAACATTATTGTAAGTATGTGAATGGCAGATTTGTTCTGAAATCTTTCTTTCTTTCTTTTTTTTTCTTTCTTTTTCTTTTCTTTTTTTTTTTTTTATACGATCTCACAGAGAATGCAGACAGCAGCACCATCCACGCAGTGACCTTTCTGAAGACAACTGGGGTGCTGACGGTGAACTCCATCGGTCAGCTCAAACTGTGGGACTTCAGACAACAGGGCAATGAGCCAGCACAAGTCCTGTCGCTGTGAGACCATTCAGCAATATCTTTTTACTGTCTCAGATATTATACTTCAGTTCAAAAGAAATGTTGAACTTCAGAATGCTTGTGTTTGTTTGTATTTTCTCTGTGTAGAACAGGGGACAGAGTTCCACTACATTGTGTGGACAGACACCCCAACCAGCAGCACATTGTGGCCACTGGGGGGCAGGATGGCATGCTTTGTATCTGGGATGTCAGACAAGGAAACATGCCTTTCTCATTAACAGAAGCCCATTCTGCAGAAAGTGAGGTTCACCTAATGAATATCCTGCCTTGGAATATCACTGTAAATATCAGTTTGAAAAGTAGATGATTCATTGTCAATTTGGTTTTTATTCCACTGTAGTGTGGGAGGTCCACTTTCACCCTTCCAACCCTGATCACTTATTCACTTGTTCAGAGGATGGCTCCTTGTTGCATTGGGAGTCTTCTGCAAATTCAGATACACCATCATTCTTGCAAGGTAGGCCTTAAACCCACAGCAAACCTGCAAGTGGGTCAGTTAAGTCAGTCTTCACAAACAGGAGAATGACAAATATTGTCAATGTATGTTTTGCTTGCGAATACAACAGCTTGTCGAATAGCATAGCTATCCATTCAATCCAAGTTCAAATGCAGTATTCTTGCTTTATGATCACAACACTATAGAATTTGTTGTTATTCTCTTAATATATATGCCAAGTAATTTGTGAGTCTATGAAAACAGAATTATCAGAACAAACAATGCTGTGTTTGGTCAGGTTTTATATTTTTTTACACTTTGCTCTCAGACACTGAGCATGAACATGGAGTGTGTGATATTATGATGATGATGGAGGTACAGCTCTGTATTTCGATGTGCAAAGAAATTTTGCATCTTTAATTCTGACTGAAATACAGCCCTGGTGTTTCTAAAATTAGATAGTTAAATAAACCATTAATATAATAAGAAAAGTGTATTTCTAATATTTTCAAATCTTATGATGGTGATTCAGATAAAAACAATACTGATGTAATGTGAAGTCATTGTTTTGGTATTTTAAAGTATTTGGAACCCATAAATGTCTTTATTTGGTAACTGTATGGAAATGAAGTGAGCATTTTGTCCGTGGTTTGAATAAAGAATGATTGGTTTAACATTTCCTTTTTCAGTCACCCCCAATTATTAGTTCAAAAATATAAAACAGGTCAATTTAAAAATTTGTAGTTAGATCTCTGTCAGTCTAACTGTGTTTTTGTCCTCATTCGTTAAGGTGGGAGAAATACCAGCATCATATCTCGCAGTGCAATTGCGCCTGCTGGTGGGAACCAGTCTCTCATCAGTGCTTGGCTTGCTGGGGATAGCAGCAAGGGGCGTCTGGAGACAACACACATGCTCCCCAGTCAAACCCTCTCAGTGAACAGTCTAGATGTGCTTGGTCAGTGCCTAGTGTGTGGAACTGATGGAGAAGCTATTTATGTAAACCGCCAGGTTCCAGTGTGAAATATCTTCTGGCTTTGATCGTATTATACATGCGAAATGCTCTTTTGAACAGCTTTGCACAGTAAATTCTTGATCAAACCAGAAATGTGGCATTTGAATTTGTCTCCTTTCCCTGCTTTCCCCTGATATATTAAGGTGATTTTCAGATGTTCAGAACGAATTTGAGTCAAGTGCTGAATTTTGGTTTATGTATGTTGTGGTTGATGTATGATATAGTCTTTAATCTTTGAGCTCAAAATATCAAACGATTACTTTTGACATCTGTTTTCTGTTATTTTACTTTTTTTCTGTTATTTTCTTTTATTGTTTAAATAAACTGAATAAAATGATTAATAACAAGAACCCCTCTTTAAATTTGATTTTAAATTTGATTGATTGTTAAATTAACGTCCGTTGTGAAGAGTTTCTACTTCTTCGTCTTTTGAGTTTTAACCTGTGGAGGGCGTCTTCGAGCCCCCGAATTGACATCCGGGCTATTGGTAATTCCTATGACAGTCACTGAAATACCAAGGCGACAGTGTCAATACAAAAGCTACTTAAGCTAGCTTTTTAAATTAGCGTTAATTATCTGAATTATTCTGTCAACATTAAACTGAACTCGGAAAGAAAGTATTCCTTGGATGATAACATTTGTTTATTACTCGAGAAGAATCCCTGCAAGATCATGATTATAGCGCTGGCACGGGTAAGTTACTTTATTGTTTGTCAATGGTTTGATAGTTTAGCTATGCCAGCTCATTAGCTTAGCTTTTAGCTATAGGCCTCATATCGGGAGCTCCATAGCGTTAGGTTTAGCTAACTTAGCTTTTTAGCCGTTAGCTCAATTAGCTTATGTGTTAGCAGGAGGTAAGCGAAGCTATCCTAACCCTAGTTTAGCAAAGTTAACTGGTTGGGAATTATGGAGGTTGGTGTCCAGTGTTAGGGAATTGTTACATAGGCTTGTGCGTTTGGTATGTTAGAGAGAGGGTAAGGTGATGGTCTGTTTATTGTTATTAGCAAACTAGGGATATCAGCGGTATTAAAATAACCTAACCCGGTAAATTATTGAGTTAACGTTTGTTTACTTGACTAACCCTAAACCGTAATACATATCTCAGTTTAATTACGCTACCGAGCTAAGCATCGAAGGTAACGAGCTATGCTAACGTAGTCCTGGTCGTAACTTTGGGCCTTTTACTCAGATGTTACAATTTCTTAAAACTGCAATGTTCCCAGCCAAGCGTGCTTAAAATAGAAAATTCCAATACATTCATTAACTGTCGGTCGCTGAATGAGCAATACTAGGTAGCAGTAGGCAACCTTCGATAGCTTGGGAGAGAATGATCACTTTGCCACAGATTTTTGTCAAGAGTTCTTAGTGCTGTTACGAGTTTGGTATTTATCACTGAATTGAGTTCGAACGTATAGAATTAGCTAGCTGTCTGATATTAGTTTTGATTTATTTGCGCTCAAGCCAGTTTAGCAAAGCTGATGTTTATATTAATGGGAGTGCAAGTTCTTCTTATGTACCGCTGTAAACAACTGTTTGCAGTGGCACAATTAGGCAGAGTATTAGCGCATGTTAGAACGTATGTAAGCCTGTACCTGCTTCTTTTCTTTAGGTTTAGCAGTGTATGACTGGGTACTGATCTGACATCACATGTTTGTGTAATAACAGGTGTGTTGAAGTCTGGTGGTATGCAGGTGTGAAGTAAAACACTCTGCACACACACACCACTGGTGACATCGTAGCAGCCACTTAGAGCTGCACGAAGCGTTTTCTCCTCCTTTCGCTGTGCACATACATGTTTTTCTATGAAGAGAGGAGAGAAACCCGAAGGTTACCGACAGATGAGACCCAAGACGTTTCCTGCGAGCAACTGCAGTGGCAACAGCAACCAGATGTTGCAGGAGATTCGGGAAAGCCTTCGGAATCTTCCCCGTCCCTCAGATAGCCTCAAAGTGGACATGGGGGTAGGCAAGGTACCCCCTGAAGACCCGAGGCAACAGGGACGTTGTACCAACCCCAAAAACCCCTACCACAAAGCCTTGCAGGAGATCCGAAAGTCTTTGTTGCCGTTTGCCACTGAACCAACATCTGCCAGTCGAGGCTCTGATGTTAACAAGCAGATGCTTCAGGAGCTACAGAGCGCTGGATTCGAGGAGGTAACTGAGAATTAAAAGAAAATGTCACAAATGGTGTTTTGAAAAGTGATTTTTTTTTAACTTGATGTTAATAGTATATGAAAAAGAGGATGAATTAACTGTGTATGTATGGTGCTTTGTTGTTTTTCCCCCTCTTTCCCTTCAAAATGAACTCAAACATTCATTGTACCGAGACAAGAATGTACCACCATGTCAGTTGGCAATTTGACTTATTTGAAAAATGATAGTTATGGTATGTGGAAAGACAAGCTATATCAGTGACATGGTGTGTTATTATTCTCAAAGATGTTTTTAACCACAGGTATGCTCTTTGTTTTGTTTTTTTTCCTTTGAAAGTAGGTTGTGATGATATTACATTATTGTAGTTTCCATTATTTAATGGACTGGTAAAGTCAGTAAAAGAAAAGTGATAAAAAAAAATAGAAACATGTTCAGTACATCATTATGCACTGTCATATGCAGTGGAATCTGAATTTGCATGCAAGTTGTCATATCCCTGTCAGTGTGAATGTACAGCCATTCAGTATCACTGTTCATGATGTTTAGGCCCCTGTCGCTTGTAGATCACATCTGTTCCTTCTTCAGCAAGATGTTGAGTGATGTTAAGTAACTGCTTGTCTAGTCCTGAGATTGGATGCATCACTACTACATCACTACAGTAGTGCGTTAAGAAACAGACAAAAATCCTTATGCACAAGATCAGAGAAACACACTATGCAAGGGGAAAAAAGAAAACTCGCAAAAAACATAATTTTCATCTGCTTAGGCTAATGTTTCAAGCGAGAAGAAGTCTGACGCTGACAGAGAAGTCAACGTATTTCTGTCTCTCATTTTGTGTTTTCACCTGTGCTGCATTTAAAGGCATTAATCCCTGTGGTCTTTTTGCACAGGAAATGGTGATCCGTGCTCTGAAACACACCAACAGTCGCAGTGTGGAGGCTGCCATTGACTACATCAGTAAAATGAGCTACCCAGACCCACTGAGAGAACAGATGGTCTCTGTGGCTGCCCGCCCAGTCAACACAGCCATGAAAGCACCTCCTGGTAGGTCTCCATTCCCCTGGGAAGGACGGTTATGAATTCTGTGGCCTTTATTCAAGCTGTTATCAGAAACTGGCTGTTGTGTTAGCTCTGCCCTTTAGTATTTGCCTTACTGCAGTCACAGACAATTATCTGTGTAGACTAGTCATGGAGGCGAACAGAAGCTTTTGTGTTTTATAAGTAAGCATGTGCTGGTGCAGAATGAATTTCTGTGAAAAATTTTAGAATTGTGGCTACAAAACATTCCATTGTAGCTTTGTGGGCTTCTGTCTGATTTTTTTTTTTGTGTCTGTGTTTCTCTGGGTGTGAAGATTAATAGATTGGCACGGTAATCTATTAACTGGTTTTCCCACTAAAACTGCTGATTATTTGATTTGCATATTGGCTACTCTCCTACCTCATTGTGCTAATCTTAGTTCTTTAACCCATTAAAACCAGATGCAAGATTTGCGTGATCCCTTTAAGATTTTGTGCTACGTTTGCATGCTTTTACCTTTAGAGCCAGATGTGATGTGAGCGTGTTTTAGATGATGTCATAGGTGTCAAGACCTGTGACCGATGAAATGCATCAGGATTAGCTGAAATACACATGAGGAAGGAGAAATGCTTTCTTAATTTTAGCCCATCTTAGCCTCTTAGTCTCTGTTTGGACTGCAAAAACGTTTCTAAAGTTGCGCTTCAGACAGTGACAATGGCTGACGACCTGAGTGAGGGGAGAGACATTGATGCGCTCCCTCGTTCAGGAAAACAGGCAAAGCATTTCATGCTGAAAACAAACAAATGAACAAAAACAAGCATTTTGCCTTCCCCACATGTATTTCAGTGAATCAGATGCATTTGATTGGTTGTGGGTTTTGAAAATGATGACATCATCTAAAACATGCTCATGTCGCATCCGGCTCTAAAGGGAGACGTATGCACATGTCGCACATGGTCTTAAAGGGATCATGTAAATGTTGCATCCGGCCTTAATGGGTTAATGTAAGCTGTTGGAGATGTACACTGTCTGCTTTTGATGTGTGTGTTTGATTGGCTGTTTTCTCCTCTTTAGGCCCCACCCACATCCAACAGCCAGTCTTAAGGAGGCAGAGCTGGAAAGGTTCAAAGGAGTCTCTGGGCCAGCAGAGACATGGTCCTATTGTGGTTGATGGTATGATGTACCGATCCAACAGCCCGGGGCCTCAAAGTGACCTTTCAGGCCGCCCACCCCCCACCTTCCCCCAGGGTCACCCAGGTAACAGTCAGCGGGTCAACCCCCCACTTCCACCCCAGGTACGCAGCGTTACCCCTCCTCCAAACAGGGGCACCACTCCACCCCCATCTTCCTGGGATTCTAACCCATCCACAAAGCGCTACTCTGGAAACATGGATTACCATGTACCCCGTATTTCTCCAGTACCTCAGGGTGCATGGGCTGATGGGTACCCTGCGCCAACTTCTCAGAACCAGCGAGGGATAAGCCCGGTCTCTGTGGGCCGCCAGCCCATCATCATGGCAAGTTCTGGGAGCACCAAGTTCAACTTTCCCCCTGCATGGCCCCAGAATGGTTCAACCTCATCTGACTACATGGGGATGCAGAACGTGGGTATGAGTGGTGGAAGCAGGCAACCACCTCCTCCATACCCTATAAACCAGAGCAGTAGGCAGAGTCCTACAGCTCAGCAAATGCAAGCAGGTGGCCCGGCATCTTCCGCCAACTATGTAAATGGTGGAGGTATGCCTCAGTCTATGCTGGTGCCCAACCGAAACAGCCATAACCTGGAAATGTACAACCTGGGTGTTCCTCAGCCCTGGTCCCAGTCCCCTCAACCCCAGTCTTCCCCAGGAGGCACCAACCAGAGCATTCCTGTTCGATCCAACTCCTTCAACAATTCCCAGTTAAGCACCCGACAGGGCCCCGCGCCCAGTTCCCAACCCTCAGCCACAACCGTCACAGCAATCACCCAAGCGCCAGTCTTGCAGCCTGTGAAGAGCACGCCTGTGCAGAAACCCGAGTTGCACACTGCCGTCGCTCCTACGCATCCTCCCTGGATGCAACAGCCACCCCCTCACCCTAGTGCCTACCAGGACTCCCCAGGGCCAGGACATCAGATAGCACAGGCAGTTCCTGAGGTGCCTAGCTATCAGGGTCCACCACCACCCTACCCTAAACACCTCCTCCAACAGGCTACTCCTCCCTGTCCTACCTATGATGGTGGGTCCAAGCCCAGCGGGGGCAAAGAGGAGGTTGCTGAGGATGACACAGCTAGTAACAGCTCCAGCGACAAGGCAGAAGCCATGGATGTTGCCACGGCGCCGCCACCACCGACGAAAGACCGTGACAATAAGCAGATCACCACATCGCCTGTGCCGGTCCGGCGGAATAAGAAGGATGAAGAACGTCGCGGGGAATCCAGAATGCCTATCTACTCGCCGCAGGCTTTCAAGTTCTTCATGGAACAGCATGTTGAGAACGTTCTGAAGAACCACCAGCAGAGGATCCGACGCAGGAAGCAGCTGGAGAGCGAGATGCAGCGGGTTAGACCTTCAGCTTCCTCCCACTATTGCTCCATCCTCTGTCCTTTCAGAATTTCTGTTCTCTTTTTTCTCCCCTCATTCTGGACGTTTTTCTTGTTTGTTTTTGCTTTGTGGAGCACTCCATGTTCTTCTTTTTGTCTTTCCTTTTCTTCCAAGCTGTATCTTTTTTCTCTCTCTCTCTCTCTTTCCCCACGCTCTCGGTGAGAACTGGTTTAGAGAGAATAGAGGTATCTGCTAAGCTGTGACCTGAGTGGTCTACACAGAGAAGTGACCAAGTAAGCCAGTGCTGATGAACTGACTTTGATCTGAAGGCATGAAACTGTCTCCTGATGCATGGAAAACCGTATTATTATTGCATGCCCCTGTCGATGTGACACACTCCATCAGCAATTTTCTGTGCTTGTCAGTGTTTATAATCGCATCGCTAATATCATCTAGTAACTGGTTTCCTATTTATAAGGACATTTGCCCCAAAATGGGAGCAATCAAAGCCCTAGAGTTTGTCTTGCTTGTTAAATGTAACTTTGAGTTATAGCCAGTCAGCTGTAGTTTCTGAGTGGAAATAATGGGATACAGTCCCATTGTTTTGGTTTGTGATCGTGTTGATTTTACTCAATTTTGTGTTGTGCACTGAACAAGTGATAGCTTTCCAGGTACACTGCATCACCAACATGTTCTGGAAAGTTCCTTTGAGAGATTCTGACCTGACTCGATTTTGTGATCTGATCCACCTTTGCACTGTTGTGTGTTGTAGTGTTGTGTTATATGAGTGCTTTCATATTAGGAAGTGTATTTAAATTTCTCCCCTGTGTGTATTTGGTTTAGGTGGGTCTCTCGGGAGACGCCCAGGAACAGATGCGAATGATGCTGTGCCAGAAGGAATCCAACTACATCCGTCTGAAACGGGCCAAGATGGAGAAATCCATGTTCAAGAAAATCAAAACCCTTGGCATAGGAGCATTCGGAGAGGTTTGCCTGGCTCGGAAGGTCGATACAGGGGCTCTGTATGCCATGAAGACCCTTCGCAAGAAAGACGTTCTCCTGAGGAACCAGGTAGCTCACGTCAAAGCAGAAAGGGATATCCTGGCCGAGGCGGATAACGAATGGGTGGTGAAGCTGTACTATTCGTTCCAAGATAAGGACAACCTGTACTTTGTCATGGACTATATTCCCGGTGGGGATATGATGAGTCTTCTGATCCGGTTGGGAATTTTCCAAGAGGAGCTGGCGCAGTTTTACATTGCTGAGCTGACCTGCGCTGTCGAGAGTGTCCATAAGATGGGCTTTATTCATCGCGACATTAAACCGGACAACATCCTCATCGACCGTGATGGACACATTAAACTCACTGACTTTGGCCTCTGCACGGGGTTCCGCTGGACACATGACTCTAAATACTACCAGAGCGGTGAGAGCAGCTTTCACAGCTGTCATTTTAGCATGACATTACCATTCTGATTCAAATGAAAGCAGCAAAGGCAAACAAAAAAGTATAAATAGATTTTATTTTTTTATTTTTTTCTTAGAATTATGCTCAATGTAATGTAAAACCATAAGATGTGAGTGATTTTAGGTTACTTTTGGAATTGTGCCTTTGTGTGCATTTTAGTTGTTTTCAGATTGAATTATTATGATATTATTGTGACATTTTTCCTTTTTAATTTCTGAGTTATTAGCCTACATTAGTGCTTGAGGAAACCACCATTGTCTCTTGTATGATTGTGCCAGATTACAGAGTGTAGTTATTTGAATTAGAAATTTGAAATTCAGCCATATAAGGGAAAAATGTTTTTTTGGTCCAGATTACAAGTATTACAAGAGTTTGGCCTGTTGTTTTGAAACAGTGATTTGTTCAGCATAAATGTTTGCATATATTTCTACATTTGCAAATGTTTTTTTTTTTTTATGTCACCTGAAGTGGTAGCAGTTCAATACACTTAGTAAACTTCTCTGTTAGGAATGAGTGAGATGAGTGATAGCCCACCTGTCTTCCAATACTTTCATGTATTATACTAATACGTAACTCTTACCCTTTGTGACAGGGGACCATGTTCGACAGGACAGCATGGACTTCAGTAAGGAATGGGAGGATCCGGCCAACTGTCGATGTGGGGACCGCCTTAAGCCTCTGGAACGCAGGGCTGCTAGGCAACATCAGCGGTGTCTTGCCCACTCCCTTGTGGGCACACCCAACTACATTGCCCCTGAGGTCCTGCTCAGGACAGGTGAGTGTATGCCATACACCTCTACTGCTTTTCCCTATAACTGTAGGAATATGGTTAAATTGATTAAAGGACCTTTCGTATGAGATGATTTCTCTTTCCCACTCACCTCAGTATATTCTGTCCAACTAAAGTAAACTCTGGAGAGACTGTTACTCCAAAGAATATTATCAGTATAAATAAAAGAGTGCTGGACACAAGATAAGATGAGATAGCACTTTATTAATTTAAACAAATAAATCACATGATGCAGAGTGAAGGAGAATGTAGATAGCTTATAATAGTGAAATGATCCAGTAGGCAAGCATGTGAGCATGTAATGATAAAGTGCCAAACACAAAGTGACACATTTACACGATCTGAAATTGACAGAAATTGTCTGTCAGGTGAATTTTAAGTTTATTCATGGTTATGAAAACCAGCTGATGTGGCCAAATAAGACACTCTTTGAAGCTTTATGCTCTTAAAATTTTTTAAATTGAAATAGAAACATTTAAATATTTAGAGCTGATTTTTGCTGACGTTTCATCTGTTTGTTTCCAGGTTACACTCAACTCTGTGATTGGTGGAGTGTAGGAGTCATTCTCTATGAGATGTTGGTTGGACAGCCACCTTTCCTGGCTACGACGCCCCTAGAAACCCAAATCAAGGTAATAGGGTTAACTTAGAAATGTCCAGTCAACTACTGCTGTCAAACAGTGTCCGTTGTGTGTAACCAGGATATGATCAGATTGTTTCATCCTGCCAATAGTCCACAGGGTGAATGTTTGTGATAGGACGGAAATTAAAATCTGCCATTCACAGTCCCTCTCGCTTACTTTTCTCATCTGGGCCACTGCGGAGGGAGAAATGACCTCAGAATACAAACACTCACTTTAACCCTCACTTTTTTTTGTAGACTAAACCATATGAATATGAATGTGTCAGTGTGTGTGTGTGTGTTTGTCTTCCTGTAGCCTGGTTCAGACTTTCATTTAACACCTTATAAAACACTGTGTGTCTTAAGTCTGCTCTTTCATGGAACCTGATTGTTAGGTACTAGCTTTGTCGTCCAACACAGTGCCCAACACGATGAATGCATTCACTCAATCCTTTTTCACGTCTCCACAGGTGATAAACTGGCAGACCACACTACACATCCCCCCGCAGGCGAACCTGAGTCCTGAAGCTTCAGACCTCATTGTAAAGCTGTGCCGAGGGCCAGAGGACCGTCTCGGGAAGAACGGAGCGGACGAGATTAAGGCCCAGCCCTTCTTCAAGACCATTGACTTCTCCTGCGACCTGAGGCAGCAGCAGCGTCCTGCTCCTTACATCCCCAAAATTGCGCACAGCACCGACACCTCCAATTTCGACCCCGTCGACCCTGATAAGCTGTGGAGCGACGACGGCACCGATGGGAACTGCAACGACACGCTCAACGGATGGTTCCGGAACGGAAAGCACCCGGAGCATGCCTTCTATGAATTCACCTTCCGGCGTTTTTTTGACGACAATGGTCACCCCTACAGCTGCCCCAAACCCATCGAGTACGAAGGCTATGACGGGGAGGAGGAGGAGGAGGCAACTTCACCACAGCAGGAGAGGAGTGAGCAGGAGGAACCTCCTAAAGGAGCGCAGGGGAGAGATTTGGTCTATGTGTAGTGTAACTTTACCGGGGGGGGGGGGGGGGGGGGGGGGGGTGACTGACCTGGCAGTGTGCTAGTGTGAGACTGGATTATTGGCACACAGTTTCTTTTTGGTTTTTTTTTTGTTTTGTTTTTCTGGTTTGTTCTGGATGAGCAGAAGTAAGAGATACATATGCTGTGTGGTTACAGCTCTGAGGTAGTGTGGCATACACTAAGCAGAGTTTTCCAGCTGCGAGGCTTACAAAAGGGTTCAACTGTCACTCTAGGAGTTGGAATTTCCTTTTACACATCATGCTGTAGGGCTCCTTTATTCTATGGTGTACCTGGCTACTCACCCCTAGTGTAGTCTGTGTAAATGAGAATTAGATACAACAAATAAGGTGCTCCTTATTTGAAAACTTGTTTAACACCCCCCCCCCCCCCTCTCTTTTTAAAAGCCTTAATTTATTTTTAAAAAATAAATAAATAAACAAACAAAAAAATGATGTCAGCTGGTGACACTAGTCGGTAGGCATACACTACATTTTTTTGTGTCTCTTTAGTTGAACTTGACTTTCATGAGAATTTTGTGTCTTAATTTATAATTGAGTAGGTTTGTTTCTCACTCTGATCTTTGGTTAGATACATGCAGGGATTGAATGAATGGTTAATTCTGGAAATTACTGTTGCTGTGCCTTTGATCTTATGCTCTCTTTTCACCAAAAAATATGAGGGGAATTGAATTTTTAAATGAGAACTAGTTAAAAACACAGATTTTTGTGGATTATACTAGGCCTGTTGTGTATTTTTTAATTTATACATTTAAAAAATGTATTTATAAATTATGCTGTATAAATCTGATGTACAAATTGTCCTTTCTTTCTATTACTTGGTGGTTTAGGAAACAAACTGTAGGACTTGTCTTCTAGATTCTTCGAAGCCTCATTCAGTCAGATTTTAATTTAATTCTCGCCATTAATTTTGACCTGTCTGCCTTCATGTACACTAAATAGTAGGCTTTGTACTGTTTGTGGTTACACATGCACACACAAACACATACACACACTCTCTTTTTCTCAGCATCTTCTGCCTTTTAACTACAGTCTGTTTACCAAAACACTAGACAGTTCTTCGTACTGGTGACATGACTGATGGTAAATAAGGAAATCACGGAGCTTTTTAAAACTGGATTAAGTAATAATAATAATAATAATAATAATAATAATAATAATAACGGTCTTGGCGGGTATGTTTGCGTGTTTGTTTGTTTGTTTGTAAACCTTGTCCAAAGGCACCCTCTCTGGACCTGTTAATCTGAATGAATGAGTGAATGTTGGAACAGGGGGAATATGTTCACTCCCTTCCGTTCTGTCTCTGCTCTTAAGTTAGTGTCTTTCTGAGGAGTCTGAATGTAGTTCAGGATGTGGATGATGATGATGGTAATTGTGATGACGATGATAATTTGACATTGCTGCACTGATTTTTAACTGTTGTCTTGTAACCAGGAAAAATACAAACATTGGTGATTTTTATGTGCAAATACATTATTGGGGGTTGGATGCAGGGAAGCCTGGCTGATAGTCAATAAAGAATGTTAAAGCACAAATATGAACACAAACCATGTAGCATGTTTTTAATATTAACTGTCTTCTGCAAACAAGCTGCACATCAAGGTCACTTTTCACAACTGTGTAGTCTCTTTGTGGCATTGCATCACTTCTTTCTGAAAAACACAGAACCCAACTGAATATTTTCTCCCATATTGGTAACAGACTTTTTTTTTCTTTCCTTTTTTTTTTTGTTACATTTGTATTAATTAAATCTTAGTCCTGGTACTATTTACAGGCACTTAAATACAAGTCCAATTATGATGTATATATTCTATTAAATTGCTATGACAACCCCACATGGCATATTATGTAAAACTATCATAATGAACCTGCCTTTCTATCTTTGTGTTGTAGGCTGTAGATCAGTTCATGTGCACTGTATTCAGCTACATTCATGGGATGCATTTTGCTGGAGAGAGAGCTCAGTAAACAAGTATATGCAGTTCAAGCTACTATCATGGTTGTTATGGAAAACTTTTACTATCGTAAAACTGTAGCTTCTAGTTTTTACTTTATACCATGTTGGATCCTTAAATAGCAGAAAAGCAGTTAACAATCTTTATGTTTCCAAATGATTTGTACATGTTCTGTATAAATACTCCATAATATATTTATAGATGTGGTCTAATTTCAGTGTACGTTAATGTAGCTATACAAATCTTTTATTTTGTATGAGGACTTTTATTGTGTTATTTTGGGGAAAGTTTCTGCTATAGTTGGTATCAGTGTGAATTTGGCAATAATGAGGATTGTTACAAAATGGCCACCAAAAAAATCAGTTTCAAAATAACAGTTCGACTGAAACAGCCCCGCAACTCTCCTTGCGAAATAGTGTCAAAGCCATTTCGTGGTTAAGTAGACTAAATGTCATGTAAATGCAGAACACTGACTAGAAGGAAAGTTCACACCTAGGAAATAGTTAAAAAAGCATACCGGGAGATTACCTACTTCGAATACGTTTGAGGTTTACCTTGTTCCGGAATGTTTGAAAGTTACCATCTACTAAGTGAACAACAACAATTAAGTCAGCAGTTCGTAATGAATTATTGTCCCTGTCAAACCATATAGCGACACAGCAGTTGTGCCTCGGGTAGCTCAGCTTGGTTATTGCCAGAGCAATTACAATGCCTCAGTTTTCCCGAAATTAAATATTTAAACATTTTATTCTTGATGAGTCTTCATAATGCGCCTCTTCGTCAATGGCTTTTACTTTGGAAATTTTAGGAGTCGGCGGGTGCCACATCCGGTAGTGGACAGTTGCTTGTTATGTGTGATTTCACCAGGCTAATTTCTGATTCGTAAAGTGTTCTTTGGGCTCTTGCAAAAGGTGTAAGTAGTAGTGTAGGGCACCAGGCTTTGGACAGCCCTCAAATTTAATTTTCAGAGTACACTCGTTCTCTTCTCTGTTGTAAGTGCATGAGTGGTCTTTCTGTATTTCGTGAATGGTGCTTCATACTCTACGTCACTGCAACAGGCAAGTCCAAAACTTTTAAACTTGACCAGTGAAACAACCAACGTTAGCTAACTAAAATTAGCTTTAACTATGCTGTATTTACTAGGGTAATATTAACATAACTTTAACAGACTTTGGCCTGTGCGTTTGTCCTTACTGACATTACTGTGTTTGCCTGTTTGAGTTTAGTTATCAATGTAATGGAGTTTAAGGAAGCCCCTTTCCTGGTAGATAATAGGTATTCGCGCTATTCCAACTATGTTTTGACTCTTATCTCAGTCCAGTGCTCGTTCCTAATTTCTTGGCGAAGGAAATAGCTTGTTTGCTCTTCAGTAGTTTGTTCCCCCTATTTTACTAGGCATGATGTTGCTCCCATAATCAAATAATCCTGTTTCCAAACAGCAGCACAGCGGTTGCTTTCATCTCGCCTACCTGCACGATCTTACATCGTACGATACTGTTCAAGTTCATTGTTTAAAAGCACTAAACATAAAAATGGACGCCTTAAACAACAATATGTCTTGTCATTTAAGATAGTTGTCCAAATTTCTACACAGTAGTTTGCCGATATCTTGCTAGAAAAGCTGCAACGTCACAGGTGTCTTTTTCTGTTTTGTTTTTTTTGTTTGTTTGTTTGTTTGTTTTTGTTTTTTTTAATACGACGTTCTTGTCGTCTGCTCTCATCTCCATCCCTCTAGAATGAGTTTGTTTGAAATTAGTGAGAACGTGAAGCTCGCGCGGGAGTATGCCTTACTGGGGAACTACAGTTCTGCTGTGGTTTGCTATCAGGGAGTACTTGAGCAAATCAAGAAATACCTGTTCTCGGTTCGTGACAGTGTCTTACAGCAAAAATGGCAACAGGTAGGCTCTATATTTTTTCCTATACGTGATCCTCTTGACACACTATACCCCTATACATGTGTAGTATCAAAAAAAAATCTTGCCGGCACTGCTGCACGTGTCAAGCTGTGCAGAAAAAATAGGCCTGGGTAACTGTAATGTATGCGATTTGCCACTGTAAGGCAAGCATTGACTCGGTTCGTTTCTTGCAGGTTTGGCAAGAAATTAATGAGGAAACCAGACATGTAAGAGAAATTATGACGACTTTGGAGAGTTTTAGTATGGAAACGCCCCCTTCAAAACCAAGCAGTTTCAATCAAGATCACGACATCATGCCAGTCCAAGTAGAGCGCAGGTACAGAGCATAATACGTCATGTCTTTTCTTCAAGTCTCTTCACGTAATATTTCTGCTATCACCCGTCCAAATTTCCATAACAGTATTAAGTTCAAAAGCACTGCCTTTTTTGTTTGTTTGTTTCTTTGTTTTGTTTTGGGGGTGAGGATGGGAGTTGGAAACTCTGTCAGATATTGACTGCTCTATGCGCGTGCATAGATCCATGGATAATAATAGAAACAAACTAATATAGGATTTGACGGAACAGTTCTCACAAGGATTACATGAATCCTTTTTCCTTCAAAATGCATTGTTCATAATAGAAATGCATCCAAATCAAGAACACATGGCTCCATCCAGTACAACACATACTTGATGGTAAAAACCTTATGATTTTATGTTATTCATTTTTCCAAATTTTAAATAATATGATCTGTTCCGCAGTGAAATGCCTTGTTCCATGATTTAAGAGCACAACTACACAGAGCCTCTTTTGCTTCTCATGGGATTTCAGAATTTTGATATACGCCCTTTGGCTTTAGCTGCTAGAGAGTCGGCAATAACACTGTCCAACAGCTGGGTGAAGTTCCCTTCTGGCCTATGGTTAATCTTCTCAAAACAAGTGCGAAATGTCAGTGTGGGTTAATCCAAAAATATGCGGCATAAAAAGCCCTTACAGAAGTTCACTGCCTTGGATCCTCTGAAATGAGCCCAGTTACTTTGAAAGAGGACTTTATTATTTGATTTGTACAAGCCATCGTATCATACAGTATCCAAATAAACGCTGGCCGTTTAAAGTGCGCCTCATAAATTTCTGCCACCTCAGCAGCGGCGTGTATAATACATGCCACACAGCTTTCTGCTAATAGCGCTGAAGAATGCGCAGTGTATCCAAATCAAAAGTTTTAGATTGTTTTCTTTTTAGTGTGGTAAAGTATGTTGAGTCAGAATTGAGCCTGTAAATAGGGAGGGATTGAAGACTAAGCCTTTTGTGTAGTTGTTTTGTACAAGGATAATTTCACCAGCAAGACTCAGTCATGGGGAAAGGATTAGGGCTCGGATCACGGTAATTCCCCCCCCCCATTTTTTTTTTCTCCCCCTCCTCATGCCTTCTACTTTCTACTCAGAAGAAAAATTACATAATGAGAGTCATTTAATCTCTGTTTAAGTCTTTTTTTTTTTTTGAATCTTCATTCAGAAGTGACCTTTTCGTTTTCGCCTGCATTTTTTTTTCCTGTCCAGATCCTCTCCGTGTCCTGTCAGGAGAGCTCCAGGGCCTTACAAAGACAACAAGCCCAACACCAGGCTGAGCGCCGGGCCTCGGGCAGTCAGGCCGTCGCCCAGAGGGCCAAACGGAGACAAGGGCAAACCGCAGAGGGGCAAAGAGAAAAAAGAAAACTCTTCAAAGTCCAAAGATGACAAGGTACGACTGTTTGGAACGGGCCAGCACTCATTCGAATTCTGCATTACTACGACTGGTTGTATTAACAGCGTTGAGTCAAAAGCCCGTGTTTGATCTCTTTGACTTTTTTTTTTTTTTTTTTTTTTAAGAACATTGTTCAAACATGAGTGACTTATCACTGTAGTGATTACAATGGAACAAAGAGGGACAAAAACAGAAAGGAAAAAAAAAATGTGGTGTTGTCCAAATGCCCTCTGCTATATATTTACTCAACATTACAACTTAAGTTGCGTTACTGGTTTCTCTATCACGAGTCAATGGGACTGGCTCTTTTAAGTGGGTTAGTGGAGATGTAACGCCATACCTTTTGATTAACAGAGCAAAGCGGACGTTTCAGAGACAGAGGTGAAGAGGTTTGATAGAGGAGGGGAGGACAAAGACTTGGTGGAGACTCTAGAACGTGACATCATATCCCAAAACCCCAACGTGAAATGGTTCATCATCATCATCTATAATCTAATCCCTAATCTTAATTTCAGTTTATGTATTATATGTCTGAATTTGCTTTATGTTTACTAGAGTGTGCATTTTGGCGTTACAGGGATGACATAGCAGATTTGGAAGAAGCCAAAAAGCTTTTGAAGGAAGCTGTCGTGTTGCCCATGTGGATGCCGGAGTTCTTCAAGGGGATTAGGCGGCCATGGAAGGTATGCATGTCATGTCCCACAACAATGATAACAATGAAAAACATCAAAATGAATGCCATTTCAGTGGAAACTGTCATGTTACTAACTTAAAACAGCAACAGTTAACGAGGGAAGTATTTCATAGAAAACATGCTGCAGTCCACAGAGATTGACAGAGAGATTTTATGGAAATATTACCAAAAAAAAAAAAATCTGTAGATCAGTTCAACGTCTTAGTTTTTAATGTCCCCAACCCCAAATAATTTCTTTCAGGGAGTGCTTATGGTTGGCCCCCCGGGCACAGGGAAGACGTTGTTGGCCAAAGCTGTGGCCACTGAGTGCAGAACAACATTCTTCAACGTGTCCTCCTCCACACTCACTTCCAAATACAGAGGAGAGTCAGAGAAACTGGTTAGACTGCTGTTTGAAATGGTAAACAGACACTTATTCCCTGCTCTTCTCATACCACCGCCACTCACTAATTTTCTCACTGAATCGGCTAGTGACAGCAGGAGTCTTCTCTCTTTTTCTATCAGTTCTACGCCCGGGGTTACACAGAGTCTGACAGTCATGTGGTAGTCACCTCAGTGTCAGTGAGTGAAGTTAGCACAGGTTTCCTTGGTCACGTACAAGGCCAGTCATTCATTGTTCCACACTGTAACTTGCACACTGTTGTCAAGCAGTGCAGCGTCTTTGAACGAGGAAAGCACTATTAGCCTGATTCTGCCTGTTAACTACAGAGGTGTCTGCAGGTCAGTTATGACCTGTGTGGGAATGGGAGTGTGAAGCACAACCAGGATTCAAAACTGTAAACCAGTCATAAGACTCCAGTCGTAGGCCGTCCCTCGGCTGGATTTGTGCCAGGGGATCCCATTAGGAGCCATCCTAGTGAGTTTTGAAAAGGAAGTCAAGTCAGTGTAAACAGAAAAGCCCTACAGCTGCCAAAAGACCTGCCACACCTACTGTCCATTTTTACAGCATGTTTGGAGACGTTTACTTTTATGAGGGTGCTGTGAACGATGCGTACTTGAGGTTTAGGTAGGCTAGAACATCATGGCAGGTGTGAATGTAAGAGTGAGTCTGTGTGGTTCTGTTTCTGGTCCCAGGCCCGATTCTATGCTCCCACCACTATATTCATTGATGAGATCGATTCCATGTGCAGCCGAAGGGGAACGTCGGAGGAGCACGAAGCCAGCAGACGGGTCAAAGCAGAACTCCTGGTCCAGATGGATGGTACTGTAACTGACTTCAACTTCTTTTAAAAAGAAAACCCAACAACCCCAGGGAGAATAAATAAAGACTGTCCGCGAGTTACGATTGGAACAAGTTGTTTCAGCATGGCTGGTTTTGGTCAGTGTAGACAAACCCTTTTGACTGCTGAGGTGTTTACGCTGCCATGTGTGATGTAATGCATTTTCACTTCGACTAGAACTCATCAAATTCACATTGCATACGCACCTGTGTTAGTCACACAGTGAAACTGCACTATGATAATGCAACATAAAGTTACCAGCCAGCCTACAAGAGCAGAAAAACCCACATTTTTCTCACAGCTGTCTTGACTTTTTAACAACGTAACACAACAGGTGAAATGTAACCGTTGTCTGATCCATCTCTCAGCCATTACTTTCAGCTTAATAGTTTCTTGTGATGCTTTTCTTTATATTGTGTTTTGTCTGTGAAATACCTTTTTTTTTTTTTTAAGGCGTTGGTGGGACGTCAGAAAATGACCCCTCTAAGATGGTGATGGTTTTGGCAGCTACTAATTTCCCCTGGGACATCGACGAGGCTCTCAGACGACGGCTGGAGAAGAGAATTTACATTCCACTGCCCTCAGGTACATTATCCAGTAAACGTCACTGGGTCCACACTAGAACCGGGTCTGAGTGGGAAGGGAGTTGGGTGTCTAAGTCTACAAACATGCAACGGTGATTTAGGAAATACTAGCCTTCATCGCTAAAATTCGCTAATGGTCAAGGTCGAATAAAGGAATTGAAATCTGATTCATAAACTGTAAAGCAGTTGTACTGTTTGTTTGCTGTGTGTTTATCTTTATGAGTAAGAACTGATTCATATTCTTATGGGATTCAGTGAAATGTAGACCATCTCGTATGGCCGTGGGTTGTTAACGCTGGCTCTCTGAGAGTGTGAATAAATGACCTGTTGATGATGGTGTGTGTTGTGTAGCCAAAGGAAGGGTGGAACTCCTAAAGATTAGCCTAAAGGAGCTGGAGTTGGCTCACGATGTGGACCTGGATAAAATCGCAGAGCAAATGGAAGGATATTCTGGTGCTGACATCACTAACGTCTGCCGGTGAGTCTCTCTCTCTCTGTGTCTATCTCTCTCTCAACCTCAACCCTTTCTCTCACCCTCTCTAAGTCATTCTTCTGTTCTTTCAGACAATTCAACATTCACAGTGGTACTCACTGGCAAAGAATGTCTTTCATTCTGAAACAATAATCCCTGTATCTAGACAGCACTGTCTCTATTTACTCCGGATCCTCCTCAGAGACTCACTACTGTGTGGTGGTTTATAATGAAAGTCATTAACACACATTTAATCTGCTGTGTGTAATTGAACATTGAGATCTTGTTTTCTTTTTTTTTTTTTTTCCCTTCCCTTCAATAACTAGACTTGTTGAAAGTTGTGAAAGCTCGTCAATGTCTGCTTCGAATGGTTGTAGTGCCAATAGGAACACATTTGAACACACCGGTGAAGTTTCTGTCTAATTGGTTGTATAGAAAGAAATACAGAAAATTTCTCCATCACCAAATACATAATATCGCTAAACACTTCGGGGATATGGGATTTCTCATATAAACAGAGTGCAAAAGGTCAAACTCTAAACTGTGTGTAAGAGCAAATGATCTGAAAACAAAGGGCATTTATGAGATGGCTCACACTATCTGACAGCCTGTTCTGACAAGTAAAAATTAAGTAAAATTAAAATTATAATTGAAGCAGGTAAGAGCAGCATATATAGCTGTTTGAACTTTGCATATTTTCCATGCAGAACAAATGATCAAAGCTGGAATTGTGGTCATTTTTTAAAGATTAAATTGCTTCAAAGTTGGCCTAAAGCACAGCCCCCCTTAACTAGAAAATGGCAGTCTGTGTTTTTAGTACAAGAAAGACCTGTTAACGGAGTGTCGTGTTTTGGGATGGTTTGGTTTTTTTTCACCTCGTATATTTCTCCTACCGCAGAGACGCGTCTCTGATGGCCATGCGTCGCCGGATCGAGGGCCTGACTCCAGAGGAGATCCGAAACCTTTCCCGGGACGAGATGCATATGCCCACCACCATGGAGGACTTCGAGACGGCACTAAAGAAAGTCTCTAAATCGGTTTCCGCCGCCGATTTGGAGAAGTACGAGAAATGGATCACTGAGTTCGGCTCCTGCTGATTTGTCCAATTCGCAGTTGATACTTGAAGGCGTTTCAACAAACGAGGTTTAGTAAAATGCCTTTGTAATAGTTGCCAAGGAAAAACCGATTGTGTGCACTACAGAACCCATAAGGGCTTAATCCACTACCGCCATTATCAGCGCGGATAGAATAATTATTTTTTTTTAGCTTCTGCAGAGCGGGTGACGTGATCAACGATGTGGCAAAGTGTTTTTCCAAGACATTGTTGTGTGGCTATCTTGTCGGCTTTTGTACATGCCAGCAGCTGCCCCAGCGCAAATCCAGGTGTAAAGCTTTGGCCTGTCGTCTACCGATGTGCCTCAGGGCGTTCAAACAGACATGGCCTAGGACACAAATGTTTGACATGTTTTATATGGGATCAACTACAACAAAACCTGGTTCCTGTAGCCTTTGTCAGGTGCTTTTGTACGGTCAAAGAACTATGCAGGAAATTGGGTTTTACATATTAATGTGCCTTTAGACCTGGGTTCTACGTTTATTCCCTTTAAAGACCAAAGCAAGTGAAGGAGTTCCAGAGCCCAAATGGCTTCAGATAGACTTTAAGTAGAAAGATTTATTTGTATTTTCCTCACTCCAGGAGAAACATGCCTTAGAAACACATTTGCACTTATGCTATGGATGTGCTGAATAAATTAAGGACCATCTTTTTGCTTTTGTAGTATGTGGACATTTTATTGTTATGTGAGTTTATTTACAATCATATTATATTCACTACTAAGGACTGTGCATTCAATAAAGTTTTTAGAATTAAATTTGAGGAAATCGAGTCCAGTAATGTCCTGACTTGAATCATTTCAGAAAAACAATGTGCAAAGTGTTATATTTACAGATCTGATGTAAAAGCATGAGACAATGCAGTAATCAATGATTTATTGGACACAATACACAAATGAAATGGTGTTCAGATTTTTAACAGCATCACAGTTTTCATGCTCTGAGACTGATTCAAGGCACCACAGAAGCACCAACCAGGAACATCTGACGCTTTTTGTTAAATAGTGTTATGAGATTTTTTAAACATCGTTCTGTTCCAGTGCTGCTTACTGTGGTTGGCTGTGACTTCCAATGTCTGTTGTACAGCTACATTTCCAAACAGAATTTGTGAAACTAATGATGAGAACGAACAAACGAACCGATAGGCAAACAAACACACGGATGGCATATAATATGAAGATTCTCTGAAATGAGCACGTCGTTTTTGAAATGGCCAAAACCTCAGCCTTTTTTTTTTTTTTCCATAAGGGCCATACATTTTCAAAAAGTCAAATGCTGAGTTTTACTTGCCGTCAAAAAGCCTTTATTTTACTGTTTACTGTTTACGGTATATGTGACTTGTCACGATCCATAATCTCACACCAGAGGCCAGTTTTCAATCATTCATTTTGAAATAAGTAGGAATTATTGTACTTTTTCCTCTGGAAACCTGACTGTTTACATCAAAACACTAGTTCAGTTTGCTTGACGTACTGGGCGCCAAGCTGTAATCATAATCCAGGATTCAATTAGTGCCAGTCAAATACTTTTTTTCCCCACATTGCATTAAGTCCCATTTCAGCATGCTCCTGCCGGTGGCTTATCTCTTGAAGCTTCCACGTGTAAAACAGAGCAGCCAAAAACATAACACAGACTATCATAATGTCATAACAGGTAACAGGAAGGAGGAGTTCATTAATACTAAAACTCCATCTGAAAGCAGAAAACACCTCTCTCTGAAAGTTCAAGAACCACTCGACAACATAGGCACGATTCAGAAGCAACCACAGAATATAAACAAAACAACAAACAACTCTTGAAAACATTTTCTTCAGCTCTTCTTATCTGTGAATGAAATGTCAATTTTCTTCTCTTAGACAGAGTAACTATAACTGAATATGAAATTGAACTGTGTCCTTTTTTTCTTTTTTTTTCTTATTTTTTCCTTGTTTTTTTTTAAAGTGCTACAATGAAGAAGCCATTGGTTTCCTCTCTCCATTGACTAAATGCCTCATGCTCAAAACCAAGGGTGGGAAGACCTCCTCCTGAGGGACCACAGCGTATGCAGGGTTTTGTCTTAAGTCCTACACCGAAAATGTCTTGATTTAGCTCACTGAGGTCTTCTGAGAATCAAGGCTCAGAAGCATTGTATTTGGAAATGGACTAAATCTGTGCAGGTTTGTGACCCCCCTGGAGAAGGAATACCCACCCCCGCCCCAAAACTCCTGAACCCCATTGGTCCCCATACCCCTCAGTCTCCAGTAAGGCTTCTTTTCTCGTTCTGAGTTCCCGTCTCCATGTTCTCCACCAGGTTCAGCTTCTCCTCGTCCTCTGGCATCAGAGTGGCAGGATTCAAATGGAAGAATCCCCTACAGAAGACAGGGGAAAGGGATTTTAAACGTTTTGGTTGTGACAGTTCATGTTTGTGAACACGCATCTTTAGGGGTGTTGGCTATGAACACCTGAATGAGTGGGTTTCAGTCTATAGGCTGCTGAAGGTTGGATTCAGTGCAGGCTTTCAGACTTGTTGATCAGTATATGTGGTAGTGCTTGGCTAAAGCAGAGACGCTCAGAACACATGGATCCTATCTCAGAATGACTTGATCAATATTACAATATGAAGTCTGTCCAAAAGTATCATTAGAAACAAGATCTTTTTGTCTTCATTTTAAAAAAATTGGTGTTTATATGCCACTTTGCTGTTTCAGCCCCGCTTTCTGATGTTACTCAACTGCCCTAGGTAATTCTAAAAAGCTCAACAACAGCAAAATCATGATGAATTCTGTAATAAGTCAAAAGTCAATTATATGCATGCAGGAAGATACAGCTTTTCATGTGGCTACTGCACCACACTACCGACAGCCTGCGGAAGCAGGACTCACTTGTGTTCACACGAGGGGAAGAGAACATCCAGGATCTTGATGATGACAGCCGATCCAACCACGCCCACCACAACCACCCACATTATGAGGAAAAACAAGGGCAGGGACTCTGTACAAAACCGCCGCATGCGATCCCTCAGCCGCTCCATCCACTCACACATGGCCTACACGCAAAGACAGAGAAACACATCAATGCTCAGTGGAACTTAAAATTTAAAAAAAAAAAATTGAATCCTGAGGTGTTCTGGAACTTGTAAGTACCCACTCCAATGGAACATGAAGCATCGAAAGATTTTAAATAAGATTCTAAATATTCTAACATTCTATTGGATCCCATATAGTTCCCTCGTTTCTAACATTACATGGGTGTCCTTTCCAGTTTACTCCCCTGGTCTCTGGTTCAGTCACTCACATTGTATGAGGACTCAGACTTTCTGAGGGGTACTTCTGGGAGCAGGTAGTCTGGAGAGCCATCCTGGTCCTCTACAGAGTCGTAAAGCAGGTCTGGTTCCATGCGTAGCGGTGTTTCTGGGAGTTTGCCAGGTGCAGCGACCTCCTCTTGAGTAGTTTCAGGATGTTTCACAGGGTAGTGGCTTGTTGTATCTAGGAAATCTTGTTCTTCCACTAGGCAGATGAAGGCAGAGATAAGCACATAAAGTAACTGATTTGTTCCTTACAGTTTACTGATATAAGTTACATTGCGAACATTCACAGTTCTTAAATGGGCCTGTATGTAGTGTGCAAAATTATATGCACCTTTTGTGACTGACTCCAGACAAAAGATGTCTGCTAAATGAGAAGCAAAAATGCAATAAAACGTCCAGCTAAAATATATTTCTGTAAGCAATACAACTTTAAAGAAACAGCTTGAAATATATGCAAAAAAAAAAAACAATAGGCAGAAGGCAAAAAATCCATGCCATTCATAACAGGCTCCATTAGATGGAAGCCCCAACCCTGCAGTACAGGAGTCTTACCGTATTCGATGATGGACACGTCTGTCATTCTGATGTCACTGTCCCGAGGAATGAGTGACAGCTTGCTCTCTGACATGGGGTAGACATTAGTGATCTGAGGGTGTTCCTCCAGGTTTTGATTCACCAGAATTTTCACTTCACACACTTCTGGTTGTTGGACCTTAAATATGTAACAGAGGGAAAGAAAGAGGGAGAGAAAGAGAGAACAACAGAGCACATCTGACTTTAGAGAGAACAGTTTTTTTCATTAATTTTGGCAATATTTGCGTTAATATCACTTCTATTAATGTCTCTGTGTGTGACTGAGTTAGCACAGATAGTTTAGAGACACACTCTATTTTCTGTTGAAAATGATTTGTGCTGATAAAAAATCTGAAGCTGTGGAGGAAGCAAAGGAAAACATACAGTGTGTTGTTCTCATCTGATCATCGTCAGGGCGTCTATTCATTCTTACTCTCTCATTCTCCAACACGATTATTATTTATTCTTACCCTCTCGTTCTCCAACTTTTATTACTTATTCTTACCCTCTCATTCTCCAACACGATTATTATTCATTCTTACTCTCTCGTTCTCCAACTGTTATTACTTATTCTTACCCTCTCATTCTCCAACTCTGTTATTATTTATTCTTACCCTCTCATTCTCCAACTCTGTTATTATTTATTCTTACCCTCTCATTCTCCAACTGTTATTATTTATTCTTACCCTCTCATTCTCCAACTGTTATTACTTATTCTTACCCTCTCATTCTCCAACTCAGTTATTAATTATTCTTACTCTCTCATT
Source organism: Chanos chanos (assembly GCF_902362185.1). Classification (NCBI taxonomy): domain Eukaryota; kingdom Metazoa; phylum Chordata; class Actinopteri; order Gonorynchiformes; family Chanidae; genus Chanos; species Chanos chanos. The sequence goes on from NC_044502.1 coordinate 16,396,495, forward strand.
CTCCAACTCAGTTATTAATTATTCTTACTCTCTCATTCTCCAACTCAGTTATTAATTATTCTTACTCTCTCGTTCTCCAACTCAGTTATGATTTATTCTTACCCTCTCATTCTCCACCTGTTATTACTTATTCTTACCCTCTCATTCTCCAACTCAGTTATTACTTATTCTTACCTTCTCATTCTCCAACTCTGTTATTATTTATTCTTACCCTCTCATTCTCCAACTCAATTATTAATTATTCTTACTCTCTCGTTCTCCAACTCAGTTATTATTTATTCTTACCCTCTCATTCTCCAACTCAGTTATTATTTATTCTTACCCTCTCATTCTCCAACTCAGTTATTATTTATTCTTACTCTCTCGTTCTCCAACTCAGTTATTATTTATTCTTACCCTCTCATTCTCCAACTCAGTTATTATTTATTCTTACCCTCTCATTCTCCAACTGTTATTACTTATTCTTACCCTCTCATTCTCCAACTCAGTTATTAATTATTCTTACTCTCTCATTCTCCAACTCAGTTATTAATTATTCTTACCCTCTCATTCTCCAACTGTTATTACTTATTCTTACCCTCTCGTTCTCCAACTCAGTTATTAATTATTCTTACTCTCTCGTTCTCCAACTCAGTTATTATTTATTCTTACCCTCTCATTCTCCAACTCAGTTATTAATTATTCTTACTCTCTCGTTCTCCAACTCAGTTATTATTTATTCTTACCCTCTCATTCTCCAACTCAGTTATTAATTATTCTTACTCTCTCATTCTCCAACTCAGTTATTATTTATTCTTACCCTCTCGTTCTCCAACTCGATGATCTCCTCGGTCAGAGCCAGGAGGAGCACGTCTTCACCAGCATCGCTCTGCAGCTCCGACTGCTCCACCATCACACGCACTGTACTGCTCACATACACCCCATAGCCAGCACTGACATTAATGCTCGGCTCCACTGCAGGAACACACAGGGTATGTGAAAGTTTTGTTACTGGTGTTACTAATGATGTGCATGAGTTGAGTTCTAGTCTATTCAGTTAAAGTGAGAAAAAAGATTAACTGTCGTTGCAGGCAAGTATACATGTTGGTGCGCGTACGATGGGGAAAAGATAAATGCACATCATTCACTAAAACTCTTGAGACTGTCTCTCTGGACTATCATATGCACAAACTACTAAGGGTGAAAGGCAGAGCTTCTCTGATGATAGAAGAGAGATGTAAGTGAGAAATGTACGACCAATCTCCCTGCAGTCATCTATGCACTAGTGCAATCTAAGATCATCAAGGTGCGCCCTATCTCTGTGGATCACTCACTACTTTACTAAAGTCTCTGTTTCGAATAGTACCCACACAGCAAAGCATCCAGAGTCAGCCTTGACACTTCTGACAGCTTCAGAGGAAAACCGTTGACAACGGTCTGGTTGTCAAGCAGAGTTATATTCAAATTTATCTGAAAGTGATGAAGCAAACAACATAATGAGCATTTGTTGCATTTTTTAAATAAGTAGCTATTGTTCACCATTATATTAAGAATCACACAAAAAAGGTCCCTTCGCCTTACTTACTTGAACATTATACGTCCGCTCGGAGTTCTCACTCACTGCTGTTGTATTGATAACAATCTTTTCCTGTGGAAGCGAGAGGCGGACATGAACACATACTTATGTCGAAAACCAGTTAAGCTATAGCGAGACTAACGACATGCAACATGTTAACAAATCGATAATTTTGTATGCTGCTACTTCATAAGTACCGCTGCCATACATTTGGAAGAACAGTGACGTTTAAGTTAATGTAATTTCAACAGTTGCATAGCTCCCCAATTAGCTTATGTAATATTAGCACAACATCTGCGTTACAAGGTTAGCTATTGTTAGTATCTGGTTAGCAACAACAGCTAGAAACCTATAGCCTAACCAGTATTTTATTAACATCAACTATCTCACCGTATTAACTTGTCTTGGTGCGGCACTGGTGCAAATTAAAGTCAACGTGAAAATGAGAGCTAGCAGCGTCGTTTGTTGCGACGCCATCTTAACAAACACTATTTGGCAACAATATTCTTCCGTTACTGTAAATGCGCAGGATAACGTCGTGTGCGTTTACTTCCAGATGCTCCACTCGCTAAACAATGTGAGTACAATCACACCACTCGCCAGGTAGCTGCATCTTCCGAAACATATGAAAGGGCTTTTTAACCAATTAATGTACGATAATCTCTTTTCGCTTTTATTCAGTATTGTATGCTTTGTAGGACGCTTTGGGCTGCCTTTATTTTTATTTTTATTTTTTTTTAAATCTGGACAGATAACTAAAGGTTCTTCTACATAAATTCAAAGCTCTGAATTGGTCTTGATTAGGTGCCCAGAGCATTGCCTGAACGGTGAGAATTACTTGACATGTTGGCCATCTCGTTGTAAGAAAGTCTTGGTTATTACCACGCAGGCGCAGTGCACCTCCCAGGTTTACAACGTGATGTTTGAACAAGAATGGCGGTGTTACTAGAAACAACACTGGGAGATATCGTGATTGATCTGTATACGGAGGAGAGACCTAAAGGTTTGACGCTTTATCCTCGTATTCCCGGGGATTTTGCTCCATGTATTGTTTCTGTGATGCACATCAGGCGTAGCTAAAGGAATGTATTTTAAATGGAGAGGGAGGCAGCTAGCTAGCTAGTTTGCTAGTTAGATACTTGGTTTAAGTTACTAATTGTCACCGATTATAACACTCACTTTCATTTATGGAAATGAAGTTAATGTTTATAGCCTTCCTTTATTCTGTGAAGGAGTTTCCCATGACATTTGATCCGTTGTTATATAGGAAGTACCTGGGATCCAGTTAAATCACATAGCTTCTTTACGCTGTGTGGTTTTGTAATAACGTTAAGTCAGAGTTCTGACAGGATTTACTATGCTGAAGTAACATCTTACAAGCGTCACATAAATTCCCTATAAAGACTTTTTGATGGGTCCAAGTATGTTAGTTGTGAGGTTAAGGATGGTGATTACTAACCTAACCTAATCCATCGTTTCTTCTGCAGCCTCCTTGAACTTCCTCAAGTTATGTAAAATCAAATACTACAATTATTGTCTCGTTCATAATGTTCAGGTAAGTGCATGTTAAACCTGCTCCAGCAGCGAAACACACTTAAGTCATTCACTTAAACCCTAGTCGTGCAGTTGCAGATTAAATAGTTTTTTGTTTGTTTATTTGTTTGTTTGGGTCCACTTGTTATGTGACAAGTGTTTTGCAGGATACCAATACTCAGATTAAATTTTCAAGCTTTATAATTTAATGTTTTTTTTTATTTTGTTTTTTTTTAGAGAGATTTCATTTTACAGACAGGGGACCCCACGGGTTCTGGTCGTGGAGGAGAGTCAGTGTTCTGGTCAGTATTATTTCACAGTGGCTGAAAATTAGAAGAAAACAGATTCTGTTTTGAATATGAGTGTGTTTGCTGCAAAGACAATATACCATTTTAATTTTATGCCCATAATGTTAAACTTCACGAGCACATATGCATATCTCGGTTAGTAGAAATATATGGCCTGTACTTAAAAAAAAAAAAAAAAAATAGATAATACCTAAATAATTAATATCTTTGAATTGTCGTGTGCTTGTTCAGTGTCTGTCTTTTCTGGTGACTGAGGCATTTGGTAAAAAATTACACTGAACCCTCAGTAATGGGTTGCTGTATTTGTGCAATATTCAGTAATGCAGAATGTGAAAGTTAAGACTATTTTGGTCAGACTGTGATGGTTGTGATTTAATGGGGGTTTTTTTTCTGTCCACAGTAAACTATATGGGGACCAGGCACGCTTCTTTGATGCTGAGAAAGTGCCCAGAATCAAACACAAAAAGAAAGGGACTGTTTCCATGGTGAACAATGGCAGTGACCAGCATGGATCTCAGGTACACTACGCCCCGCTGTGTGTTCGAGTGCGTATGCGTGTGCGCGCATGCGTGTGTGTGTTTAAATTCATTGTTCAGGTGATGATAAGCATGTTTTTATTGTTGTTTGGTTCCAGTTTCTGATAACCACAGGGGAGAACCTGGACTACTTGGATGGGGTTCACACTGTTTTCGGGGAGGTGACAGAGGGCATGGATGTCCTTGCCAAAATCAACGAGACTTTCGTGGACAAGGACTACGTTCCTTTCCAAGACATCAGGTAAGAGCGTCACAGGACCTCAGTGAGGCAGTTTTTACCCGAATACAAATGAGTTATGGTGTCACCGCTCGACACAATACTGACTTTGCTAACCAGGCTGGTTTTGACTGCTTATTTACCTTATTCTTTTTGCCTCGTCAAGAACAACAGAGAACACTAACCACTGCATACAGGCTTAAGCAATTTTCTTTGTTTGTTTTTTTCTGCGGTCCTCAGGATAAATCATACTGTGATTCTGGATGATCCTTTTGACGACCCTCCAGATCTGCCTGTTCCTGACCGCTCACCTGAGCCAACCAAGGAGCAGCTGGATGTGAGTGTCTTCTAAAATTTCCAAAATGTTTCAGTGCATTATAACAAATGTTTGTTTTTTTTTCCGATATCACTGCCTAATTGCTGCTAGGGCTGTCACTACCAACTATTTTTCTATAGATTAATCTACCGACTAGTTGAGTCGAATAGTCAATTACTCTTTCAACTATTCGACTCGACTAGTGGGTAGATTAATCTATAGAAAAATAGTTGGTAGTGGCAGCCCTGGCAGTAACTATGTGGTGTTATAGAAGAAAAACATTTGTTACAATGAACTGAAACATTTTAGAAGTTATAATGAATTGAAACGTTTTAGAAATCCAAAATGTAAATTCCTAAAAATAAAAAAATCATGCATCGGTTTGAAATGCTGCTGTCGACGCATTTTCATCGTTGATGTCATCGATTTCCTCGACTAATCACGGCAGCCTTAAATTAGTTAGTTTTCAGAAAACAGTCCTTTTTTCCCCCAGAATTTCTGTACATAACGAGAGATCAAAAAGGCCTCTTAAACTTCCTGAGTCCCGTCTCTGTCTAATAGATTAGACCACATGTTGCTTAGAGGCTAGAGGAGTAAGGAACCGGTCCAGGGTTCAGACGGTTGTGGGTTTGACTCCTGTTTGTGTGTGTGTGTGTGTGGTGATTCTGGTCTGCCCTGGAACAAGAGCCTTTTACACTTGCTTCAGAAGTTTATCACTCCTGATGAGTGAAACTGAAGTTGATCTGAATAACATGAGTGAAAACACACTGATGTCGTGCCGGCACCGTGTTTTGGATTCCGCAGAGCGGTCGTATTGGAGCGGATGAAGTGATCGACGACACAGAAGGGAAGAAGACGGAGGAGATGGAGGAGATGCTGAAGGAGAAGGATGCGAAGACTCAGGCCATTCTCCTGGAGATGGTGAGTTTGGGCAGGAGCAGAGGAAGAGGTCTAAAAAAAAAAAAAAAAAAAAAACTCTTCTCCTTGTACTGCTGGAGTCAATGTGCAACAGAAAATCCTTCTCGTGTGTGAGGATTTGTAATGAATTACAGATAATAGTAGATACTCTAAAGATTCTGTGTGTGTGTGTGTGTGTGTGTGTGTGTTTCAGGTTGGTGACCTGCCAGATGCGGACATTAGGCCTCCGGAGAACGTGCTGTTTGTGTGTAAGCTGAATCCAGTCACCACTGACGAGGATCTGGAGATCATTTTCTCCCGCTTTGGTTCCATTAAATGGTCTGAGTCTCTCCACCACACGCTGCGCTGCACGGCCTCACACGGCTGTTTACTTACAACATTCCTGAAAAAAAGGAGGAAAAAACAAATGCAGGAGAGAATATGTGCAACTGTGTCTTGGATTGAACTGGTGATGTTGTTTGTGTCTCTTTGTAGTTGTGAAATCATCAGAGATTGGAAAACTGGAGAGTCTCTGTGTTATGCCTTTATAGAGTTTGAAAAGGTTCGTCTCCACATCTATCTGACACACACACACACACACACACACACACACACACACTACTGTAAATGTCTCTTTTCTATGTGCTGGCCAGAGGAGAATGGGCTCCCCCCCTGTTGAGTCTTGGTTCCTCGCCAAGGTTTCTTCCTCCTATTCACTTCATTAAGGAGTTTTTCCTTGCCACTGTCACCTTGGGCTTACTCACTGGGGCTTTAGGCACTGATCTCTGTAAAGCTGCATTGAGACAATTTTTGATTGTAAAAAGCAGCATACAAATAAACTCAAACTTGAACACACACACACACACACACACACTTTGTTTACATACATAAATACTTTAACAGCTTCAGTTTTTTTTCTTTTCTTGGGTGGAGGTATCCCAAACCTTCCTCTGGACCTCTTAAAATGTTTACTGAGAACACCTAAGAGCAGTTCAAAGGGGCAGCCTTTACTTACTTCTAACACTAGGGGGTGCCATTTAGTCAGATTTATGTACATGCTGTTCATTGGGTAGGCTTAGCATAAACTGACAAACGACCTACTAAAAAACAAGTTAATCAGAGGCTGTAGAAATGTGCTTCTCTAACTGGTCTCTTTGTAATAGACACAAGGCGTCCATTCTTCACCAGAAAATGTAAAGCAAAATTTTGTCTTTATAAAGCAGCCGATATTGACCTCATGGTGGCTGTGTATGTGTGTGTTTATACATTTGTTTTTGGTGGCAGGTGGAAGACTGTGAGAAGGCATTCTTTAAAATGGACAATGTTCTGATCGATGACAGACGCATACATGTCGACTTCAGCCAGTCTGTGGCAAAGATCAAGTGGAAAGGCAAAGGTGATAATGAGTCACACGCTGATTTTCACTCAGACGCTGCAGTTTCCCAGCACTGAGATCATCTCCGACTGACACTCAGAGAGTCTGGAAAGCAGACAAGCATTTGGTGGGATTTATGCAATGAGTGATATGACTCACTTCCATAGTCCTGTAACTTTTTTAACTGATATGGGCTAGTCCACATGAAAACCGAACAAAAACATACAGGACGTCTCATCTAACGTGAATAACTGTCCTTTTGGAGAATGAGTTGCTCACAGATGATGAGGATTGACACATGTGTCCGAAACACTCTTATCTTTTGTCACTGAGTGTTTCCAGTTAGTTTATATTTATTTACGCATGCCTTCTTTTAATCATCTATAGATTTTGTCTTATTTCAGTAAACACGTAGAGTGTTCATTATGTGGGTTCCTGCAAGTTAGCTGGGACACATTTTTACATTTGTCATAAAATGTTTTGGGTGGAAGCATTGTTTCCTTACTTAGGAAAAATGATCTCTCCAGACTGTTTCTATGCCTTTTGCCTGTCTCTGTGTTTCATAATAACGTTGAGAAGAGAGACCAGGGTATTTACATATTTGAGTCTTGTGTTTGTTTTACAGGAGGGAAGTACACAAAGGATGACTTCAAAGCTTACGAGAAAGATCAGGAGAATAAGGCTAAACTGGCTCTGAAAGAAAAAGTCAAGCCCAAACAAGAGTATCCTTTGACTCCTAATGAAAAATCTCTGTTTGAACTTTCAAAACACTTTCATTTGTTTCACTGTGGACAGTACACTGTGGCACTCTCATAAAACACACACACACACACACACAAAGGGTTTGATTATAGTGTTAGTATAAATGAGTTGTTAAGCTTGTGCCTGGCTCATTGATTTAATGTCAGTGTATTCAAATGTGTGTAAAGAGAGATGAGGTTTTCCACCATTAATAATATTATTTTGAGTCATATGCTATACTAAGAGAGGGGTCTGTGACTCTTCAAACCTCATTCAGTCCTAACAGTGAATCTAACCATGACTTAAATGGCCAGTTTTAACAACTCGCACCAAGTCCAACCCGGGAGAAGAACAATTATCAGTGAAGTTTGGCCCCAACCAGGCTTAATCTGTGTCTAGGAAACTGCTTTTGATTGAATGGTTATTTGCCCATTTTGTGTGGTGTTTTTGCCCGTAACATTACCCAATAAAGCTCCAGGTACGACCTGCTGCTGGATGAAGAGGATGAAGGAGTTAGCCATCGAAATGCTGAGAAGAAACAGAAGGAAAAACGACATCATTACTCAGATGACGAGGATGGACGGAAGTCAAAGAAATCAAAGGTTTATCAGTATTCAGAAATGATCGGAGCACTTTGTTGTGTGACTCACACAGACTTTATGTGGCTTGGCTATGTAACAACCACATTTGTGCATTTATTTGTTTTTCCTCAGCATTTTCCACTAGTTGCTGACATGGCAAAATCCTCTCTCTCTCTCTCTCTCTCTCTCTCTCACTCAGGATGGTGATGACGGTCGGAGAGAGAAGAAAATGGGCCGACAACGATCTCGCTCCAGAGATCGCGAACGTGATAGAGATCGAGAGCGGGATCGGGATCGGGATCGAGACAGCCACCACAGCAAACACAGCAAGTCATCACGTGACAAACATCGAGACAGAGGTCACGGCAGAAGAGACAGGAGCCGAAGTCCGAGCCCAAAGAAATCCAGAGACAAGGACCGTAGCCGACACCACTGACGCGACTCACCGATGACACGTACAGCCACTGTAACCATTCATAAAGCCTTCATAAACCTGATATAAGAACTGCCAGTAACATCTGGTAGTAACTTAATAAGCACTCAGAAGCATTAGTGTTCAGAAGGGGTGTGCGAGTATTTGTGTGTGTGTGTGTGTGGGGGTTTTTTTTTTTTTTCTTCTTCTTTTTTTTCTGACACGTGTCTCGTTGTACCTGGTCTGAGTAATTTTGGTTTAATGTGCTTTCAAGCTTAAACCAAACTCTCAGAGAATTATGTCACTTTCATGAGGCTCTGTGATTGGTTAGGTATCACCATGCTGGGTGTTAATGATTGGCTCATGGCCTTCTGTGGCCCTCATGTCACACACACACACACACACACACTCACCCAGTGTGTTGCAGTGACCCCTTCTGTGGATCTCAATCTGAACAGCAGTGTCATGAGTGAAAACCTCAAAGGAGTGTTCTCTCTGCAGTAAAACAAATAACAGAGAGAGGGAGAAAACTGCATAAAGGGATGAAGATTAAGGAATATAATCTGCTGGATTTTAAACACTTCTTTGAATTGGATTTCTCATGTTTATCCCTCTGTGCTTTTTAAAGTAAAATTTCCCCCAATCTGAATGTGAAAACCATGTTGAATTTTTGTGTTTTTTTTCCAATGATGCCCAAAAATAAAAGAAACACAGATGAGTTAAATTGAACACACGAGTCATTATTTCTACTGTGTGAGTAATTTTTTTGACTGTTAAAAGGACATGACCTGTGTCATGTGTAGACTGGCTTTGGCCAGTGCACTCACTGGACCAAGTTGACATAACTGATTTTAGAAAAGCTGTCATGTTATACCACGAGAATATGGGGGAAAATATAAAATCCCAAGTATATAGAGTATGAAGCCAAGAAAGCCCATACAGGCAAAACATGAGCCCTGAGAAGAATCTTTAATATTATCAACAGAATCAGAACATTTTTTTTTCTCAAAGTAACTGGTGTTATAAGTCCAGTTTAAATAAAGTGACTGTAGGGTGATAGGCCTGGTTTAAATAAATTGACTGTAGGGTGATGATCAGAGACAATCCTCTGAATGCTATAGTGACCTGCTACAAATTGGACCTTTTTACTCCCTTTTCTTGTTCCCACAGCAGAAATACTATTTTAACAGGACTGGGAAATAGTGATGCAACAGCTACAAAGCAAATCTGTGTGAACTTCTATCAACACAGACACAGTTTACAAACACATTTTAGAGGCAATGTTTTAAGTTCTTAAAAAAAAAAAAAAAAATTTTTTTAAATTAAAAGTCCAGCCCAATCATTTTAATTCCTCTCAATCTCAGCAGATATTTCACTCTGTTTTTTTGTTTGTCTGACATTACCAGAAAAAAAAAAGACAAAAGGGACACCAGGAGAAGATTTATAATCATGTATTTTTTATTTGAAAGCGTTTTAAAGTAGTACAGATATATGTAGCACATCTTGACCAACCATAGAATAGCAAGAGAGAGATAGAACAGCTACGTTTCCCTTCAACACATCCCAATACCCAAAGTCCTTGAAACGGCACCATTTCCTCACCACAGAAGAGGTTTACAGTCTCTCGCCCCCTAGAAGCTACATGCTTAAAGAGAGAGAGAGAGAGAGAGAGAGAGAGAGAGAGAGAGAGAGAGAGAGAGAGAGAGAGAGAGAGAGAGAGAGAGAGAGAGAGAGAGAGAGAGAGAGAGAGAGAGAGAGAGAGAGAGCGAGAGCGAGAGGGGCTACACATGATGCAAATTAATTTCCAAAAGTCACCTCTAAACTTCAGTACAAATTAGTTTGGAACACACTTTAACAAAGAAAATAGGACAAAGAAAAAAAAAAAAAAAAGCATATTTATTTAATTGGTCCGCAGCATAAAGGCATTCCTTACAAAAAGTCATTTTAAAAAAAAAGAAAATGTCCTAGTACAAAAAAAAAAAAAATACTCGAGATGTAATTTATTTGTATATTCAAAAAAAAAAAAAAAACCCCACACAAAAGCATTGTTCCAAACCATTTTAACTGGAGTATCCACCAAAACAAAAAACAAAACAAAAAAAAAAATACCCTTAAATCAGGTTTTGACTTCATCCAGAAATAAAAGGGGAAAAATCTGTTATTTTACTGTTGTAACATCAAAGCTCCTAACGTCAGCTTCTCTGAACATATCACTGCTTCTTTTTGAAATTCCATTTAAGGCAAGGACTGGGCAAAGACTGGTCCTCAGCAGGCCAAACTGAAAAACCCACTCCAAGAGAAAAAGTACGAACAATTAAAAACAAAGTCTGGAGGGAAGCCATTCCAACTGTCAACTTAACACAGCTCCTTGCCTGAAATGCAAACTTCTCTAATTCTACTGGTCCACAGGTAACATTTTTTTTTCCTTTTTCAATTACACTGTGAGATACTGACGTTAAAGAGCGAGACAAACCCGCTCTACCTGACCTGAAAGTCGCTTGGGGGGGTGGCGTTTTCAAACCAAACAACAAAATGCTCCCTTAGCCCCTGCAGTCAGTGTCAAAGGTCTCATGCTACACTCTGTCCCAACAAGCTTCATCAATGTCACTGATCAGCCAATCAAAACGTAAGAACTCAAATACCAAAAAAAAAAAAAAAAAAAAAAACCTTGAATGACCCACACTGCAACACTGGTTCAAAACCAGAGGCCAGCAAAGAACCATCTTTCAGCGCTGTTCCAGGGAGGGGGAAAGTGAGAAGGAGACAAAAAAAAAATTTGAATAAAAAAAAAAAATGACATGAAATAAAACCAGTCAGTATACATTCTCTTAACCCATTATCTGGATGCTCCAGTCTAAATCTCAGTGAATAACAGACGAGAGGTGTAGTAGAAAACACACTGTTTAACTTCATACAGTTAAAGAACAACAGCAGTATACCAATGACAAGCAGTACGATACTACCACTCACAGGCCTCGTGGGGCTTCTCTTTCCACCAGGTTAACAAAGAGAAACCAAAAAAAAAAGAAAAAAAAAAAGCGCTAAAAAGTGCAAGAGAGTCAAATCTGGGGACCAATTCAATGCGTGGGGCGGGAAAAAAAAAAAAGAAATTTTGCATGCAAGCGCACACTAATTAATAAAATGGCAGTTTGGGCGATGGTTACATTGTAGAATGATCCGGGTTAACCCTGACATGCTCAGAGAGGTAGTCCACCTATTGTGCGCTTCTCAATTCTCTACAGCTGTGGGGGGAAAAAAAAAAAAAAAAGGAAAGTGAGAGAGAGGGAGGGAGACAGAAAGAGAAAGAGTGAGTGTGATGGACGTATATTGTTTGCAAATAGAGGGGGGAAAAAATGCTTTGCTGGCCGAACGCAGCACTAAGCAAAGTGTTAGTCTCACTGTTTCAATTCAGGTCAGAACCGTGCAGGACCGCGAAAACCAGAGTCCGGAACCTTTCTGCTGGGGGCGGACCAATAGAGACTGAACAGGGGGGAACCAGCCAGGCCCAAAAACAATGAGCTTAAACAAGGGACGGCAGCAGGCATTGTTCTGACCCGAAACCCAAGGTGCCCTCAGCACGTACATTCAGAACAAAGTCCCTTTTCAGGAGCCTTCTCTTAGGACTTTTCACATTCACTCATTCACAGGGACAGCCTGCTCACAACTCCATACCCACATTCTCATTTACATTCAACTTGGACAAACAATTGTCAATTACAAAAAAAAAAAGGCTTGAAAAAAGCTTGATGGTCTTCAGTATTAAAGTGCATGACCATACATGGTCAAAACGTAACAGGTCAGAATTTGTCATTTTGCTCTCAATTTTTTTTTTTTTTTTGGAGGGGGGGGGGGGGTCATCATAACAGAGCTTACAGTCCAGATTAATTTTGGAGGGACACAAGAAAGCCAGGTGATTGTCAAAGGGAGAGGAGGGGAGGAAGGGGGGGTTCCAGGCTATTAAAGGCTGCTGTGGACAAACTCAGACACAGCAGCTACAAAACTCTCAATTCAGTACTCACTACTGACTGCAACCCAGTCAGTTCAAACCACTGTATCACTTGGTTATAAATTTATTTTTATTTGACAGAGGACATTTTGGCATTAACGTTCATTCAAAAAAGAACTTCTAAAGAAAATGATTCTTAAATGATTTTGGAAACCTTCAAGTACAGTGAGGCGAGACAAAACAGAATAATGACTTTTTGCACTTAAACACAAGATACATCACGACACTAACGCTTGGTGGAGGCCGAAATGATTAAAATAAACAAAAAAACATAAAATAAAAAAAAAAAAATCCAGTGCATTGCATCCAAATCATAAAGATAACTTAAGATTTGAGCAGATTCTGAGGCTACAAAGAGACAGCATTCGCTTTTGTCGGTCAAGTGTAATTTAATAGGGCCGGTGGACTCTAGCAGAATAGGTGACTAGTTCTGAGCATGTCAGGGCCCTTGCCTAGTGGGGTCGGAAACCCTGTCTGTGGGGGATACGGGGGGACACTTGGAGGAAGGGAAGACGACATGGTAATCGGTGGTCAGGGAAGGAAGAGGTTCTCAAACAGAGCGTGTTTAACTTCTCTACATGCACCTCAGGATCACCGCAAGAGTGAGCTAGAATATCTACACAGACAACAGAGCTTTCATGCAACATATCTATGCCATAGGTACAAGTATGCATACACTCTACACTCGAGGTTACACTAAGACTCGAGCCAGGAAACTCAAAAAAACGACAGCAGAACGAGGGAGAGGGAGGAGGAAGAGGAGGAGGGGGGTTCTCCTCCGGTGGAGGACAAAGCCCGGCGACGCGGCAGGACACCAGTCGTGCGCGGCCGGCTTTCTTTTTGCGTTTCTTCTTCATGGTTGGTGTTCAGCTCTGCTGGTTCTGCTGGCGGTTCTTGATGTAACTGTTGAAGACGAAATTGTAATCGTTGAACTGGGCCAGCTGGCGATCAAGACGCTTGTAGCCCTCGAGTTTTTGCGGGGAAGAGAAAACACTGCGACATTTGGAGCTCTGGAAAAAAGAGGGGAGAGATACAGAAAGAGAGAGAGAGAGAAAAAAAATGCAATAATTATCTCTGAAATCCTGCGTGTGGTATAAGTAACTCAAAGCCCACACTGATAGAATACCTGGTTAACAAAAAGCGTAGTCACAAATTTCCCTGGCTTGAAGACATCCACCACTTTACGGATCAGATCGTCATAGGATGTCTGGGAAAGGTTGGTTTCAAAGCTCACGTACGAGAACTCTGGCTCGGGGGTAATGTGGATCGTCCAGTAAGTTCCCTAAAAACAAAACCAGAAAAAAAAAAACACAAACACAATTTTAAATAAATAATTAAAAAAATAAATTAAAAAAAAGCCTTTTCATGAAAAGAACTAAAAGAAAAAAAAACCCTTTCAAATCAGCTTACATCCGTTTTCATTCCATTCATCGAGTATCCACAAGGGTTGAACATTGTGGAGTCAATCACAGAACCTGGTATCAGGTCACGAATTCCACTCATCTGTCAGGGCAGAGTAGAAAAAAATATCAATACCACAGGCCTCTCACGCACACAGTGATTTACAACTGTCAATCACCACGGGACTGAAACATAACAACTCTTCTCCCATATCATCGTCACCAAAACAGTGACTTCAATGTATTTACAGCGCCACTGAACCCCGGGATCTCTGTACGGGGCAACGCTGGCCGAATCGTGAATTAGACATCGAGATTCTGAGCGTGGCTTACACGAGTGACGTCATTAGCGGAAACACCGTCTTTCATGTAAAACTGGTCCATGACCGCTGGATCCAGGTCACTCATCAGAACCTCCAGCGTCTGATCCGGATGCTCGCTCTCCCAGTACTCAGGCAGGTCCAGAGTAAACAGGTACCTTCACAAAGAAAAAAGAAAAAAACAACCCAGTCGTGAAAGGCTCATCTTGTTATAAAGTACAGACGTCAATAATATTTGGATTCACACGGAAATGGAGACTTTCAGTGGCGCCTTACCAGCAATCAGAATTCAGACGGCCCATGCAGTAGGCTGCTCCATCTACAAATTAAACAATCAATAAACACCAACGGATTAATTTCATTCTGTTTCAAATAAGGGATGCAAATATTTAGTCCTGAGCTTAGGCAGTTCACAGATGATGATCGTGATCCGGTATTGGAAATCTTGAGTGTGAAACGACAAGCGGCTCGTCCAAGGGCGGAGGGAAAACGTACTCGGAAAGATCTGGCTGAGAAATTCCACTTCCTCCTGGAAGTTCCGGTGGGGGAATTCCTGGTGTGCTGGCTTCATGAAGTTCTTGCGAGAATAAAAGAAATTCTGCAAAAAGATCAAAGTAACAAGCTCAGTTCACACAGTCAGGCTTTAAAATTCTGATTCCCTAGTAGAGCTGTGTTTTCACAATGTGATCCCCCCCCCCTGTTTATTGCCTAAATTTATTGTTACAGTCCACATGGTTCATTACCTCCATATACTTTTTACGTGACTTTTTTTGCCCTTTTTTCTTTTTGGGTGGTGTGTGTGTCCAGTTAAAAGCGTTTTTTTGAGGCATACCTCGATGGTGTCGAAGCCACAGTACTCCCTGGCCAGCTCCAGCAGAGGCACCAGTGCTTGCAGTAAGAGGGTGGTTCCACATGTCTTCAAAATGAAACGTCTCCTGGAGACAAACATGCTACTCTCACTGTGGACAGACAACCAGACACGACAGAGAGACGCACGTCAGCTTTCAGCCTCACTCAGGTCTAATAAAATTCTACTCTCCCTGCAGACAGACAGCCAGACACGACTGGAGACGCATCAACTTTTAGTCCGACACAGCTCTAATCACCGTTTACAAATCAACTGCCGACAGTTCACAATCACAGACTGAACAACTCACATCAAAAGGAATAAAATCTAGACAAGATTTAAAAACAAACAATAATCAACCCCTATTTATGATTTGCAATTACAATAACAAGACATTAAATGTCTCATCCAAATAACAAACATCGGATGTGGGAATCAAAACACAGACTCTTTACAAAAACAATAAGCGTGACACGTCTAGCTTGAGAGAAATAAACACATTAGTGACCGGAGCCCCTGTGGTCTGAAGCCTGCGTTTACTGTGTGTTTCACCATCAAAATCAACATCAACATCATCATCATCTTTATTATTATTATAGACCTGATACTGCAGCAATAGAATCACTTTCACATTCGGTATTTGTTTTAGAGTGTTTACACATGGGCCAGTGCATTGGAAACTTTACAAGATCAAAGAGAGAGGGAGAGACTTGTTTGGACAGAGAAGCTAAAGTACTCCCTAAAAATGGGCAGCACCATTTTTGGACTGCGATTAGAATCTCGTTCAGCCTCTACACACAAACAGGTTTCACCTGAGCCACTCCTCTGACCCTGTGGTAACACCGCCTTTGAGGACGCGTATGATCAGTGAACGCAGTAAAGAGATTAGGTTTTAGTCATCCAGGATATCTGTTCAGAGGCTGTCAAAGGCCATGGGCTGAAATAACCCACACCCTTACAGATTAGATGTGCTTGTTTGGTTGACCTGCAGGGGGAGGCTAAGCAGAACACCACACTGGGCCACATTCCCACGTTCTGCGAAAAGAAGAGCGTACCAGCTCTAGCTCCAATGAGTCAGAGCCTCAGGCAGATAATCCAGGAATTACGAAACACTTTGTGGAAGTGTGGAGAAAACCTGTTGGCGTTCACTGAACCAAAGTTAAGAATGAATCATCGGCAGAAAAAAAAAAGAAAAAAAAAAAAGAAAAACCTGCAATCGTAACGCAAGATTTGTGTTGGGGGGGGGGGGGGGGGGGGCGGACATTGGCTGAGTGCCTTTTACCTCTAGCGTGGATGTTGTTTCCCACTTTTCATGACAGCAGAGGTCCGAGGAACAGGCAGGGCAGATCAACCTGAGCCCGTCACTGGCTAGATTACCAACCAGAGCATGCCGGCGTTTTCCCTCTCTCATCAGACAGGATTAACGCAAGGCTGAGTATTAGGAGCGTAAAATAACTCAAGGGCAGGGTTCAAAAGGAAAGTCAACAACTGCGCAGGCAACCAGAGCTTCCACTGATCCTAATAAAGGCGGACATTCTGTTTTGGAACCTCAGGTAAGGTTCCGTGGTTTTCTTTTGTCTCACTGCCAGCCACACCTTCACTCCTTGCTTATGTCTCTCCATCCAGGCAATGATGAAGAACGTGTCTCTGAAAGTCTGTCAAACTCAGGGACGATATGAGACAAGCCCCCATTGCAGCATGCTGTCAAATATCCGCGGGTCAAAAGGTCATTGCAGAGGTGACGCTGTGAACGTGTGTGAGGCAGGAGAGCTGCTGAATGATGCTACAACAAAATGAGCCTTTTCTACTGCCCCTCCCTGCCTACTTGTCCGGACAAAGCAAGTTCTTTAAATTCTCTCATTCTCCAAAGGCAATCTATCACATGGTTTCTAAGATTAACAACAAACATATGAACACACACACACAGTCCAGTGTGGAAAAGACCACTGTCTCCGATTCTCAAATCCCCAAAAAAGTCCTCCACGGAATAATAACAAGCGACCGGCCTAGTGAGAGTCAGGGCGGAGGCTGTGGGTAGATAGAGTTTATCATTGCCCAGTCTGGTCTGTTACTTCATTTTGAAAAAGAAAAAAAAAAAAAAAAAAAAAAAAAAAAAGAGGGTGGAGAAGAGTCCGGAGTGATGTGTCCCTGACACACAAACTCACCTGAGTATATATGCTTCCTGCTTGTCAGTCTTTGTCACACTAATGATCAAACAATGCACATTCTCCAGAAGTTTGTCCCACTCAAACCTGGAAAAAAAACAGAAAACATAAACATTTATTTCATATATGACAAGTCACGCATTTATAAAATCCATTTGAGTCCTGTCTGCAGTATTTTCAAGCTATACATCATACAAGCACTAAAATTCTTAAAATGTGCCTATTCCCTCATGAGCTGGCTAGTTCAGTGTCAAAACTTCAGATAGATAAGTGCAGGTTTGACATGCTTAACTGCATTTTTTCCTGGTTAATCTTAGAAATCTCAGTTTCTCCACCCATCCATTTGCATTTGTAGCTAAATGATCGCTGGCAGTAGATTTCATGAAATTGCTCCTTGGAGGTGTCTGAATGGTCCATAATCATTCACTAATGAGCATTAGCGAGAGCGCAAGTTGTATTTTATTAGTCTACTGTCATGGGCTTGACTCAGCAGCATGGCCTTATCTTTATCAGGCTGTGCCGTGGCCCACTCTTTCCTGTTCTGAGATCTAGCGCCATGCTGTGTGCTGCAGTACTTACTCTCCATCAGCTGCACCAGTTGTCAACCACATGATTTACAACACCAAAGCTTCCCCTCCCACTACCCACTGCAGGTACCACTCACTGTGTGTTTCTGTGTGTGTGTGTGTGTGGTATGCTTGTCAGCAAGAGAGACAAAAGGAACCAGGAAAGGGTTGTTTGTGGAGAAACACTTCACATACAATCCTGGGAAGTACATTACTGAGAAAATGTCCCTTTTTTCCCTCCATCCACTTTACAAGAGGGCTACCAAACGACTGACTTCAATCATAAAGATAGCTCTCAGTGTAACAGGTTACCATGGCAACATATTAAGAGCAATTTTGTCTGTGTGTGTGTGTGGTGCGTGCGCATGAAAGACTGAGTGGCATGGCTAACCTGAATCTGAAGTGTTAGCGACTGTGTTGTTTCTTTGCTGGTGTTTCATTCGTATTCCTGTGTGTAGCTGAGCTAGCGCGTAGCACAAGCTACGAGAGGCTCAGAGAACCAGAGCATAGGCTTCATTAGCTCTGTGTGTGTTTGTGTGCTACCCCTGGTCACAGGTGACGTCACACCTCTGAACAGAACAAAGGACCTGGCTGGCAACACACATGGGTCTTTATAACAAACACAGAACAGCCAAACGAAAATTAGGCTATACTAAATGTAAAATTAGCGTTCAGACTGATGGTGAAAAACATCTACTTCACTTTAAAACAGAACTACATTAGAATCAGTCCAGCCAAACATATATGTAGCATGTCCAAATCAAAATGTCTGGTACCTCTATTGAACAGTAATTCAACTAATTTCTGCAGAGCTAAACACATGCTAAGTGTGTCATTCATTTGTGTAACCCTGAAGAAGCTAAAGAGCGCTACCACAAACCAGTTGACAACAACAAAACAATTCTTCTCTTGGTTCCTAGAACCCTCTGACAGCCTAAGGGTTGCCAAAAGTCAGGCCAGAGCAACTGTTAGAGACTCTCTCCTCTGCCTGCTGTGTGAAACAGAGAGTGCTGCTATTTCTGGGTTGTGACACTGACACTTGTGTGAATTGAGGTGAGGCAAGGATATGGTAACTGAATGAGTGACAATGACAAGCTTCTTCCAACACAGAGAGATAAGAGGAGAGAGAGAGAGAGAGAGAGAGAGAGAGAGAGAGAGAACAAAAACAGAAAGAAGGCAGGTGTCAGTGAACCCATTCATTTAAACATCTAAAAATACACCATTCACCACTCCTATATCCACGAGTGTCCCCTGAAACCAATCTCCTCCTATATTTACACTACACTCACTTCACCTAAGTCAGAGGAAATTACATCATAATAGTTTGCAATTTATTTGAAATACTTTCAATATTTTCAACATGGTTGGAAACCCTGTAATGGTCTAATTTTTTTCAGCCAAGTACTCTCTTGAATGAAACAGCTCAATGTTTATCACTATGGCAACATCCCACCTCTCTGTGCTGACCAGAGACCTTTTTCTTTTTATTTCCTCAAAAACCTTCTACCTAAACCACTTTCACCAGAGCAGCCAAACTACACCAAAAACAGTTAAATCCAAATGTACTTTATTCCAACTGGTAACACAGAGCTTTTGGCATGTCAAACATTGTGTTTAAATGACAAAAAGTTCCGTGAACATGACTCAAATTGTGTAATCATGGCCATGAGGTCTCACTAAGCAAGGTTTTTTTGCACTGCAGAGAAAAGAGCAGGCCAGATTTATGAATCAGATGCCCTTGTCGACTTATTTGGACACTGACAAAGCTCCAGTCCTCCTGATCCACTGACAAGCGACTCTGTGAGCAATTAATCTTGCCTGGCTGTAAGCAAATACTTTTTCTCATTCAGCGCAATGGTTCGCTCTGACCCTCCCTGAAACTGTAGCTACACTTATCGGGTTCCAGAGCTGAGAAAACCCTTGAGCTCTTGGAAGCAGTCCAGATTGGAAATTGGTTTGTCCTGGAACTTGCAAGAGAAGTTCAACGAGCGTATCCAAGTGGACTGGGCGAAATACACAGAATGAATTCAAGGATACTCACTGAGAGATAAAACACCGGCGGGCATTCATTAGCGGTCATTAACTTTGCATTCTTTCCAAAAAAAAAACCCCACTAAAAATACATTTAATATTTATTTTCTGCGGCACTAAAGATTATTATTAGAATGACAAATTATAGTGATAACCCGCCGATAAAACTATTCCTCTAAGCGAAACAAATTTCGACAAATTTCAGGAAGGTTTGGTGGAAGCTCGTTCGTCGTTCGCAGCATTTTCCTGCTCTCCTACTTTAGCGGCCGAAACTCTGAACCAATCAGATGGGTGGGAGGAGATTCTACAGCATGGAGACGAAACGTGACTTTCACATGGGAGGTAGCTGGGTAGATTTGCTTGAAAATGAAGAGTAAAAGTTTTGATATTAAGTAACGACTCGGCCATGAATCAAAAAAGTTTTGCCCGAACATGCAAATCTTTCCTTCTTGACGAGCAATTTAAGTAATAATTTCTGCAATAGTCGTTGAGGTTAAAATTATCCCCCTCTCTGTGTTACGCAATAGAAAGTATAAGGAAAGTAATAAGTTCTAGTTACTTCCGAGGTCATTTGTCAGGACTTAAACCTTGCTGTTCAAACATTCCGTAATTTACCGGTGGACAACTAATTTCAGCACTATGACAAGATATGAGTAATTGTGTACGTGAAATATAGTCACGTTAAATGTTTCAACATTCATTCATTACTTAACTACGGCTGTTGCAGATCATGAGCTCGTGACTAGGGGTGACCAATAGGCACATTTAAAGCGTATGATATTTTTATTGATGTACTCGAATCACATCTCTCTCGCTGCCTGCTCTCCCCTTTTGATGACTTCATAGCATTTCATAATTAGGGGTATAGGGGTTAAGTGGGAAACCTTCCTTGGTTTTAGCTCCACACTCCAATCCGGATGGTGTCGGTAATGCATCTAACGTTAGTCTGCCAACCGTCAATAAAAGCCATAGAGAAAGGAGGGGGGGAGGCAATGCGGCACAATCATAGCCCCAACCGACTGCAGTGTGGGGGGAGAACACTAGCTTACCACATGCTCGGGCCCACATGTCTCACGCCGTCTTGTTCCCTCTCGCTCTCATTTTTTGATTTTTAATGAAAAAGCCTCCTTCAAAAATAGTCTAGCCTCCCTTAAAACAGCCTGACGCTGCCTAAATGTGGCGATATTACTGCAAATATTGTATGTGTGACTGTATGAATACAGTCATTTAATGATAAAGTGAATTAAAGAACACCTGATATTTGATGAACACGGACAGAAAGCGTTATGACTACCGCTTTGATGGATGTTTGTAGGGAAGTAATAACGTTACCGAACAGTTGTACAAACCTGCCGCCACAGGACAACCATTCGACTTCAATACCTACACGTTGAGTAGTCAGCCAACAGGGTCATCTGACGACCGTTACTGGCAAGTTAATCAGCAAAATTTTCTACAAGCCTAAGCAGACATCGTTAATCGTTTCGATGCGTGATATTTCTGTCAATAAATGTCAGATCATTCTGAAACCTGTCGTTAATTTGACCGTTAAAGGGCCTAAAAACACTCGAAGCCCCCATAGATGTACCGTTTACACGCAAGGTCGGAATGAGGTGGAAAAATCGCACGGGGTTAGCCGTCTGGTTTGAGTAGCTATCACAAAATCTATAATTCAGACAGAACAAAACAATTATTTTTAATCACGATGTGTCCGATCTTGTGGTTTCTCAGACAAAAAGACGAAAAACTTTAGATAAAAGCTAATGAAATCAAATGAATGACAGCATGGGGGATGGTCTTGATCAGCTAACGTCACGTTAGCGAACTGGTCTCTACGCAGCACAAATTAAACAGCCATTCACTGTCACTCAACAGCAATGTAAAATTCACACTTTAATCCACGTATTTCATAATGTTTTGATCTCCTAGTGTCTTCAGGTGACTGAATAGATCAAACCGATGCTGCCAATCTCGTTTTAACTGGCAAAAGCAAGAGCATAATTTCATGTTTTCACTGAGGCGCAACAGAGATGCAATTAAGTTTTCATTAATTTCGACCAATTTGATATATACCTCGGGATGGTGCGGAGGTCCCCTGTTCCTTTGGTCTCATCTTGCCGGGAGAACCACACCTCCAACAGCTTCTCGGTCCCTTCGAAGAAGTGTGCACCGTTCTCTTCCATAATGAGACAACAGATACCAACAACAGAAATTTTAATCTGTAGGATTGTGATGTCAAATTTAACTAGTCCTTGCTTGGGAGTTATAGTTTTTTAAGTAACTACAGTCCTTGAGCAATCCAGATGTAGCTTAGTTTTCTTGGTTTTTTGCCGTCTTCCCCTTTTACAGAGAATACTGTGAGCGAGTGCTAGCTAATATCGCCGGCCATACTGTGTAAAGCGCTGATCCTGGTGTGCGCACTGGTTTTATTACCTGCTCGGATACGTCATTCTCAAGATAGACAAATTGGAGTCAAGGACCTCCTCCTTCTAAAGTTGCTAATGGTCCAAGCAGCTGTCAATCCTACTAGGGATGCGCAGAGGAATTTGCTCGGAATGGAGTCGTATCGAGACGACTCGCTTGTCTGTGTTGTGGGTTCACTACTATTTGACTCGGTATGATAACATATTGGTATTAAATAATTCAGTAACCAATATATACATAAATTAATACATAACCCCCGAATTTATGATATAATGTGTAATAGAAGGCATATGAATAAGTCTACGAAACACTGGACACATTTTGAGTAGTTGGAGAGAACACATAAAAGGTTCAATCTGTTTAATATCGCCAATTCTTACTGTAGCGTGAAAACACGCGCCCGCGCAAATTGTGCCTCACCGTAACGCTTAGTCTAGTGGTGTTCCAGTAAAATATATTATCTGTGAATGTAAAGTAATTGTGTCCTTTCCACCATCAAGACAGTAAACAGTGGTTCAAAACGATAAATTTAAAATATTCAAAACTGACACCCGCAGTTTTTGGAGAGCAAATAAGACTACGCAAGTGCAGTAACCGCAACGCGATGTGCGGATTGTAGTTTTATAGAGCTTTTTACCTCATGTGGATTCATCACATACCCGATCAAAGAAAACTACATTTCCCATAAAGCCGTGCGTAGAAATAAAAAAACGTCAACGAGCCAGTGAACATTAAGCGGAGCAGACCAAAATCCCAAACAAGGAAATGGTGGGGGAATAAAACGACCAGATTATTTAATTAATGCATGTAATAATTAATATTTTATTTTATTGTAAATTAAGAAATATTTATGGGTTAAAATGGATCACGACTTCAAAACAAAGCTCGCGGCCGAAAGGGAGAAAGTGGAAGATCTGTTCGAATATGAAGGTTGCAAAGTGGGTCGAGGCACCTACGGACATGTTTATAAAGCAAAGCGCAAAGACGGGTAAGATAACAAGAAAATTTTAACTGGTTTGCTCAATTAGCAAGTTAAGCGTTTATTAAACGCTCTCTAATCTTGCAGGACGTGCAGGTAAATTGTTTGAATGGCCTAGAGCTCTGCCCATGATTGTTTTTGTTTTCATCTAGCTCTCACTCACTCACAACGGTCCTCCCCCAAAACAACATCGTGAGGATGATGATGTTTATTTTTATGTGAGATGGTTCACAGGGAAGGCATCGTAACGACATGCATAACTATTTAACAAGTCTCCAGTTGCGGATAAGCAAATGTTTCTTTATCTGTGCATTCACATTACAGGTATATTTAGCTTTGGTTCAGAGCAGTTCTTTTGTTGGAGTCGGGTTAAAAAGATGCTGAACTCGCTTTCAGGTGCAGACACAGTCGGCAAAGTATCACGAATGTAATTCATTTGTTTTTAACAAATCCGTACTTTAAACAGCCCTAAATGATTATGCGATGCTCTTACTTTTAAAAATTCTTTATTTAAACTGATACAGCAAAAAGCACAATAACAGTTTGCCGGGGGAGGACACACTTTTTAAACTAAGTTTAAAGCAATGCAACATTACAGGCACGTATCACTTGACAGATTTGGGCTGAAGACGGGTGCCGTTTCTGTTGCGCTATTGGATTCTGTCGATTAATAAATTAAAGATATATCAGTTCGGCCGAGAATCATTTGCAACATCTTTTCATTCGCACTATGATTATGTGTTCTTTCAACTTTTAGCTTATAGAAATGAGGTGTTAATTTATGCTGACAAAGTACAAGTTTTTACAACTTTTAATAGCAGCGACAGGGTCCAGGATTAGTCAGCATATTTATAATGTATCAGAAACAATGAAACCAGTCTTATATAGGTTTTGCACCAAATAATGTTAGCTTATAATAGTGTGGAAAGAATTCTCCCAGGTAGTTTGTGCAGTGAGTATCCTCACCAAAATGGCCTTGGTCTGAGTGGTAGTAAATTTTTAACATCACATTGACAGAAATGCATAATCTTACAGAAAAACCATGGGGAATATAGCAGAATGCGACAGAGATCAGTCAGTGTACTCTGTTGCTATTAGTAAATGACATTGGTCATTGAAACTGGTACAGTGTTACTTTGATTCTGTTGCCAAATTGCCTTAAAACTTAGAATATCCTACATGATGAAAGAGAAGTGGAGCCGACTATGATTTTGAGGAGTAATTTCCCTCTAGACCCTCTCCTAACTAACACAGAGTTTCTCTCTGTCAGTTTGTAATTCCAAAGATTAAGAAACAGACTTTGTGCTATTGAGATGCATATAACAAAAGCTGATGTGGGTGTAACTGAGAAGAACACAAGTGGCCGTGTGATTTCTCTTCAAAGAAAAGTGTCCCTGAAATCATTGTCTGACATGCAGGTGATCGCTGTAGTGTGTGTGGGAATTGGTTGGCTGTGTTTTACACTTGATCAAGGTTTGGTACACAAATGTTATTCCTTTTCTAACTTAATGGCATGATTACGTAGCCTCTTCACAACAGCAGTTCTTCCTAAATACAGCTCTGCTTTAAACAAGACAGCGAAATAAAACTTTATGAAAGGATACTAAGAGACGTTTTTTTTTAAAAGTCACTCCAATACAGGAAGTCTGAAAAAACAGTTCCACCGGTAAGCCTTTCTTCTCTTTTACCATCGAGGAATGCAGTCTGTCCAAGACAGTTTCCACTGAGTTTCTGGTTTACGTTCTCTGTATAATAAAATGTGTTACGTGAATGAGTAGTGTAATGTACACTGTACACTGTAATCTCAGTGTAATTACCATTTGGTGTAGACCATGTGATACAACCAGTTTGCATACCTCACCTTTCATTATCTTATTGAATACCACGGTATGACTCATGTCTTGAACTGTAAGTGCGTTGAGTTACTGTCAGTGACAGCCTTCCTGCAGAAAGAATGTCGTTTTTCCGTAGGCTCTGGTTCAACCCAAGTCTGTCTCTCCTACCTTTGAGAGCGAAAGTGTAAGGAAGTTGCTAGAAGCATTTTATGTAATACAAGTCTTGTTGTAAGGATCAGTTGAAGGCCGATATTCATCTTCCAACCTCGAGAGCAGCGTTGCTTTTGGTATTTGTATGACGTTTGTGCATAGATCCAGACCTCATTGTATTACCATTATGTACCTCATTTGAACCTCTAAGCATCATTTTGTTTTCGGAGAAAACCAAACTTCCCATGTGACAGTGTGAAAGAATTCATATCGTAGTTACCATATTTCACTGAGTGCCTCTACAGAGCAACAGTCTGTTCATGGTATTTTATTATAGAAAATGAAAAATGGCTGCAATGCAACTTTCAAAGTGTGTGAGCTGGTGTCTAATGCCTCTTCCAGTAATGGCTTTGTCACCTACCTCATCTCTATGTGATATACCAGAGACACAAAATGATTTTCCCAGAGAAGCAATAAATATTTTTTGTTCTTCTCTGAATAAAAGATAGTTCGTCCAGTGTAAGAGCTGGTGAATCGTTCATCAAAGATTAAATTTAACATTGCACATTTTTGTATGATTAAATGTTTCATGTACATGCATGAAAAACAGTAAAGTATTTAAAACACAGAGGTCCTGTGAGGATGTTACAGTGCCTTAGATGTCTCCATTAGCTATGTACAGTTTAAAGTGTGTGTAAGGGCATTTTAACTTCAACTGAAATTCTGTGAGAACCAGCTTTTGCTAGAAACAAATTGTGTGTACATGATTCAGCTGTACATGATTTTTTTTCATACTTACCCTTGATTTATAAGTAAGGCAGATCTGAGATCAGCTTGTCTGAGCTTCAGAGGCACCTCAATCTTTATGCACCAAAACTGACTGAAATCACTTCACCAGTCCACCTGGTGAAAGACCTTTTTTTTAAAAAAAAACAAACAAATTTAAACTGGTTTCCTTAGTTAAATAATATAGCTTGAAACATGGGTGATGCTGCCAGTTTATCACAGAAGAATGTCCAAACATAATAATTAATCACCACAGTTCTGTCCCAATGGTAATTTGATTAAATCAGGCCTTAAGTGTGCCCACTGACCCCAGACCAGTTTTTAAGGTCCATCATTATGCTGATGTGTCCACTGAAGGCTTAAGTAGGCCTGATTCTGGCCCT
The DNA here is from genome assembly GCF_902362185.1 of Chanos chanos. NCBI lineage: Eukaryota > Metazoa > Chordata > Actinopteri > Gonorynchiformes > Chanidae > Chanos > Chanos chanos. The sequence goes on from NC_044502.1 coordinate 16,422,858, forward strand.
CTTCTCTCAGACAGAAGACCAGCTCCTTCAACAGATTCCTGGATTCCTAGTCAGACATGAATGCCCAAAACCGCTGGAGTTCACTTTTCTAGTTTTTCAAAGCTTTAATCAAAGACCAGCTTTTACGGTGTTTGACAGAAATAAATGGTGAAAAAGAGAAAGTGAGGGGGAGAGACAGAGAGAGAAGGAGGGCAGCAGTGGGGCAGTGGGTTTGATGGAGGACGAGGAGGGGGGCCCTAAACCTCTGTCACCTCATGTATTGTTCCTTTTTTTGTTTGCCTGTTTGCTGTGGTTTGTCAGCCTCTGAGCAGGGCCTTTGTCTGGGATGTCAGTGCCCTTGAAGGTCAGAGGCATGCCAGAGTTAAAGATGTTGTTGGTTTTTGTTTTTCCCACTGATTAGGTGGAGAAGTTGTGTTTTTTCATGTGTACAGATTGCATTTCTGTCACAGTCTGCTTAGTTCATTTAAACACTGAGCAGAAAAGCAAAAAGACATTTTTAAGGCTTTTTTTTTGAATATGTGTACTCTCATACTCTCAGGGCCTGATTAAGTAAATGCATAACACAAGAGACCCCAAGGGTAGAACAACAGCATATCTGCTTCTTCCATCAAATGTTGTAGGTTGTGACTGTGTTGATGCAAATTGCTGTATTTCTAACTACATATTTGCAAAATGTTTAAGTACCAAATTACAGTGAGTGTAGTGAGCGTACAGATGTTTTGCTATCCCTACATGTGTAATTTCTAGAAACATCTACAGTTATAAGCTGGAAAGCTGCTTCATCAGGCTTCTTGTTATGTGCTGAAGATGTTTTAGGTTGAGACAGTTTTAACATGGGGTGAAGATTTCAAAATTTTGTACAGTGTCAAAATCCAAAATTACTCCTGAAATTATCTTTAACCTCGTACAACTGTGCTGGAGACTCAAAGCACTAGGCTAAGTGTATATCTGGCACATGCGGTAATAATAATAATAATAAAAAGTTACTGAAAGTGCTTGTTTTTGGTCTTACCTCAGGAACATCGCATGCCATACGGTTTTTGCATAGACTCTGTGATCATGCTCAAAACCTCAGTTGTGTTTTGCCGGCCAACCAGAACTGCCAGCCAAATTCATACACACACACACACACACACACACACACACACAGGCACTTAAGTATGGCTTTGAGAGAGATGGGCTTACCTGACTTGCCGTTTATGTTGCTGTGGTGTTAAAGATTTGGGTTTTTATATTTCCTGGATGTCAGGGAGGGGGGAGGGTGACTTTAACAGAATATTGCTCCCTGCAGAGCGAGAGGGACAGAGAAAGTCTCCCCCTCTCCTAAAGAGGAGAGTGGTCATAACTGAAAATCATTACTTTGCGTTCAGAGACTTGAATCTAACGTTGAATCTCTTTCTGGCCCTGTAGGAAGGACGAGAAGGAATACGCACTGAAACAAATTGAAGGCACTGGAATATCCATGTCTGCATGCAGGGAGATCGCCGTAAGTATTTGTCTCATAAGACATCCTGACTTTGTATTTAGTACCAAACATCAAGAGTCTTCTGTGTAGGTTGCTTCTAAAAACGTTACTGTATATCTCAGTGCTTCTCAAACCTCAAAAACAACAACAACAGCGCAGTGGCGTTACAAACAGATTTAAAGTCCAGTCAAAGGCCTGTCTGTAGCGTAGCAGAGTCTACTCCGGCTTTGGGACTTGTCTGGCAGTTTGAGTGACATACATGTGAAACACGTGGCCATGGAGTTGCTGTCATCATGAAGAGCGTAAACAAAAACAGTCATATTGTTGTGTATCCATCACGCTGTTTAGTTGACGTGCATGTGAAGAATGTCAAGGGTCAAAGCCCTTGTAGACTCTTTTAACTGGACATGCATTCTTTTTGAATGAATCAAAATACATTCTCTGCATAACTTGTCTAATCTCCCATTGGAACAACAGGAAGAGCACCTCAGACGCCTGCTGTTGTTTTTGTCGAGTAATTTTCATCTTTATTCCAAACAAAAGAGAGCGTGACAGCATCCCCGGATGTTTGTGCAGTAACAGCAAGCACCAAAATGGCTCCTAGGCCAAACGCAGTTTCATCGAGAAGTGAAACTTTATCACCGTTAGAGAGGAAACTGAAAGGTCACAGCCAGTGATGGATAGCTTTAGAAAAGAGACACTCGTGATTGTTTCTAATCTGTTATGAATTCCAGTCTGCCCATAAGAGAATGCCAGCCCAGGAAGTGAAAGCAATATGGTTACGGAAGCAAATGTTGTTTTATTTTGTTTTATTTTATTTTATTTTAAACTCTGCAGTGGGTTTTCTGCCGTATGCAGAAAGCCTATCTTATTATATGCAAATAAACAGGATGCTGTATGCACCCCAGAGCTCTGTGATTGGTGGAAGACCCAGTAGGTTGGCTTAGGTGTAGAAGAAGAGGTTTTGCTGGTTTGCGACCAGACCTGATTTGCCAGTGATGCGCAACAGGATATTTGCCACTAGATTCAGGTTCTGCAGAACAGCATGTAGAGTGGGAAAGCAGGAGGATGCTTTTGATGTCAGTGGTCTATTGCCCAACTACTGGTGTTTCTTTTTTTTAGTTTATAATGATCTTATATTTCACATAATGCGGTTTTGATTCAGGTATCCAAAGGTTTTTGTTTGTTCTCTTTTGAAGGTCGTCTTATCGTGTGCCCCTTTTCAGTACTTACTGCACGTTTGTGATCCAGTTTCTGACTCTTGTAGGATTCTCTGTGCTTTGACATCCCATTCTCCTCCAGCCAATCAGAGGACACAGACGTGTAGCATGCAGGCTTCCTGTTTCAGCTTTCTTTAAAAGCCTAGTGGTTTAGTCAGCATTGGCACCTCTAACTCGCTCTTCCCACAAGGCGTCTGGTCACCAACCGCTTTGGCTCGATAGTTTGCCTGTTGTTGTCTTATTGTTTGTTCCAAAGCGGCTTTTATTTATCACGGTTGCCAACTGTAACATACTGACATAGCTGCAGTTTTAGTCAATAGATGGTATTTTATTAGGGGCTCAGAAATGAGGGTACTATTGGCCAAATCTGCGATGTCGCAGCTGTTTCCTTGGAAACCTAACCCCCGGAAAAACACGTACAGTTGCCATTGTTGTAGCACTATTCAACCTGTCAGTGCTCTCGAAGCAGCCAGAACTGGACGATGAAGATGAAGTTTCTCATACCCAAATGGGCACGCATACACAAACACACACACACACACACACACACACACACATACACATACACTCACACACACACGCACACATTCACATTCAGTGCACGATGGCATAAATAACCCCAGTGAAACGTTGCTGTGTATTCTCACACAAATATTTGTCATTATCATTAACTCTCACCATCAAAATGTCTTTCATGTTCCTCCTGATTAAAATGCAGACACACACACACACACACACACACTCAAAATACTAAGCTGAAACATGCCCGACTAAATCTTTCAAATGAGCCCAGTGCTATCTTCATACTCGTTTTATTGAAAGAAAGAAAACAGTAGCTACAAATGCTCTGTGTCAGTTTTACTTATCTTATCAGTCCCTCAGCTTAGCTGCAGCGGGCCTCGAGAGACCTTTGAAACTGATAAGATGGGTTTCCAGTCTCAGGGTAACTGGAATTTTGATATGACTGGGATTCAACAGTATGTAGTTAATGAAAAACACAAAACTTGTTTATTCCCAGAAGGATCTGAGGTCAAGGCATGCCCTTTATCTCCTGTAATTGTGAATACCAAGAAAATAGTTTTGTTTTTGCGGGGGGTTTTTGGGGGGTTTTTTTTAGAAAAAAAAAAAATCCATCCCTGAATTAATGTGAGAGATTGAGTTAATCAAGAGCTTACTGATCAATATAAGAGAATTAGATGTGGCAACCACGAGAGTTCAGAGTAATGATGTGTTTCCTAGCAGAGTATCTCTCATGTCCAGAAAGCCACACACATCCACCTTTCTGCCCACACGACCTTCACGTTACGCCAAGAGCTCTGACACCTGATCCAGCCTGTCTCCTGATTACTGAACTTGTTGGAGTGCTGAAACAGATGGGCCCGTGCAAATCCAGAACCATACTGCTGAGTCCCTGGGACTGATATGGGGACTTTTTCAGTATTGATCGATACAGGAAATAAGAGAAGCTAAGGAATGCAGGCTGAATGTATTAATGAATACTGTTAACCAAGTCAGGTAACATTGCCTGATATCCCATAAGAGACATGATATGCAGTCCTTTGACTGTCTTTTACTCTTTCTCTTTCTCTCTCTCTCTCTCTCTCTCTCTCTCTCTCTCACACATGCACACACACACATACACACACACACACATTTGTATTTATATCTTGACTATTCTATCTATTTCATTGATTCCCACCTTACTGTAACTAAAGAATAATAACCAAACCAGTGACCCTAACCTTAACGCTGACCAAAGAAATATTTTGATACTTTTTGTTTTGCCAAAACAGAAAAAAAAACCAAGTAGATATATGGGGACCAGCAAATATCCCTGTAATGCCAGCACTTTTCAGATGTTTATATCATTATGGGGACATTTGGTCCACACACACGCACACACGCACGCACTCACTCACTTTGGTACACACATCAACAATCATCCTTTGCCACATGTCACTGTGTGTACTGGGTAGGGTGTATCTGAGGTTTCTGTGTTTTTTGGTCAGTCGGAGTTTGACTGCCTAGACTGTCCTGTTGCCCTTGTGGCACTAATTTAGTCCCTCTGAGTCACTGCACATGGCACGCCGCAATCAACGCTCTTCTGACACTGCCCCCACAACTGGAACTAATTAGACCTGCCCAAAAAAGTCCACTTTTCTTTCTTTCTTCCTTTCTTTCTTCCTTTTTTTTTTAAAACTGGTAACCATTTGAGGTAAACATTTTACTCCATTTGCAGTACGTACCTTTATAGGCTTTAGTGATTAATACTGAAAAGCACTTTCTGGACATTTACCCTCTGGCTTTTTTCCCAGCCATTGATTTGAACTCAGGACTAAACTTTAGAGGCTTTTTTTCAATGATTTAAGATCCTGCTGAATGCAGCTGTCATTGTGCCAGTAATGATGAATGACCAGTGGAGTCAGAGAACCAGTCTGTCCCACTGGGGCTTCGTTTCACCACACAGTCTCTGTGTAGCGCTCTGGCCAGCAGCGACACGGCCGAGATTACGCAACGCTCTGATAGAACAGAGGAGCTTAACGTTGAGTCTCAGAAAGCACGGCGTCATGGGACGCTGTGTTTAGTTAATACCCAGTTAAGTCCGCCTCAAGTCTGCGGGTCGTCCCCCCACCGGCTTACTTAACGACTGTCCCCAGATCAGTGAGGTATGCTAATGATGAAAGCTCCACCCATTCTGTGCAAGTGAGCGGGAACAGGTGGATGTGCTTAATGAAATGGGTTTTCAGTACTAACAGACACTGGTTTAGTGCACAGACGGAGGAATGTGATTCACTCAGTAGACATGAATGAAGTGAACAACTTATTTTTATCATTCCTTTTGTGTTTTCTGTCTTAAGAGGGTGTTTTTGCCCTTGTCAGCGTGTAACGTTGAGATGCTTTGACAAGCAGCTGTTTGACGTGAGAAGTCAAGAGATTTGAGGTGAAATTTAACGCGTGGCTTTGACAGACTTGACACGCAAACTACGATTAGTTAACTGTCTTGAAAGAAGATTAGAGACCCATTAGAAATATTCACTTCATTTGGCCTGCAGAGTTTAAGTTTTTGTTCTCCATCGTTGAGATATGGGCCTCTTTGTAATTCGGTGAGTTTTGTGGCTCTGTTTTCTTTTATACAGTCACCAATTAAGAGGAGACTCAAACACTCCATCTTGCTCTTTTTCTTTCTTGCCCCCTCCTCCTCTTCATCTTAATGGTCAATCATTTTTATAACCAACCGTCACGCACAAGTCACCCGGCACGCTGCAGCTCTCCCTCCCAGTCTGGCCGCAGTTTGGGGTGGAGTAATTTTTTTTTTCTTTTTTACAATTTCTCACTGGCCCTGTTTTTTGTGGCTTTAAGAAAATTTTGGCAAGAGTACACGACCGCAACAGCTTTTTAACACAATATTCATTTGTCGGAGTATTTATTTTAAACCAAACAGGTGCGTGGCTTCTTTGAATTGCATCGACTTGAAACAGGATGCAGTTGACTGGCCTTTGTGTGACAAATTAACGGAAAGTTAGCACAGACAATGACATCTTAACGCTGATAGAGTCATTGTGATTCAAGCCCTAATCTGCCCCTCCAACCTCCTTTTTTTTGTCTTTCTTTCCACACTTTGGTCTCCAAGCTCTTTGGATCTGGTGTCTAATTTAACCCTGGCAAGCTGGAGAGGTTGTTTATGTGTTTGGTCTCTCTCTCACTCAAGGTCCTTTCAGCACGCTATTTTTATTGTGGAATTGTGAGTCAGTCTAAACAATGACATTTGTCCCAATGAATTATGGGTCTGACTCTTGTTATTGTTGTGTTTTTGAAACCAGCACAAACTGGAGTGACCGTGTGAAATTTCCTCGTTCACAGGTGGACTTGGCAAGGGTTCTGTAATGCAAAAAGACCCTGATAAAGCAGAACTGAAATAGTCAAATTAACATTCTCACTATTATTAAGTTGGCCGGAAAAGTTTTATTCTTTCTTTTTTATTTGTATTCTTCTTCTTTTTACTCTTGAGATAAACACATCAAATGTGACGCACGCCTTAGGACCTCACTGAAGCTGATGGCTTTTACTTTTCTAAGCCAGGGGTTTTCAACTTGTGCGGCCGGTGCCCCATCCGTGAGCACCTGTCAAGGGGGGCTGAAGATTAGGAGATTTTTAGGCACAAATCGGCAAGTGCAATGAAAAGGGGGTGGGGGCGCGAGTTCAAACCTCGACAACGTGGGGGGGCGCATGTCGAAAAAGCTTGACAACCTCTGTTCTAAGCAACACTCTGAGTTGTTTTTGCATTATGGTTGATGTTGTTCCATTTTAGTACGAAAATTGCCACTTCAGTCGGTAAGCAATGGTAAAGGCGGCGTTGATGCTGGTGGCACAGTGGTGTAGTACATAGCACTATCACCTGATGAGAAAGAGGTTCCAGGTTCAGTGCCAGGTCCTCCCTGTGTAGTGTTTGCATGTTCTCTCCATGTTTGCTTGGGTTTCCTCCAGTTGCTCTGGATTCGTCCCTCAGCATGTTAGGGATGTTTAGATACTCTTACTATAGCATTTTACCCAGGCACTGCCTCAAAACTGGATTCGGTCCATGGACACTGCAAATTAGTTTTACTACCATTCCTGTTGATGAGATGGAAGAAGACAGTTTTCCTTATGGTGATCATTAAAATGTAACTTAACTCGTATTTGTTCACATGCAGTGTGAGATAATTCTCATGACCATGCCTACATCTTTGAAACCAAATTTCTGAATTGTTCATTTTCAGTCACCAACTTGCCTGGAGGCTGTGTACTTTGCTTGTTTGACAGATAAAACAAGTTCTGTGGTTGGAAGAGGACCAGGATGAATCCGGATGTGTTCAGGTCTTTTTTTTTCCTTTTTTTTTTTTAGCTTCACCTCCCCTCCCATCACAGCACAGGGCCTCTGGCTCTCAGCTCTTCTCATCTGTACTCATACCTGAAAAAACCAAGAGCTCCGTCACTAAGGACGACAAGAACGTCGCGTGTTTTGGTTGTGTTTACAGATGGGCTTGTCTGAGTGGCCTCGTTAGTCTTTCTCATGCCTAATGACTGGGGCTCACAAACCAAGGGTTCAGTCAGCTTGGCCGGTTGGAGAGAGAGCAAGCGAGAGAGAGAGAGAGAGAGAGAGAGAGAGAGAGAGAGATCTTACCATCCTAGATAGTGCAACACATAGTCTCTTGTCATAATTGAACTCTGTATAGTCCATGGGTAGAGTGAAGACAGCTGTAGCAGGACAATAGGACATCATACAGTTGGCTAGTTGTGAATGAAACCTTCAGCTGGTGGTGTGATCTTTGAAGGATCAATATTTGAGTTTAGGGTAATTGCATGAATAAATGACCAAAAAAAAAAAAAAAAAACCCACATGATTCAGGGTTTCAGCTTTGCCGTGTTAAATCTCTTCTTTTAATCTAATTGTGTAGATTTGTCGGGATGCCTTCCTACACACAGTTAAAGACTGAATTACGCTTGAAAAACAAATTTCTTAGTTATAGATGTTGATGGATCATGACAGCCACAGGCCTAGCTAAGCCCTAGAGGTGTTTTTTCAAAAACTGAGAAAATTGCAGTGTGTTGCAAATGTGTCCAAACTTGCCTTGGCTGACAAGTTAAAGTGATTCATCTCTGTATGGGCGTAAATTGTCTGAACTCATGACTGTGTCATGCCTTTACGTACTGGTCACTTACCGCTGTAGGTACGTCACAGTGAATAACAGATGCTTCTCGCTCGTTTCAAACTCCACTGTACAACGACACAGCTATAAACTTCTTATGAGGGAAATGCTGAAAGAACATGGTTAGACCCATTAGCGATGTAGTTTCCTACAGGAAATTTTCAGTGAAATCAGGAGGAAAAAGTGCAGTCCTTTGGGTGTCTTGTAGGGTTTTTTTTTTCTTCTCCACCGCCGACTGCTTTTCGTTTCAACATATTTGTTTCAAGAGCCATTGTGATTGTGAAGATATTGATAATGGGATTATTCTGTAATAGCAAAGATTTCAGACTTAAAAAAAAAAGAAAGTATGGGACATATCTAAACTGTGGGACTGTGACGCTTCAAATATTCCTCGGCACACCATCTCCCCAACCTTAATCGGATAGCCATTAAATGATCAAGTTTGACATTTCAAATGATCCATTTAATCATTTTCTATGATCATTTCAGCTTTCAGATTTCAAGGTTAAACTCATAGCTTTTGTGCACAGTATCTAAAACCATATTTTTGAAAAACAGCTTTGAAAGCTTCACCCAACAAAGGATGGAAAACGTTGTGATCTCAGCTGGGAACCGAGTTTCCCAATATCAACAACAGTCTCATATTAAGTCCTTCAGTCAGGTTATACGACCCCGTGCGGTTTGGGTGGTATATTTCAGAAACCATGCTGCCGTCGCTTGTTTGCATTTCGTCTGCTTCACCAACTCTCAGAAATCACTTGCTTGCCATGTGATGTTGCGAAAGGGCGCGTCGGCCGTTAGCTCTGGATGATCAACCTTTGCTAGTGTCTCCTCTGAGTATGCCTGTTTTTCCCTCTCTTGAATGCTAAGTGTTACCACTCTAATCTCTGGGCTAAGTTCCCTTACCTCAAACTGAAAAAAACTGCCAAAATTGCTCCACGTCTTTTGATTGTAATGGCACTTGAAGGCTTTTGGTCAGTCCAGAGCAGTTGGAGGTCTTGGAGCTTTGATTGTAAATGATTGTAAGTGGAGCTTTTTCCTGCAATGAATGGAAAATACTGTTTTTAAAGGTGTGCATAGCTGCGTACAGTGTGACAGCATTTGGACTCTAGTTCAGTGGTTCTGAATGGTTTGGAATCAGGGCCAATCAGGGCTTTGCTTTTAGCACTCTCTTTGGAAGATTGACCCACTTTCTCGCTTTAATGGCAGTAAACAACTTTGTCAGTACATCCCAGCACGGTTTCCTAAAGTGTTCTCTTAGACTTTTTTTTTTTTTTTTGGCAGTTTTATTCACCAACTTCACACACTTCATTCAGGTTGATTTTAAGGGTATGTATTAAACAACGCCACAATTAATTTTGCATCTCTCAGATTTTATTGAAAGTTTTAGAACGGTATTGTATGTAATGGAGAGCCAGTTCATTACAATTCCATTGTGTTCCTCTCTGGTGTTCTAGGAGGGTTTTTTTTTTTTTTGTTTTTAATTTTCATCTGTCACTTGATGTATTGAAAGGACATTACAAGGTTTTGACAAAGCGTAGGAAATGGGAAGAGCAAATGAATCTCGGTGTTTACTCATCAAACTGCAATCTCCATGCAGATGAATGACTTTCATGATTGCTCCATCTTCTGACACAGGACCTTAATATATGACCTTTTGACCCATGGAGCTGTTGTCATTAACTGAGCTTCTCCTCCTCTTTGGAAAACAGCTTGAACAAACAAAAATAGACTACAGCTTTGTTTTTGCTCCAAATGGAGTGAGAGGCTGTGACTTAGGGATGCATAGTATTAGAGAAGAGACAGTCTTGGAACATCCCGGTTGTCTGTGTGTGTGTGTGTGTGTGTGTGTGTGTGTGTGTGTGTGTGTGCGCGTTTCTGTGTAGATTTGTCTGTTTTGAACACCCTAAAAGAGTGAGAGTGTGTTTATGAATGTATTGAGAGAGAGTGTATGAGTGTGCGTGTGTGTGTATGTGTGTGTGTTTGTGTGTGTGCGAGCATGTGTGTGTGTGTTAGTGTGTGCGTGTGTGTATGTGTGTGTGTGTTTGCACATAGTTACGGCCTTGGGCTGAACCTTTCTGAGCTGGGTCAGCGTCAGATTCTCTCTCAGTATGGAAAATTTCTCCTGGGAACCTTGCCATCTTGCTCCTGGTGATTACAGTTGTTCGATTGTGACAACAAAGACAGTCTCTTCTTCCCCTTTTTTCCTCTCCTTCTCTTTCTCTCTCTTTCTCTTGCTGTCGAGGGACTCTTGGTCTCTGAATGTGGCAATATCTGAGCGGTTTTAACGTTCAGGACTTTCTTTGCTGCCCCTAAACCACAACAATATAGCTTATGTTTATTAGCTATCTTCACAGCAATCATCTCCTCTGCTCTTGATATTCCAGAAGCTGTGTTTGTGCAGTGTCTTTGCACAGACTGCAACTTAGCCATTTATTTAAAGGTTGTGTGTAAAGCCCCTGGAACTAAAAACTCTGAAATTACAGACGACTGTGAGTTACACATATAAATATCTATATTTTATGGTTGCTTTTTTCTGTGTTTCTTTTCTGTGTTTGCAGTGAGGAATGTAATTGGTTTTGCCCTGCAGAAGGGCTATATGGTTAAACCTCTGGCTTTTTGGCACAATGCCGTGTCATAGCGCTGTGGATTAGACAGTGATTAAATGCTAACCTCACTAACCACTCTCCTCACTGGCCCGTGGCAAAGGCCAAACCAAACAGCCAACACAATCACCCTATTCTTTCCCTTCACACACCAACACACACCAGCTGGAAGCATCTGCATCTGTGTGTGTGTGTGTGTGTGTGTGCGTTAGGGGACACACAGGAGTGTGTCTGTAGGTATGCAGAAGTGTGTGTGTGTGTGTGTGTGTGTGTGTGTGTGTGTGTGTATGTGTGTGTGTGTGTGTGTGCGTTAGGGGACACACAGGAGTGTGTCTGTAGGTATGCAGAAGTGTGTGTGTGTGTGTGTGTGTGTGTGTGTGTGTGTGTGTGTGCGTTAGGGGACACACAGGAGTGTGTCTGTAGGTATGCAGAAGTGTGTGTGTGTGTGTGTGTGTGTGTGTGTGTGTATGTTGGAAGGCATCTGGGGTGTGCGGATATGTATGTGTTTGGAGTTGCGCAGGAGTTTATGCGTGCATGTGTGAGGGTGTGTGAGGAGGTATATGGAAATGTGTGGGTGTGTGCCAGTGTGCCTGTCTGGGTGTGTATGCATGCCTAGGGATATGTGCGTGAGTGTGTGTGTGTGTGTGTGTGTGTATGTGCATGGTTTCGCTTTGCTGTGAAAGCGTGTGGCTCTTCTCGGTAACAGTAAGTCTGTGTCAGCAGAGACTCTGAAATACTAGCCTTACACTGAGAACTAGCACCTCAGCTTCGATGGAAAAACAGTAGGGTGTGTGTGTGTACGTGTGTGTGTGTTTGTGTCTGTGTGTATGCACAACCCCAGCTCAAGTTAACTGAAGTTAATCACATTGGGTGGACATATTTAATAATGCATAAGATAATCAGTAATGTCAGACACTAGCTTAGTCTTACACTAGAAAAGGGTCACAGTGCAATCAGAACAGGCCAAAGGATTTTATTGATTTTGGATAGGTGCTATGTTGTTAGCCAATGAGAAAACTCAATGAGAAATGGTTGGGGGTGGAGAGTTTTATGGTGTCACACACTGTGTGGGACTGCCACATTTCAAGTAATTCAATTTCAACAGCAGTCTTACAATCCTAGCTTTGGAATGACTGATGTCATTAGAATGCAGAGGATTCCAAGGGCAAGTGTTAGGGGAAAATTCTAGAACAGGAACCCTCACGTATCATTTCAAGCCATCTGAAACGAGAACAGAGTCCTCTGTGGCCTGCATGTCCATTCTGCTGATTTAATTGTGTGGACATAAGGATGTTGACTTCAGATCCATTAGCAAATGTACCGTTTTGCTAAAAGCAGGGCCTCATTTATCTTATATAAGTCACTTATCGACAGAAATGGACACGTATGGCTTCAGGGCCGTGGTGTTGAGTGATTTTAATCTCTGATTACGTTCTGAACTGTCATCTGATCCGAATGACGAAAATCATATGGGAATTGAATGATGAATTAGAGGTCGCTTCTGTAGTAGCCTGTTAGGGGAGAATGTGTTTTTTTCATTGACTGTATATCTCAGATTCAGACAAACCTTTATTATAGTGACAGTTACCACTATGGTTTTTCAAACCTCATGGTAAAAGTTTGTTTGTGAAGGATATATTCCAGAGAAGGTGTATACGGTTCAATAGTTCAAATAACAACAGAATATTTGAACCGCCAAGTTGACCTCCTAGCATTCTGCAGTCCTGAGAGACTTATGTTCTAGCCGTAATATAACCCACCTGAATGTATAGTATGCTTAAGGTGCCCTGAGGCACCCTGACCAGCTTGGACAGGGGTGTGTGTGCATGTGTGGCAGGCAGGCTGGGTTAAAAGCCTACATACCTATCAGCTCTACCTGACAAAATCAACTCCCCTCCTCTGTATAAAACATGTTATTAAATAATTGACTCAGAGGAAATTTAATGCTGATTTTTGTGTGTGTGTGTGTGTGTGTGTGTGTGTGTTTCACAGTTGCTGAGGGAGCTGAAGCATCCAAATGTGATCGCTCTACAGAAGGTGTTTCTGTCTCACAGTGACAGGAAGGTCTGGCTCCTCTTCGATTACGCCGAGCATGATCTGTGGGTAAGTCTGTCTCTCTCTCTCTCTCTCTCTCTCTCTCTCTCTCTCTCTCTCTCTCCCTCTCTCTCTCTCTGCCCCCCCCCCCCCTCTCATCTCCAACTCTTATCTCCAGTGTCCCGTGGCTATATATTTTCCCCTGGACTCACATCATAACAAACAAATATGATCTGAGTTTTCAGCATACATTCTTACTACAGAGAGGAGAGTTACTGAAGTGCATACTCGTTTTCTAATTGTGAATGATCATAAAACGGCACAGGTGTGTGGATTAGACAGGAGCACATCCCATGAGATTTCACTGCACTGAATGGCTTTCTTGCAAATGCCATGAATCCAGACAACCAGAGCCCTGATACAGGTGAAAGCCAAACACTGCATATGCTTCCAAAATGCTTGGTCAATGCTTAACCATGTTGGAGTGCAATGAAGCGACTTTTGTACTGTTTTATGAGGAATGCATCTGACAGTGAGACACGCTGTAGTCATCTTGTCACATCCTGTGAGTTCTGCCGTTCAGCTACAGTCAATCTCTACGCTTGCATTCATTTAAGACTCATCTGTATGACGGGCCGACTTAGATTTTCTGCATTTGACTGTGCATTTCAACCCCAATGAAATCCGTGTACACCCATGTTATTTTAGTTCAGAACACCAGAGAGTTTTTAGAGTTGTTTTTTCATGCAGTAAATTTCAGTCTCCGATCCGGAGCAAAGTTGCCTTTGCTTTTCCTAATTCTAAGAATTCCTCCAACTCATCTCCAGGGATCAGCTGCGGAACACCTGCTCTGTTTTACATTGGATTTGTGTCGCGCTCCCGACCCGATTTTTTTTGCACTCTATGAATTTCAACTGATTTGCAAACTGCGTTGCTAATAGTAATGGACTTGTTTTTGGCTGATTTATGTTTATAAACCCCTGTTACATTTACCCCCCCCCCCATCTCTCCACAGAGTGTTGTTTATTTGTCTGACTAAGTGACTGACTGTCTGACTGACAGACTGACTGACTGACAGACTGTTGTTTATTTGTCTGACTAAGTGACTGACTGACTGACTGACAGACTGACTGACAGACTGTTGTTTATTTGTCTGACTAAGTGACTGACTGTCTGACTGACTGACTGACTGACTGACAGACTGACCATCAGACTGTTGTTTATTTGTCTGACTAAGTGACTGACTGTCTGACTGACAGACTGACTGACCGACAGACTGACCATCAGACTGTTGTTTATTTGTCTGACTAAGTGACTGACTGTCTGACTGACTGACTGACTGACAGACTGACCATCAGACTGTTGTTTATTTGTCTGACTAAGTGACTGACTGTCTGACTGACAGACTGACCATCAGACTGTTGATTATTTGTCTGACTAAGTGACTGACTGCCTGACTGACAGACTGACTGACAGACTGTTGTTTATTTGTCTGACTAAGTGACTGACTGCCTGACTGACAGACTGACCGACAGACTGTTGTTTATTTGTCTGACTGTCTGACTTACTATCTGACTGACTATCTGACTGACTGTCTGACTGACAGACTGTTGTTTATTTGTCTGACTAAGTGACTGACTGTCTGACTGACAGACTGACTGACAGACTGTTGTTTATATGTCTGACTGACTGAATGACTGGCTGACTGACTGACTATGTAATGACTAAAGGTCCAATGTCTTTTCCCCAGCACATCATCAAGTTCCACCGAGCCTCCAAGGCCAATAAGAAGCCAATGCAGCTGCCCAGAGGGATGGTGAAATCTCTCCTCTACCAGATCCTGGATGGGATCCATTACCTCCACGCCAACTGGGTCCTTCACAGAGATCTGGTCAGTAACAGAAAGACTGTTTGCTTACAGCACTCCCTAGCAGTTCATGACATATCACACTTCATAACACATCAAACATGCCGCTAAACCTTTCTGCTAACAGTGCTTATGACTCACAAACGCTTTACTGTAAGCTGTTATGAGACAGGCGAGTTGGATCTGTTTTTCATGTTTGTGGCAAAGCGCTATGAACAACACAGTGTGTAATGTGTTATGTTTGTGCCATTATATTTTCCTGTGCATATAGTTGCAATCCAGTTTTTCTACTTATGGAATCCTGTGTCGTGACATAATCTGTGATGCAGGGGGTGTTTTTTGGAGTAGCTAGTCATAGACAAAACAGAATTCTGGCATGTTCTTTGCCTGTTCTTACCTTTGATTCTTGGTTGCAGTTATCTGGCTAACAGCAGATTCTGCTTTGTGGAATACTGCAAAGCTCAGTAAGGAATCAGGATTAATCATATTTGTCAGTGTCATACATCCAAGGTGTTCTAGCCAGCATCTCTCCCTTCTCTCTCTCTCTCTCTCTCTCTGTGTTATTGTCTGCATATGTGTTTTGAAACCATGTGTACTGGTTCGTGCAGATACATAAATACTGTCCCCCTCCTCCTTTACCTCTATCCCTCCATCCAGTCTGTCATTATCCTGTAAGACTCTGCCTCTCTGCACTTTCCCACAGGGGCTTTTGCTGAATTACCAGCAGGTCACCTGGGAGATAGAATCAAGGAACAGACAGTGATGTCATAAAGGGTCATCCACGGAACTTTTACGTGTGTATGTGACACAATAGAACGTTCATTCATTAGAACCAGTCGAAACTTCAGCTCCCTTTGCAGTGGGGATTTTTAAAATAGTTATTGGAATGTTCACCGTTTCATTTTTTTTTTTTCCCCCAAAACGGGTCACTTCCCCTCACATGAGTAGTATAATAATAGTGGGTCATTCTCCGTCCAACATGTAGCAATAGTTTTGATCCCTCTCCTGCCTTTAGCAGCCAATATAAACCCTTCAACCCAGAGCCAATGGTCTTCTGGCCAAGTCTTAGATTTAGATTTCTGTTTGATTTAGTTTTTTTTTAAGTTTGTTTTTGGAGAAAGCATAAGTGTGGTTCTGTTGTTTGTGGTCAAGGTTGTTGAGACGTAAGAAGGACAAGACATGATTGTAAATGACAGCATATATGTGGGGAGTTTGAGTTGGAAGAACTGCTGTGCTGAGGGAAATTACACCCAGATGGTTGGACAGATAGATGGATAAGTAAATCAAGAGAGACACACACATAAAACACGTGGATCTATAGCTAAATGGAAGAGTAAATTGACAGAGAGACAGAATAACAGACACACAAACCAATGGGGAAGATAATGGGCTGATATATGACCAGTTAGATAGACAGATATATAACAAATCCCAGTGAATTGAAAGTTATAAAGACTCTCATTGTGATGTAATCCTTTGATGCCAGATGGATATTATGACATCAGTCTCTTACCTCACTTCCTTCACTAAGCTTCAGATTCACCCTTAAAACTCTGCCGCAATTTCCGTCAAGTCACAACACCGGCAGAATGTAACGATTCTGAGACCCTTTGCTCATGGAATCCTACAAGCTTTTGATCAGCCGTTTAGATTAGGATTACAGAAAAGAAACATGGTGTTGCAAGAAAAGCAGTTTAACGTTCGGCGTTTGATTGCTTTTGATGTGAATGTTAAACCGTAACGTGTTGAAAGACTTAGAGGGAAATAGATCCACAGGAAGAATTCGAATGCATCTCTCTCTCTCTCTCTCTGACTCTCTCTCTTTTCCCCTCTCCTGTCTGCACCCTCTCCCCTCTTCTGCTGCCTGTGTTAAATGAATAAATGAATGAATTATTGGCTGTATGAAAACATTGCGCAGCACTTGTGTTAGTTAGGTAGCTACCCAGTGACAGATGTGATGTGCTTATGTGTGATGTTCGATATGCAATAATTAAAACATTACTGTTAATCTGAAGTAAATTCACAAACACACCGTGTATCAATATGACACGGTTTACTAAACATTTCAGTGGATGCTAATCCACTGCGAACAACATTCATCTGATTTGCATCAGAGCAGTGAAACATTTGTGAAAATACAAACACAGAATTGTTTGTATATTGTCATTTATTCTTTATGAAGAAAAGAAGCAATCTCAGTTTTTAGATGTGTCGGTTTTGTTTCTCTCTTTCTTTTTCTTTTTTTTTTTTTTTTTTTGCCTGAGAACAGTCTGTCATGTTATCTGGACTCTCCGTAGTTTGCGTTATAAAATTATCTGTTGTGCAGCTGCAGACTGCAAAGGTTCTTTCCCTTTTCAAAAACAAACATGTTTCCATTGTTAAACCTGTTCTTAAAGACATTCCCTGGGTTTGTTTTATTCTCTTTGAAGGTCAAAACCCTTTATCAAACCTTTACACTGAAGCCACTGAGTTTTTCTGTCATTGTTATGGCTGCACTCCTGCTTCTCTGCCAAGGTTAATCTTTTTTACCCACAATGCCGTTTTACTTCACACTGGTTCCTGCCATTGTGGATTTAAGGCTTTTGGCCAATCCGATAATAAGCTGATGTGTCTGTATGTGTGTGCCTGTGTGTTTGTGTGTGTGAGTGCCTGTGTGTTTTTGTGTGTTTGTATGAGGGTGTGTGTGTGTGTGTGTGTGTGTGTGTGTGTGTGTGTGCAAGCGCGTGCGCGTTACGTTGTTTATCCATTCTTTGCTGTCTGCAGAGAGCTGTTTGTTGTCAGTGACTTTCATCCTAATTAAAGTTTTATATCTGAGGTCTGAGGTCTTTATGAATGGGCGTCTGCCGTTCTGACGCTAAGCTGCCCGAATTGAACTCTTCAGAATGACTGAACAACAACAACAACAACTAAACCACTCTGGGCACTCACCAAATATCAGTCCCTTACACAAAAAAAGTTATAGATTATTAGTAACTTTTAGAAATAACTCATAGTTTTGTGAGTAGTTGCCAGAAATATGTTAATGCGTCTTGACTAGAACATCTAAGTGTGTGTATGTCTAACTTATGGGGCTGAGATGGTTTGGATTCCTGCAATAAGCAAGTACACTCTAACTGAATTCAGTGTGTCTAGTTTCCACTGCAAAATTTCATTTCTGCCAAATTAGATTATCTTCCTGCAAAAACAAAGGTGTCACAGGAATTAACCCTTTATAAATCTCTATCAAGAGACAGAGTCCAGTTCAAGTTGAGAGAGAGTGAGAAAGAGAGAGAGCAAGAGAGAGAGAGAGTGATATTTTCCCCTGTAAATGTCCATTAGAGTAGATTTAGTGTAAAGATCTTATCTGCGGTTGCTTGGTAACAGTGTTTACACTGGGAGAGAATGGGAGAAGAGGAGTGAGGCTATGCAGATTGGCCTTGTTTCTGCATGTTGTGTCGAGCTGTTGAGTCAACCAGTTTACCAGACATTCTTTTTAAACCAGCAGCTGCCCCCCCCAAAACAGAGTTGTAGTTTGTGCTTTAAGACCATATATGTACACGCCCTACAGCCTCTGTTTGGTTCTCTTTTGTGGTTTGGTGGGAAAAAAATTCCAAACTGTTTCTGCCCAAGCCTAGGGCATATTTTTCTACTTTGTCAGTGGACAGTCATTTAAGAGTGGTGCAGGGGTGAGACTTGCGAAAACCAAACTGTCAACCTCTCGTGTTTATGTGTGTGTGTGAGTGTGTGTGTTTGTGTGTGAGTGTGTGTGCATGTGTGTGTGTGTGTGTGTGTGTGTACATGCATGTGCTTTTACATGCGCGTGTGTTTTTGCATGTGTGTGTGTGTGTATGTCTGCGTGTGCATGTGTGTGTGTGTGTATATGTGTGCATGCGTGCGTGTGTGCGCGTGTATACATGTGTGTATTTGTGTGTGTGTTTTGGGGGGCATTTCAGAGAATGCTCTATGTGAAGTCTTAGGGAGACTGTACCTCGTGGAGCACCATGTGTGTGTGTTTGTGTGAGTATGTGTATGTGTGTATATGAGAATTCTCTATGCGAGATTTTAGGCAGACAGTACAGTGTGTAGCACCGTGTGTGTGTATGTGTGTCTGTGTGTGTGTGTGTGTGTGTGTGTGTGTGTGTGTGTGTGTGTGTGTGCGTGCGTGCGTGTGTGTGTGTGTGTGTGTATGCAGTTGTGTGTGTGTATATGAGAATGCTCTATGTGAAGTCTAAGGGAGACAGTACAGCGCGGAGCACCGTGTGTGTTTAATGCCCTGTGCATACTCAGCAGTTATGTAACTCCTAACGTTGTCTACACAACCTTGTCTTCCCTTCCCCCAGCTCTCCAGCAAACCACCCCAACCCCCAGCCCTCCTGTCCTGCTTATGTAACAGCCAGCAGTGTGTGTATGTGTATGTGAGTGTGAGTGTATGCCAGAGTGAAGGACAGAGTGTGTATGTGTATTTGTCCGAGGGAGTGTTTGAGTGTGTGTGTGTGTGTGTGCGCGCGTGTGTGTGTGAGAGAGAGTGTGTGTATTGTGTGTGTGTGTGTGTGTGTGTGTGTGTGTGAGAGCGAGAGAGTGTTACCGGTCATACTGGAATGCCAGCCAAGCCAACATACAGAATAACAAATGCAGATTCAGTCTACATGCCAATCTGGCTTTAAGATCTTGCATATTTAATAAACAGAGACAAGAATCCCATGGTTAAGATAGCCCACCTTTTAATGGTGTTTCTGGGTTTAATTTGTCAGCTGCCTCAACCACTCACATGTTCAAAATGTTGGTTTACACATTCAAATTCTCAGGGAAATAACCTCACTTTGTTTGACCACTTTTGTTTTTTGTTCTTTTATCTAATCTGACATAAGTGGGTGTTCGTGATATGGATCTGTAGAAGAGCAGTAGTCTATAGCATGTGTTATGTTCTTGTTCAGTTTACTAGTAAATGTGTACAGTATGATGGTGCTAATGTACAGTAGCAAATGTACATGTTCCAGGAAACTGTGCCACCATAAAATCATTAGAAAGAGGGAGAGGGAGGGAAAGAGAGGTAGCAGGGCAGAAAAGAAAACAGGAGAGAGCATGAGAGTAAGATGGTGTGACTTATGCGGTTACCTACATAGAGGGAGAAGTATGGAGAGAGAGAGGGAGAGAGAGAGAGAGATATGCACATAAAGCTAAGACACGATCACATGCCTTACTCAGGGAAGAATACACATTTCTCCTTCCCCTCCCAGAGTGATTTATGTATTCTGGCCTCCACCTCAGATCACAGGCGCAATGCCAAGCATCCAGTTCAAAACCAATGGGGAAAAAACAAAGGAGAAGCCGCTGCCTCGCTTCTCTTTCATCTCGTCGAAAACAACGCCAGTCACAACGTAATGCTCGGTCATCTTTCAGAGTGCTGTAGAATCAGACACGTTGTGTTTTAACAGATATTTCCACGCTGCCAGCTGCTTTTGTAGAAATTGTTTTCCTTACAGATTAAGTGCAAATAGATATCTTGGAAAGGAAAGAGAGTGAGGGAGGGAGAGGCAGAGAGAGACATTGTAGGGTACTTCTCTAGAGCTTTACCTACAAACCCAGTTAATCAGGGATAGGAGGAGTGTTTTGAGCACTGTTGTTGTGTCTGGAGAGTGTGCTGTCTTGTTGTCCTCACATGTAAATAAATGAGCTCAATAGTAATGTGGTTACCTTAGCAACAGCGAACCTGTTTTCCTAGAGCGGAGAGTCCAATGAGATGCATGTTAGTGTGGAAACTGGAGATTCACAGACACACAAAACAACATTAAAGAGGCAGTTGATGGTGTTAGTGTGTTTGTTTGCTCTTGATTGTTTGTTTGTTTGTTTGTTTGTTTTTAGGGATACAGTATTTCTGCAAGAGTGGCTCAGCACAATAGCCTGCTGTCTTTATATGTCTTTTGGAGATCGTTTCTATCTGAATCTATTTCAACCTAACAACAAATGCGTGTATACAAAATGAATGTTTTCTGTTAAAAAAAACAGAGTTTGTGCACAATTTTGCATGTGTAGAGTAATCCTGTAGAAGGTCTTAGTGCTGAGGTGTTGGTTTATGCATTTTATTCTTTCTTTTCTGTTTTCTCACAGCTTCTATAAAGGTTTTGTATTATGTGACATTAGTGTCACTGGCATCATAAAACAAAATGAGAACATGTGATTATTTGTTCTAAACACCTGCACTCTAATCTTGTCTTGATTGACTGAGTGATTAATATGTACTGAGTGAGGGTATTTTTTTTAAAGAAAATGGCTAAAAGGCAATGCCAGATACACACAGAATCTCCATTTGTCCAGTTCCACCGCAGTTTGTCGTGTTTTGCCAGACAGATAATTGCCAGATATTTGTGCTTTTTCATCTGTTATACATATGCCGGACAAATCGATGCCCGTCACTTTAAAACTCCTGGTACCAGGGGGAGGGGGGGGGGGGGGCTACAAACTGTAGTTTGTAGAGATAAGAGACTAACTTTTCACAAAGATTTCACAAGGCAGCCAAAAGATAAAGTCAGTGTTAAAGTGTAACTTTAATAGTCACATAAGTGTGACTGATATGTAAACAAACAGTTTTTAATAACCCCTCATCTGCACTGCCGTCCCATTACTTATGTGGACTTCTTGTCTGTCTTTATGAACCATCTCTAATTTTGGGGAACAAATTCGGACCTAACAGTTATATCCTATCTTGAGGCAATGCAAGAATTTGTTTTAAAAAAATGGCATGTTTCTTTTGTTTCTTTGGTAGGATATTGTGTTTTCAATCTAGGGTTGTCAGACTCAGTGTAGAGTTACCACCCTCAGTAAATAAGGTGTGTTTTTTAATAGTTATTTTCCTTCTGCAGAAACCAGCTAATATCCTGGTCATGGGAGAGGGACCTGAACGTGGCAGAGTCAAAATCGGTAAGGAATGTTTGAGATACTATGCTTACACTTCACTGTGTGGTTATTTGGCTTGTAGCATAAATTTTATGTATCTCTGTCACTGATATCTCTATCGGTGAAGATCCGTGCTGTTGTAAGCAAGCCTTGACTTTTTGCACAACTACGTGTTAGTCAATGGGTCTTTATGTCGAAAGCAGGCAGAGATCAGAAAAGTTGACCTTCCTTTCGCCTTAAAGGGTCACCCTCAGTGACTCCCATGCCTACTCAGCCATGTTACATAATAGTGCGTGGAACTACTCTGGAGTGATGTCACAGGATAGAACCACCAGAGTTCTATTTTTATCTTGGAGCGGAACGCTTTATTGAGCTGGGTTCCTCTGGACATTCCGACGCCAGTTTTTTTGGGTTCAAGAGTATACTGTTGTAGCATGGTTAACACAGTTGATGTTGTATGAACCTATAATAACAAATTTACTCTAGGATTCAGCACTGTTTGCCATCACAAGTCATGTAACATCTCCCACAGGTTTCAACGCATTAACAGCTCCTACCGAAGATAAGTTGAAGCTAAGAACTTCAAGCTAACCTGTGACACTTACTGAGCAATTAATGTCCAAAGACTACCTGAGGATGGGGTCCTAAGCCTAGGGTGACCGGGTGTCCCACTTTGCGTTGTACTGCACAGCATTTTGACCCTTTGTCCTGCATAGTGAGATAATGTCCCGCATTTTCATTGGTCATTTGGTTTTTAATTGTCACAAACAAAAATACATGGATGCGTTCTTTTACCCACCTGGCCCATGAGCCACTTATGCTGTTGCGGCATAGTTTCTACTCTATTTAATAGCGCTATGTCAAAAGCAGCAGCCTGGCTCATGCAAATGCAACCTAGCCAAGCTTTTCTAGAAGCCTGGCTTTCATCCAGTGGCTGAGAAGAGAGCATTGAAGGCGGACATCAAGAGGCTGTGATTGCCGTGAATCAAACTGCATGCATATATGAAGATTAAAGCTACCAGGCAACATCATGGCCACAAAGAAAAGAAAATGTTCTTTTAGTAAAGAATGGGCTGTGACATATTCCTGGGTGTCCTTGCTTAACTTTTTCCAGTTAAGGAATAGTACAATTATATTAGCCTACTCCTCTCGACATTTTATGCTTCCGAGCGATCTCGCGTGTGATTGCTCTAACATTGCAAACGACTTAGGTTCACTGACAGCTTGAGAATCAGCCGTTAGTTGATTGGCAGGAGTTATCTAAAAGCCCTAGTCATCCTTATGACTACATGATGAATATCGATTCCGTATGCGCATTTATTTTTTCATGTTGTACAGGTTACTTTCGATTTCTTTTATTCTATATAGTTGTGTATGAGGGAGGGAATGTGATGGCCTAACTGGTGTGCTGTGGTATTGACTAGAGGACAAAGTGTAGGTGTTTATGAGCCAAAAGGCAGACTATTAATGTTTCTTATTCAGTTAGATAGACACTATATAAAAGTTTTAGGATTCCCTCACAACGTTGGTAACATGTCCCACATTAACTCACTACTTGTCCCACATTGGTCTTTTTGCATCTGGTCACCCTACCTAAGCCTCACAAACCATGTAACATGAATACACAGCTTATTACATTAAGCAGGGCTTCCAGTTCAGACATTCAGTATCAAAGAACAACAGGCATTATGTACCCTTTGTGCCAGCGACAGATTTGAAAAGGGAACTGAAGTAGCTGAAAGAACTGAGAGATAAAGGGAAGAGAAAAAGCATAAATGTAATGGGTTATCCTGGTGTGACATGAGTAGAAGTTTGGCCTAGTTTAAAGAAATGGAATTCCTTTAAAGCTCATCTGTAAGTCAACACCTTTTGATGGCAGGCGCCTTGGGTCCACACATTCCAGGTCAACTGCTGCTTTGCATGTTTTCTGTTGCGATTGCCTCAGGATTCACTGCCCTCTAACTTACCAATTCGGCCTGTCATTTTTTTTTTTTTTTTTTGAAGAGGCCATGTCTAGGGCTTTCAGAGTCAAGCAGCTTGCAAAGTTGATTTTAAAAGTTCAGGAGAGAAGGCTCAAACATTTCAGAGACATTCCTAAAGAACAGCAAGGATTGTACCATGTATGGGCAGAATCACCCACGATAACTTTGAAGTGGTGTCAGCTTTTGTTAAGGCTGAATTGTACTGTGGTCATTTCTCTCTGTCTGTTCTCCTGTTTTCTGTAGCTGACATGGGCTTTGCGAGACTCTTCAACTCTCCGCTCAAGCCGCTGGCGGATTTGGACCCGGTGGTGGTCACGTTCTGGTATCGGGCTCCAGAACTGCTGTTAGGGGCTCGGCATTACACCAAAGCAATCGGTGAGTTTGTACGAACAAAGTCCAAAAAACAGGACAAAAAGAAACGTTTCGGAGCATCACTAAACACTTGTCACCTTAGAAATTCACTAAATCACATGTCTAATGATCTGCCCTGCGATGGACTGGCGACCTTTCATCCAGTGAATGCTGGGACAGGCTCCAGCACTGCCCCCCCCCCCCGACCCTGATGAGGATAAGCGGCTTAGATAATGAGTGAGAGATATGTCTAATGAGAAAGTCCTTCATTCAGTTTCACATCACAGTTTTGATGTTCTGATTATCAAGTGTACTAGAGAGTCCTGACACGTCCTGACTACCAGGTGATGGATGAATTGCTGTGGAAACAGAAGAGCGAGGGTTTAGCTACAATCTTTTGTGTTATACCGATAAGCACGCTAATTCTCCATACTGGGAGGGAATGGGATGCCACTAGGGAGCTGGACTTTGCTCTTGGATTGTTTGCATTGACACGAATCTGTGTTCTCTTTGCATCTCCATTCAGCCCAACCTTCTTTTGACATTCACCCTTTGGGTGCTGAGTGTTTGTGACAGAAAGCACACTGCTATGTGCTGTTTGCCTGCAATTCAGGCATGTCTGGATGTTTAAATTTAGCAGGTGTGACAGGAGGACCTACTTGTTACACAACAGTGTACACACAGCAGACGTTTTTACACTCGTCCACAGCCACATTTGAATACCCTAAAGTTTGCCTCATGTGCTACAAATACCCACAGCCATGGATGCATTAGGCATTGGCAAAACCTCGCAACATATGTCTCTCACAAAAGTCTATAGAGATCACAGTGTGGGTCCAGTGTGACATATCTGCTTATGCAAAATGTATGTATTGAAACACTTACTGTCAAACTCACTGGGATTCTCAGAGGTTAAGTTACGTCTACACAGATGCTCTCAAACCTTCGGCATTCAGCGTATCTGTCTAACACCTGTGGGAAGTTAATTACTGTGGTAACGCCTTTTGCAAACCTGTGTTTAACAGCGTAAACTCAGGTTTACACATGTTCAGCATACATGTGTGACACTGTTAGCATTAGCGACACGCACAGCATTAGCGAATCCATTTAAGATTTTTTGCACCACTTTCAGACCCATGTGAAATCTTTACCGTGAGTAAAAGCTTGTATATTAGTAACATTTTTCCTTTAGATGGAAAGAGATAGAGTTTCCAAGAACACTCCAGTCTGATAACCAAGTCTGTCTACCAGTCTGATAACCAAGGTTTGTCGTTGTTTTCAGACATCTGGGCGATCGGTTGCATCTTTGCCGAGCTGCTTACATCCGAACCCATTTTTCACTGTCGTCAGGAAGACATCAAGACCAGCAACCCTTTCCATCACGACCAGCTGGACAGGATATTCAGCGTCATGGGGTTCCCAGCAGGTCTGCATGTCGTGCATCCCATCAACATACATCGCCCCTCTGCCAACACAATACCATTCTTTCACAGAGATACACCTCAGCAAATGACAACGCAACTTCACATGCAGATTAGCACCCAAGATTATTGTTTATGCCTGCTGGTTGTTGTGTAATTTAGAAGAGCTGTTTGGATGCTTGCAGAGAAATGAGGTAACAGTTGATGTGACATATAAATTGCTGATTTTGAAATCAAAATCATGTGCTGATTTTGAAGACAGAAATTTGGGTGGGGGGTGGTATTCAGAAATGGCACCGTGTCAGCCTGATCATGACCTTCAACACTGTCCATTTAGCACATAGGGTCAGAGAAACAAACCGTTCCTTAATGCTTCTCAGAAGCAATGCAATCGAATCCTTCCTCTTTAAATGGTTGTGTACCAGCGATAACAGATGTCCTGCTACATGTGCATTTAGCGTCTTGCTTCATTTTTTTTTAATGTTGCAAACTGATGAAGCAACCTTAACTGTCAAATTTAGCGTCGAAGAGTTCTGTCCATTAAAAGTACTGATATCTGTGGGGGTTTTTCTGGTTTTTTTTAAACCCTTCAGATAAAGACTGGGAGGACATTCGGAAAATGCCGGAATACCCAACGCTCCAGAAAGACTTTCGGAGAACAACGTGAGCCTTTTCCACCGGACATGTAGCTTTGTTGTATTAGACGAAAGAAAACCAAAAGTTTTCATCTGTTAACCATCATGTTCTTGCCAGAGCTCAAATCCACAGATGGGATGAATTTCACTGGCTGTGATAATTTGCAGGATTGTAGCAGCATCTTGCAGTTGAAAACTGTTGAAATCTTACACTTTATTATATTATATTATATTAAAAAATGTTCGGAGATTTAAGTGAGCCAGGTCTCGGCCTTATAATCTCCCATTTCTTTTCATCTCTCTGTCAATATTGAGAGATTTCTGTATCTCAGATACAGTTTTGCTTGCTTGTTTGACTCACAGGTATGCAAACAGCAGCCTCATCAAATACATGGAGAAGCATAAAGTCAAACCAGACAGCAAAGTTTTCCTGTTGGTGAGTTTGTCTTCCAGTAGTCAACTTTTACCCTCCCAAGTAGTTCAGTCATACAACCCCTTCATGCTCTATGCTAACCTATATATGTTAATGATATCAAGTTTGAAGTACGGGACTGATGCAAACACATTTGTGTTTGAAAACTAGCTCCAGAAACTGCTCACGATGGATCCCACCAAAAGGATCACGTCTGAACAAGCCCTGCAGGATGCATACTTTCTGGAGGACCCTCTACCCACATCTGAGTAAGTCCTGTTAAACCACATGTCTCAAACACTCACTCACTCACTCACTCACTCACACACACACACACACACACACACGCACACATTCACATCATAGGAGACCTCTGTAGTAACAATAGCAGCTATTGATTCTGTTTATTGAAAGCAGGTCAGTTCTGAAACAGCTTAAAATGGGAGGAAAGGCCATTTCACTGTTGCGTTGTCCCTAAGCATTCATACACTGGCTTTAAAGGGTGGCCTAAATCTTTGCTTTCAAACTGTTCTAACATAAACGTGACCCACAAAAAACACGTGCTTATTATGCCAGTGTTTCTGCAAACAGTCACTGAAGTTTTCATCTTGCCATGCGGATCTTTTCATGTTCGATAAAATTATGGATAAAAGCACACTTGTGTTGTTTTCCAGCGTGTTTGCTGGATGTCAGATCCCTTACCCCAAGAGAGAGTTTCTCAATGAAGATGAGCCAGAGGAAAAAACAGAGAAGGTAACCCCCTCCCCTCTCTTCCCCTCTCTCTCTCTCTCTCTCTCTCTCGCTCTCTCTCTCTCCCTCTCTCTAGCTCTCTCACTGAGCAACTAACACGTGCCAGTTAGCATCAAGTCCTGACCAGCATAACCAAAAGCAGATGATTATGGGGTTTAAGCATCATAACTTCAGCACAGTAATGTTTCCATGGTACACACATATAAACTGGTTCGAGATTGCGCTGTGGTGTTGTGCTGGGCTGGACTGTGGTGTGCTAAGTTACTGTGTTGTCTTGTGTTGTTTTGCTGCGTTGTATTATGCCCCCTCTCTCTGGCAGCTCTTATTTAGAACGACAGTGGAAATGTGTCCAGTGTGAACAGACGTCGTCAGGAGTTAGGAAAACGCCAGAGGAAAAGCAACACAAGCTGAGCAAATAGTCTCCGAATTGTCCAGATTCGAGGGCGGCAAGGTTCACAAGATTGTCGTGATCGTGCGGAAAAGTCAGGAAACCGTAACAGGCTCAGGGCACAAGCCTTCGGCTAGCAAAAAGGGAGAATTAGCAGTGTTAGCAACGTTAGCACAATAACCTCCTGTTGTTGTGAGGGCCAAAAAACCTAAGGCTTAAATCCTAAACCAGGGAAGCCTGTGAACCTACACAGGATACGGCATGGCCTGCATTCTGCTGTTTATTAACAGTATACTGAAGCCTTCAGTTCACCCACAGTTTTTTAACCCATAGCTCTTTAGCCCGATGCTAAATGATTTAATGAATTCTACATGCAGATACAATGCAGTTTGACCCCAAAGACTTTCGGTATTAACATCCTCTAAGACAAACACTCAAGGTACCTTCTTATTCGTTCCAGTCTGAAATATCAGCTATTTGTTCTGTATCGGCTATTTGTGTAATCACATTCCACAGACTGAAGAGCTGTGAAGAGCCTTTTTCAGAGGAACAGTCCACAGATACCTTGTTGAGTACTGATTGATAGTACAGTGAAGATACAGCCATTCCTCTGGAGACGCCTTACAACACCATTGTGCACTTGGCTAATGACTAGCCAAGCTCACAATACATGGAGAGAGAAAGAGAGAGATAGATGCCTGTGTGTCATTTTATCCTATACACTCTGGTGTCGTGAGCTTGTGAAATGGATCAAGAGCTACAAAGCTGTATGACCTTTGTTTTCTTCAAAGCCATCTCAATACATATTTAAAGAATGAGACACTGTCCAGTTGAAATGTGTACTGACACACATAACAACAAAGAGCATCAATGAGTTCAAGTCTATTGAGTGGATTTGCTCCTGACTAAACTTCCTTTAAATGCCTTCTTTGTGCCACCAGACAAGCAAAATCTTATTTTCTTTCTCAGTAAGTTGTTTTGCCACTCTTAGTACATTGCTGACTGTATTTAAGTTTTTTTTTTTTTCTTTTTAATGAATATCTTACATTAGTAATTGATTTCAGCTGTGATGTATCTTGACAGTAGAGCAAAGCATTTTTAATGTGCTGACTCATTCCAGTTCCAGTAATAACTTTACTTATTAACCAGACAGAATGGCCGTACCACACTATACCCTGCATTATGCACTATCTGTCTATCTATCTATCTATCTATCTATCTATCTATCTATCTATCTATCTATCTATCTATCTGTCTGTCTGTCTGTCTGTCTGTCTATTTATCTGTCTGTCTCTGTCTGTCTATCTTATGCATGTGTGTGTGCTTAGTATCTGTGTTTCTGTATTGTGTGTGACATATGTGTGTTAATGTGGTGTGTGTGTGTGTGTGTGTGTGTGTGTGTCGATTCGTCTGTCTGTTTATTGGCATTAACACAATATACTTATCTCTGTTTGTGTGTGTGTGTGTGTGTGTGTTTCTTCATGCAAGAACCAGACACAACAGCATCAGCAAACGACTGCGCAGGGGCAGGGGCAGACGCAGGCGCAGGCACAGACACAGCAGCAGCAGGCTCCATCCCAGCAGAGTTCTGCGCAGACCAATGGCACGTCAGGGACCACGGGGACCAACACGGGACCTGGCATCCAACACAGTCAGGACCAAGGACCTCCCAACAAAAAACCTCGTATTGGACCCTCTGGAACCACCTCAGGCACTGGAGTCCTCCAGTCAGAGTACCAGGTGAGATGGTGTCCAGTTTGAATTCAGGCCAAATCGATGGGTAGTGTGCCACCTCTTGTGTGTTCTCCTGCTGATTAGACGCAGGACACTAAATGCTGATTTAGTATTTACTTTTACTTTTGACATCCTAAGTGTTGTGTGCTGTATTATAATACACTGAACATCCTGTTTGGGTGAAAGTGGTCGCTTTCACAAGCACAAAATAAGGATGAGGACACTGTTTACAAACACCC